>NC_140998.1:162330162-162643636 GCF_052327205.1 Somniosus microcephalus
CCCAGTCGCTCTCCCTTCCCCCCCAGTTGCTCTCTCTCTTCCCCCCCAGTCGCTCTCTTTCCCCCCAGTCGCTCTCTCTCTTCCCCCCCAGTCGCTCTCGCTCTTCCCCCCCCAAGTCGCTCTCGCTCTTCCCCCCCAGTCGCTCTCTCTCTTCCCCCCCAGTTGCCCTCTCTCTCCCTCCCCCAGTCGCTCTCTCTCTTCCCCCCCAGTCGCTCTCTCTCTTCCCCCCCAGTCACTCTATCTCTTCCCCCCAGTCGCTCTCTCTTCCCCCCGTCGCTCTCTCTCTTCTCCCCGTCGCTCTCTCTCTTCCCCCCAGTCGCTCTCGCTCTTCCCCCCCAGTCGCTCTCTCTCTTTCCCCCAGTCGCTCTCTCTTCCCCCCAGTCACTCTCTCTTCCCCCCCAGTCGCTCTCTCTTCCCCCCCAGTCGCTCTCTCTTCCCCCCCAGTCGCTCTCTCTCTTCCCCCCGTCACTCTCTCTTCCCCCCCAGTCGCTCTCTCTCTTCCCCCCGTCGCTCTCTCTTCCCCCCAGTCGCTCGCTCTTCCCCCCCAGTCGCTCGCTCTCTTCCCCCCCAGTCGCTCGCTCTCTTCCCCCCCACTCGCTCGCTCTCTTCCCCCCCAGTCGCTCTCTCTCTTCCCCCCCAGTCGCTCTCTCTCTTCCCCCGCAGTCGCTCTCTCTCTTACCCCGCAGAGAGAGAGAGCGACTGGGGGGGGAAGAGAGAGAGAGAGCGACTGGGGGGGAAGAGAGAGAGCGACTGGGGGGGAGGGGGGAGTGGAAGGGGGTGATTGGAGGGGGAGAGGCAGTGGTGGAAGGGGAAGGAGTGGGGGAAGAGGAAGGGGGAGGAGTGGGGAGGGGGGAGTGGGGAAGGGAAAGGGGGTAGTGGGGGAAGAAGTAGGGGAAGGGGGAGGAGGGGGAGGAGTGGGGAATGGGAAGGGGGAGGAGTGGGTGAAGGGGGGAGGAGTGGGGGGAAGGGGGGCGATGAGGGGGAGGGAGAAGGGGGAGGGAGCAGGGGGAGGGAGGGGGGAAGGGGAGGCGAGGGAGGAGGGGCAAGGGAGGGGAAGGGGAGGGGTGATGGGGAAGGGGGGAGGGGAAGGAGGGGGCGAGGGGGAGGGGAAGGGAGGGGGGAGGTGTGGGGGGAGGTGAGAGGGGGTGGGGAGGGAGGGAAGCGGAGGGGGGAGGGATAGGGAATGGGGAGGTGGGGGGTGTGTGGGGTAAGGGGGTGGGCTAAGCGGGGGAGGGGGTGTGGAGGGGAAGGGGGGGTGGAAAGGGAGGGGGCGAGATAAAGTTAAAGTACAGGAAACTTTGTGCTATCTGGCACCCCACCTGACCGAGCTGCTGCCTTGCCTTAAAACTATGTTGAGAGATACGGAGATTCTTATCTCCATTTTTGACAACACTGTTGCTTAGCAACAGCTTCTAAACACTCGGGTGTGGCCCTAAAGCTCTGCAGCTAAAGCTGTTGCTATAGCTACAGACCTTGCACAGCTTGACTGTTCAAACAAAGCAAAAATAAACAAACAAAAAGAATAAAAAACGGCTGCTGATTTTTGCCGGTGGCTCCAGATTGCCGGATAGCTCACCCTCCGGATAGCACAAAGTTTCCTGTACTTATAAAACATTTTTGGTGAATCTTTCTATAACATACACTTTACAACCTCACCAATCTTTTTATTAAAAAAGGGGTGCTCACCGCTCAGTGTGTTGTATCACAAACAATGGCCGCCGCTTGCTTTTCAGTTGGAAAGATTAGGCCCCGCCCACACAGTCGATTGTCTGTCACAGACACAGATTTGGAGCACAGAAGCCCCACCCACTCTATGTTCCTGTACTAAGATGGCCGCGCATGCTCTGTTACACACTTAATCAAAATGGCGTCACACTGAAACTTTTCACCCTCCTTGACAAAGATGGCTGCCGTTAACCTGGGGCTGTCAGCAGAAGAAATTTCCTCAGCTGCAAACACAGGATCTTCAGATTATTATTCGGGCTTGCGACCTACCCCAGTTGCTTATGAAGCCTCCCCACCTACTGACCCCGGGAATGGAGCTGTGGCAGCACACCCTCTCCCCCTCTGCCAGTGTTTGTCTCTGTCTAGGCTGGGAGCCTGGGTCTAGAGTTGCACTGCTGGCAGTTGGATAAGCCTAGGCCCCGGGCCTGGAAAAACGGTAAAAGGTAGGAGAATTATCGAGGTTAGAGAAAAGATTTACAAATTAATTAACTTTTTTTAAAAACAATTTGTGTTTTAAAAGCAACTTTTTTTTTTGCTGGAAATGTAGATTTGAAAAGAAACACGCAGAAAGCGGGAAAAAGAAATGAAAAGTTTGGAATCAAGATGGCGGCGACTCACCTCGGTTCAGAACGATAAGGCCCGCCCACACAGGCACTGATTGGTCGACCGTCAGGTCTCCGAAGCGTAGGATTGTCAATCGTCCCGTCACTCGACTGTAGGAGGGCCTGCCCGCACGCGCCAGGAACCCGGCGTACGATTGGTCGACCTCGACGTCACTCTATTGCTAATGAGCGGATAATAAGATGCTAATGAGCGGAATTTGAACGTTTTTTGGATACTGCGGGCGCAATTTTTGTCCGGCCGAAACGTAAATACGCTTACGACCATTTTGGAATGGTAAGCTTTCTTTTGACGTAACGCACGCGTAGTACGCTCTATAACTTTCGAGTGCATAGCCAGACAGACGCACACCGAAGGACAGACAGACAGATCGATCCGTTTATTTATATATATATACTAGCTGAAGTGCCCGGCGGTGCCGAGGCTTTTTCGAGGGCATGTTGTTGTTGGAAGAGAGAGAGAGAGAGCGACTGGGGGGAAGAGAGAGAGCGAACTGGGGGGAAGAGAGCGACTGGGGGGAAGAGAGGGGGGGAGGAGGAGAGGAGGGGGGGAAGAAGGGGCGAGGGGGGGAGGAGAGAGGAGGGGGAGGGGAAGGGGGAGAGTCCACGAGCCTCCTGATCCCCGTCCCCCCAAACTACCGAGCCCCCTGATCCCCACCCCCCGAGCTCCAGAGGTTGGCCCCCCCGAGACTCGCACCCCCACCCCCGAGGCTCGTCCACCACCCACCCCCACCCCCGAGGCTCGCCCACCACCCACCCACCCCCGAGGCTCGCCCCCCCCACCAACCAAGCACCGAACTCCGGAGGCGCGATCTTCCGAGCACCGGCCTCCCGAGCTGGCTTCAACATTGCGGCTGTGCGAGACGGCCGGAGGGCCCGGTTGCCAGGGTAACCGTGACGCTGACCAAGCCCCGCCCCCCGGCTGAGCCAGAGAGACGCCGCGTCTCAGCTGCTCCTGCTGCACGCGCGGCCTCCCCCCCCGAGGGTCGCGGCCCCCCCCACCGAGGGTCGCGGCCCCCCGCCGAGGGTCGCGGCCCCCCCGCCGAGGGTCGCGGCCGCCCCCGAGGGTCGCAGCCCCCCCCGAGGGTCGCGCCCCCCCCCCCCGAGGGTCGCGGGCCCCCCCCCCCCGAGGGTCACGGCCCCCCCGACGGTTGCGGCCCCCCCCCCCCGAGGTGAAGACCGCCGATTGCGGCTGTGCGAGACGGCCGGTTGCCAGGGTGACGCTTGACGGCCCCCCCCCCGAGGGTCACGGCCCCACCCCCGAGGGTCGCGCCCCTCCCCCAGGTGAAGACCGCCGATTGCGGCTGTGCGAGACGGCCGGGGGCCGGTTGCCAGGGTGACGGTTCATGCTCAGCAAGCCCCGCCCCCCGGCCGAGCCAGAGAGAGACGCCGCGTCTCAGCTCCTGCTGCGCGCGCACCCTAGCGGCGCTGGGCTGAGGCTCGGCCCTCCAGCCTTCGAGTGGGGCTGGGAGGTGCCTAGCTCGGGCGTGGGTGCGAAGGAGAAGCCGAGGCTTCGAGGCCTACCTGAAAAAACGGGGAAAGGTAGGAAAATTAATGAGATTAGATAAGTTAATTCGTTTCTAAATCAATTTTTTAAAAAACAATATGTGTTTTAAAAGCAACGTTTTTTTTAAAGACGCAGAAAGCGGGAAAAAGAAAGGAAAAGTTTGGAATCAAGATGGCGGCGACTCACCTCGGTTCAGAACGATAAGGCCCGGCCACACACGCACCGATTGGCCCGGCGGCACACGCCAGCAACCCGGCGTACGATTGGTCGAGCTCGAGGTCACTCTGTCGCTAATGAGCGGATAATGAGATGCTAATGAGCGGAACATTGAAGGTTTTTGGGATACCGCAGGCGCGATTTTAGCCCGGCCGAAACGTAAATACGCTTAAAACCGTCTCGGAAGCGTAAGCTTTCTTTGGAGGTAACGCGCGCGTAGGTACTCCCTGTAACTTTCGAGCGCATAGCCCGACAGACGCACAGGCGATGACAGACAGAATGACAGACAGACAGACAGATGTACCAATTTATATATATATAAATAAATAGATAGATAGATAGACTAGCAGAAGTGCCCGGCGGTGCCGAGGCTTTTTCGAGGGTATGTTGTTGTTGGAAGAGAGAGAGAGCGACTGGGGGGAGGGGTGGAGGGAGGGCGGGCGGGGGGGGGAAGGGAGGGCGGGGGGGGGAAGGGAGGGCGGGGGGAGAAGGGGAGGGGAAGGGTGGGGAAGGGAAGGGGAGGGGGGGCGCGGGGGGGGAGGGAGCCCACCCGAGGGTCGCGGCCGCCCCCCGAGGGTCACGGCCCCCCCCCGAGGGTCGCGCCCCCCCCAAGGCTCGCGGCCCCCCCCGAGGGTCGCCCCCCCCACCCCGAGGTGAAGACCGCCGATTGCAGCTGTGCGAGACGGCCGGGGGGCCAGTTGCCAGGGTGACGCTTGACGCTCAGCAAGCCCCGCCCCCCGGCCGAGCCAGAGAGAGACGCCACGTCTCAGCTCCTGCTGTGCGCGCACCCTAGCGGCGCTGGGCTGAGGCTCAGCTCTCCAGCCTTCGAGTGGGGCCGGGAGGTGCCTAGCTCGGGCGTGGGTGCGAAGGAGAAGCCGAGGCTTCGAGGCCTACCTGGAAAAATGGGGAAAGGTAGGAAAATTAATGAGATTAGATAAGTTAATTCGTTTCTAAATCATTTAAAAAAAAACAGTATGTGTTTTAAAAGCAACGTTTTTTTTAAAGGCGCAGAAAGCGGGAAAAAGAAAGGAAAAGTTTGGAATCAAGATGGCGGCGACTCACCTCGGTTCAGAACGATAAGGCCCGGCCACACACGCACCGATTGGCCCGGCGGCACACGCCAGCAACCCGGCGTACGATTGGTCGAGCTCGAGGTCACTCTGTCGCTAATTAGCGGATAATGAGATGCTAATGAGCGGAACATTGAAGTTTTTTGGGATACCGCGGGCACGATTTTAGCCCGGCCAAAACGTAAATACGCTTAAAACCGTCTCGGAAGCGTAAGCTTTCTTTGGAGGTAACGCGCGCGTAGGTACGCCCTGTAACTTTCGAACGCATAGCCCGACAGACGCACAGGCGATGACAGACAGAATGACAGACAGACAGACAGAAGTACCGATTTATATATATAGATAATAATAATAGATATATAAAACGGTTGGTCCGTCTGTTTCTCTTTCTGCCTGTCCGGCTATACAATCAAAAGTTATAGAGCGTACCTACACATATGTTATATCAAAAGAAAGCTTATCATTAGGGGACTCTAATAGGCGTATTTACTTTTTGGTCAGACAAAAATTGTTCCGACAGTATACAAAAAAGTTTCAAAAAATGGCAACATTCCGCTCATTAGCGTTGAGTGACGTGATGGTTGACCAATCGTACAGGGGATTAACCTAATGGTTGACCAATCGGTGCGTCACGGGGGGCGTTTCATTGCGTGTGTGGGTGGGCCTAATCCTTCTGAGCTGAGTGGCCGCCATCTTGATTCCTAACGATTTATTTTTCCCACTTTCTGTGTGTGTGGAGGGGAAATTGTTTTTTAAAAAAGTAAATTAATTTGTAAATATTTTTTCTAAGCTGATTAATTTTCCTACCTTTCACCCTCTTTTTTTCCTCTTGACTCGCTGCCTCCGCCGCAACCTTGGAGGCTTACCCCACCTGCAGGCCTCGAACTGTGAGGGAGTGGGAGGGAGGGTGAGGAGAGTGGCAGGGAGGGAGAGGGGAGGGGGAGGGAGAGTGAGGAGGGGCAGGGAGGGAGGGAAACAGTGAGGGGGTGGGACAGGGATGGAGAGCTCACCTTTATCCTTCCTTCCTTCGCAGGGGTCGATCGGGCCAGGCCTGAGGCGCTCCTTCCCCCCCTCGCTCTCCAGGCTAATCCCGAACTAAATCCGCCAGTCTCTCTCTCTCTCTTCCACCCCGTCTCTCTCTTCTCCCCCCAGTCTCTCTCTCTCTCCCTTCCAACAACAACATGCCCTCAAAAAGCCCTCGGCACCGCCGGACACTCCAGGTAGTGATTCTATAAATCTATGTGTCTGATGTGCCTCAATGATTCTGAGACTCGAAGGTAGCAGAACAAAACAAGGCTTTTATTAACTTGGAACGAAACACGTAAGCGAGAGAGATGTCGTCCTTCTGGAGACTGGGGCTAGACTGAAAGCTAGCTTACAAACGGGGCCAGGTATGGGCGGAGCCCTACACACAGCACATTCCAGTATACAATACAGCACATTCCAGTACACAATACAATGAGGTCTGGGGGAAGGGAAATGACACTGAAACCGATCTCAGTCACAGGCAGTGATGAATGGAAATATTCCATCACATTCACCCCTTCTATAGATTTAGTCTGTTCGGGGGTTTGATAGTCCTCTGCGACCGACGTGGCTGTTGCGGTGCCGCGGGTGTCGGCTGGGTGTCCCCGGTAGCCTCCTGGGTCTCTGCCGGGGGTGCCGCCAGGGTTGTTGAAGGGGTAGTTGGTGGGGGTGCCGTTGGTCGGTGTTCTTCCGGGGGTGATGAAAGAGTAGTGGGTGGGTAAGAGTTGCTGTGATCGTCATTGCCGTGGTTGTTGTCGATGCCGGCTGGGGCGACGTCTTTTATGGACACGGTGTCCTCCCTTCCGTCGGCGTGCCGGACATATGCGTATTGGGGGTTGGCGTGGAGTAGGTGTACTGGCTCCACGAGAGGGTCCGTCTTGTGGCCCCTCACATGCCTTCGCACGAGTACCGGACCTGGGGCGGAGAGCCATGACGGCATGGATACGCCTGAGGTGGATTTCCGGGGAAAGGCAAACATTCGTTCATGAGGCGTGGTATTGGTGGCCGTACACAATAGCGACCGTATCGAATGGAGTACATCCGAGAGGACTTCCTGCCAGCGGGAGATAGGGAGGCCCTTGGTCCTTAGAGCTAGAGTGACTGCTTTCCATACTGTCCCGTTCTCTCGCTCCACTTGGCCGTTACCCCGGGGGTTGTAGCTGGTGGTACGGCTCGTGGCGATCCCCCTGGACAGCATGTACTGGCGTAGCTCTTCACTCATGAAGGACGCCCCCCTATCCGTATGGATGTAGCTCGGCAGGCAGAACAGGCTGTTGAGGCATTTAATGACCGTGGCGCTGGTCATGTCTGGGCAGGGGAAGGCGAATGGGAACCGGGAGTATTCGTCCACAATGTTCAGGAAGTAAACATTGCGGTCGACGGACGGGAGGGGGCCCTTGAAATCTAAGCTGAGCCGCTCGAAGGGCCGTGTAGCTTTGATTAAGTGGGCTCTATCTGGGCGGTAGAACCGAGGCTTGCACTCAGCGCAAGTGCGGCAGTTCCTGGTCAGGGACCGAACTTCCTCAATCGAGTAGGGTAAGTTACGGGACTTTATGAAGTGGAACAGCCGCGTGACCCCTGGGTGGCAGAGGTCGTTGTGGAGGGCCTGTAGCCGATCCCCGGTGGCGCTGGCACACATCCCTCGTGAGAGGGCGTCAGGGGATTCGTTAAGGGCCCCTGGCCGGTAAATGATGTCGTACTCGAAGGTGGAGAGCTCGATCCGCCACCTAAGAATCTTATCATTTTTAATCTTCCCCCTCTTTATTATTGAACATAAACGCTACCGACCGCTGGTCGGTAAGTAGGGTGAAGCGTTTGCCGGCTAGGTAGTGGCGCCAGTGGCGCACTGCCTCCACGATGGCTTGGGCCTCCTTTTCCACGGAGGAGTGTCTGATCTCGGGCCCTTGGAGGGTCCTCGAGAAGAAAGCTACGGGCCGCCCCGCCTGGTTGAGGGTGGCCGCCAAGGCGAAGTCAGACGCATCACTTTCCACTTGAAATGGAGTGTTCTCGTCCACTGCCTGTAGCGTGGCCCGCTCAATATCCTGCTTAATGCTTTTGAAGGCGGCGTGGGCCTCAGCAGAGAGCGGGAAAGAGGATGCTTTCAAGAGGGGGCGGGCTTTGTCGGAGTAGTTGGGGGACCCATTGGGAATAATAAGAAAATAACCCCAGGCACCTTTTCAGGGCTTTGGGAGTGTTGGGCAGGGGCAGCTCCCGTAGGGGGCGCAATCGGTCGGGGTCTGGTCCGATTTCCCCATTCTCCACCACGCTGCCTAGTATGCAGAGGCGCGTGGTGTTGTAAACGCACTTGTCCTCGTTGTAGGTGAGGTTGAGTTTTTGTGCGGTTTTCAGGAACCTCTCGAGGTTCGAGTCGTGATCCTGCTGGTTGTGACCGCAGATGGTGACGTTATCGAGGTAGGGGAAGGTTGCCTGCAAGTGGTGGTCATCGACCATGCGGTCCATCTCCCTCTGGAAGACCGAGACCCCATTCGTCACCCCAAAGGGGACTCTGAGGAATTGGTAGAGGCGTCCGTTCGCCTCGAAGGCGGTGTACGGGCGGTCCTCTGGTCTGATAGGGAGCTGGTGGTACGCTGACTTGAGGTCGATGGTGGAGAACACCCGGTATTGGGCGATTTGGTTCACCATTTCTGATATGCGGGGTAGCGGGTAGGCATCTAGTAGGGTGTACCTGTTGATCGTTTGACTATAGTCGATCACCATCCGTTTCTTCTCGCTACCCCTTACCACTACCACTTGGGCGCGCCACGGGCTGTTGCTGCGTTCAATAATGCGCTCTTTCAGGAGCCTGTCTACCTCGGTCGCGATAAACCGCCTGTCCTCCCAGCTGTACCTCCTGCTTTTGGTCGCTATTGGCCGGCAGTTAGGGGTAAGGTTCGCGAATAGCGAAGGCGGCTTTACCTTCAGGGTAGCCAGACCGCACACTGTGAGGGGCGGCTGGGACCCACCGTACTTTAGCGTGATGCTTTGGTGGTTGCACTGGAAATCCAGGCCCAAGATCACGCTCGCACATAGGTTCTTCATGATTAATACTTTAAAATTATCATATACAGTTCCGTTAACGCACAATTGTACCGTGCAGTAACCCAGAATGGTTGATGTCTGGGTTTTGTCAGCCATAGAGATGGTACCCTGAGTAGGGACCACCTTTAGGGAGAGTTGTTGTGCCAGTTCTGGGTGGATAAAGCTCTCCGTGCTTCCACTGTCAATTAAGCATTTAACCCGGCACCCGTTTACCTCGATGTCCACCATTGATCTGGATAGCGGGTGCGGCCTGGTCTGGTCCACTGTGACCGATGCCACTGTAGGGCCCTGATCGATACAAGATGGCGTCCACGCTGTCTGCTCACAAGATGGCGGACCCCACGAGGTCGGGCAAGATGGCGTCCAAGATGGCAGCTCCCACGGCGCACACGCGGCGGTGGCGGGTTTTCCGGCGGTTGGTTTTCCGGCGGGGTTCCCTCTGCACACCTTCCCGAAGTGCCCCTTCTTACCGCACTTAAAGCAGGTGGTGCCTTTCGCCGGGCACAGGTTTCTGGTGTGCTTTGGCTGCCCGCAGAAGTAGCAGTTGGGTCCCTGACGCGTCGCGGCTGTCGTAGGGCTTCTGGGGGGAGAGCGGGGCCCAGCCGGTGTCGGGCTGTCGGGCGGGGAAGATGCCTTCCAAGATGGCGGCGCCCTCGGTGCACACGTGGCGGCGTGGACGGCGCGGGGTGAAGAGTAGGTGTCCGAGTTTCTCTGGGCCACATCCAGGGATCGCGCGGTGTCCGCAGCCTGTTTCAGGTCCAACCCCGTTTTTTCCAGCAGTCTTTGCCGGATGTAAGTGGAGCTGAGGCCTGTGATGAAGGCATCGCGAACAAGCTCGTCAGTGTACACTGCGGCTTTTACATCTCGGCACTTGCAGTCTTTGCCAAGCATTTTCAGGGTGCTTCGGAACTCCTCCACCGATTCCCCAGGTCGCTGTGCGCGGGTGGCGAGCAGGTGCCTAGCATACACCTCATTCGTAGGCTGCTGGTAATGCGCCTTTAAGATGTCGCAGGCGGCCAGGTACGTCTCGGCGTCTTGGATGAGGGGGTAAACCCGGTGGCTTACCCAATTCCGCAGAATTCCGAGTCTCATCCTTGCAACGTCCGTAGCGTCTTTGACGGCTGCGGAATTGTCCAGGAAGAATTCCATACACTCAAACCAGTGTCCGAAGCGTGCTGATGCGTCCGGAGCATGTTGATCCAAATCCAAACGTTCGGGTTTCAGGAGTTGATCCATAGTGTTGAAAATAAGTTAATAAAATTGATGTGCCTCAATAATTCCGAGACTCGAAGGTAGCAGAACAAAACAAGGCTTTTATTAACTTAGAACGAAACACGTAAGCGAGAGAGATGTCGTCCTTCTGGAGACTGGGGCTAGACTGAAAGCTAGCTTACAAACGGGGCCAGGTATGGGCGGAGCCCTACACACAGCACATTCCAGTATACAATACAGCACATTCCAGTACACAATACAATGAGGTCTGGGGGAAGGGAAATGACACTGAAACCGATCTCAGTCACAGGCAGTGATGAATGGAAATATTTCATCACAGTGTCATTGGTCAGTGAGTGAGTGAGTGATGATGTACAGTCCTGTATCTAAATTGGTGCTACATGCTGGGACATGTGTTATTGATCAATGAGTGAGTGGAGAGGTACAGGACTCTATATGAATAGGTGCTACCAATGTTCCCTCTAATTTTTTTTGTACTGAGCAGGCCACAAACTCCTTTGAGCATGACCTTTTTGTCCGTGGCCAAATTTTACAACAGCAACCTTTACAACAGCAGCAACCACTTAAAAGCATATATATAGTAATGCCATATTGCAACCCCACCGTATCAAATTATGAGACAATCAGACAAACAGTCATGAAATCAGTTGCTCTTTATTGGTTTGTAAACCTCATTAGTGGCTTTATTTATTCTCTAACAGGTCACAGCTCTTACAAAAACGATATTACATGTGTCTCGTGTTAGAATTTGTTCCGTGTCAGCCTGTCAAGTGTCCCATCAAAGTTAATCATAACATCTCGGGGTCATTGTCCAATTAGGATATGCTAATATTGGAGATTAGTCACGACAATGGGTGAGTAGGAAGAAGCAGACGAGTCGGCCACATCCCATGTGAGGTGTTAATAGCAGATTGGCCAGAACAAACAGAGGCACCGAAGCTAACAGTAGCAACTATTAGCACGGTCACATTAACTTTCTGGGATTGTACAGGTCATCTCCTGTTCCTTTTATAAATTCAGACAGGAAACATCTGGTTAAATTGATTAGCAGTTGAACCATCAAGGTGGCCATTATGTCAAAGTCTAGAGGTTTGGTGAGAAGGAGCCTAGCTTCAATATGCATTCTGGGCATCATGTGATGTGACTCACCTTAAAGTCTAACACCTATGGAAGCCAAGCTTGATCACCTTGGGTCTACCTCTCTCTTCTCCTTTTAAGAACCTCCTGAAAACCCACTTCTTTGACCAAGCCTTTGATCACCCAATCGTAATATCCCCTTCTTTGACTCTGTGTACATTTGCACCTAATCACGCCTCTATGAAGCGTCTTGGGGCTTTTTTCCATGTTAATGGTGCTATACAAATGCAAGTTATTCTGAATAAACAGTAAGTCTGAACAGTTATACTGTAAGTAATCCTTAACCTGCTCAATGAACTGTATCTGCAAGCCCCACCCCTCACACACAAACACAGATACACACTCACTCACAAACACAGATACACACTCATTCACAAACACAGATACACACTCATTCACACACACAGATACACACTCATTCACACACACACACTCAATCACACAGATACACACTCATACATATACACACACACACACACCACACAAAACAGATACTCTGCACACTCACAGACACACACATTCTGTTCACTCCTTGCCCTCTTGAACTCTTGTGAACATATTGCCACTTTTATAAGGTGAGAGAGGAAGAAAGGATTGGGCAGAGGAGCGTGCGAGAGTGTAACTTCCATTCCCAAGTACCCCCTTTAAACTTAGCCTCCCTCTTAAGCTTGGGCCAAAGTCTCTTTCAATCGTTTCTCATACAAAAAAAGCAAATCCCCACATCATACTGCCTGAAAAGACCATAATGCTCATTGACTCTCGGCAGACACAATAAACGCTAGCCCCGCTCGCAACACCTGCTGCCAATTCCCATCTGAGCTAAGCTGAGGCCAGATAATCTCCAGATGAAGGTGCTGCCATAGAAACCATGCTGGTTGGTATAACACATCAAGCGACGGGGGTACAAGTGGCTCTGAGCCTGGCAGTGCCCAGTGTGCAGAGGTGCACAGCAGACAACGAAAGGCACTTTTAACTAGTGCCTCGCCCACCAGACGCAAATCTGAAATCCCCTTTTACTGGGAAAAACCATTCAACACAAACACTTTTTAAAACAGAAGTTTTGAACCAAACTCAAACAGCACAGCCAAACCCAGGACATGGCTCACGGATGAAAGGAGAAAGGAATGATGAGAAGAGAAAATAGAAAAAACGAGAAGGGAGAGGAAAGAAGAAACGAGGAGAGAGGGAGAAAATGAAAGAACAAAGAGGGAGAAAGGGACCGAGAGGGAGAAATTTAAGGAATGATATAACCTGCTGCTCTGTAGATCTTAAAGAGCCTATGCTCGGTTACAATTTCTTTTCAACGATTACTAGCTCCAACAGTCTCTGTGTGCTCAGTTGCTGGGCTAGCTCCTTGGCATAAACTTTAATCCTTCTTCTCCGACAGCATCTATTTCACCACAGCTTCCTCAAGGCACAGCCCGACCCACTCTGCCTCCTCTTCGGGAATCATGATTGCCTTATATTTGTTATGGATGAGCTCCCTTTTCTCTGCATCATCAGGGTAAAGCTCTGTGTCCTTGCAAGCGAGTCTCAGCACCATCCCCAGCTTTAAATTCAGGTCGACCTTTGGAGTCTTGTCATTGTTGGCATATCTGCACCCATCTTTATTTAACCCCATGGGGTTTAAAATAAATGGCCGTGGGCTCCTGGGCCTCATTGAGGGAGCGGAGATAATGGGCCAGTAAACGTCCTTGGATCCCCTGCTTCAGCTACAGGGCTGCCCAGATCCTAGGCGGGTATTTCTGGAGCAGCATGCGCGCAGGCATCGGGATGGGGCAATAGGGTAGTCCCACCATATGTATCAACTAATGAATCTCCTCAGACAGCCAGCAAAACAAAAGCCACATAACCGCCTCCCCCACCATCCTCCAGGGACTACATTTCCTTCCCCATTACCAGAGAGAAGCAGGACGAGTGTGCATGTGGCTTTGCCAGGATAGCGGGATTCCCCTTGGTGCAGGGCGCCATTGACTGAACCCATACGGCTTTGAGGGCACCGCATTACAATCCTGAGATCTTCCATAACCACAAAGGCTACCACTCACTTAATGTGCAGTTGGTGTGCGACCACAGACAGCGAATTCTCAATGTCAATGCCCGCTATCCTGACAGCAGCCACAATGCTTTCATCCTGCGCCAGCATTCTTTCCAGCCACCACATCAAACTCGCAGCTGGCTGGTTGGAGACAACGGTTATCCACTCTCCACCTGGCTCATGACTCCCCTCCGCAACCTCAACACTTCTGCCCAGCACTCATATAATGAGAGCCATGCTGCCACCAGGAACATCATCGAGCAGACCATCGGCCTGCTGAAGCAACGGTTCCGCTGCCTTGACCGCTTGGGAGGAGCCCTCCAGTACTCGGCTGAGCGGGTGTCCCATTTCGTGGTGGTCTGCTGCATGCGCCACAACTTGGTCATCATGAGGGCCCAGCCCTTGCCACCAGGGATTGTGGGACGACCCCAGGATGAGGAAGAGGGAGAGGAGAGGAGGAGGAGACGAGGACAAAGAAGAAGATGAGGAGGAGGAGGAACAGGACCAAGGGAGGAGGCAGCCACTCAATCGGCCTTCCGGAAGGGCGGTCCGTGATCGCCTCATCAGACTGGTTCAAATGAATTAAACCCCAGATCCCCGTTGCTCACCACATCTCCATCATTCCATCCCTGTCACAGGCCATATCACAGTGCAAAGCTGAAATGAGACACACTACAAAAGAATCGAAACTGAATTAATAAATTTAGCAAAAACCAGTGAACATATATTTACAACAAATATATTAACTATTTACCCTTGTGCAATCCCTTAGTGCCTCTCGTTACTGTGCCTTTGCCTACTCTAGTGCTCCTATGAAGTGTTGGCCCAGTGGCAGCAGCAGGGCTGGTGGAAGGTTGCTGAGTGTCCACATGGGAGACTTCAGATGGCCTTACAGGATGCCCACGACCAGCTCTGGGCCTGAAAGGCCTGGCTGTAGGCTGCACGACCTCAGCATCGGCGGCAGCAGTCTGGGCTGGCTGGATGACAGGCAGCGACAAGGGCAATGGCGGAGTGGCAGTGGTGGGAACAGGAATGCTGTCATCCTGAGAGAAGGCAGCAGGTTCATGCTCCACTGACCCACTGCCACTCCCCTGGGGCAGCACCTCAGCATCCCTAGCAATCTGGCCTGCTGTGACACCGTGAAAACCCCGGTCGACGGTGGTAGGCCCAGCTATGATGGCAGCAGTCAGAGCTTGCGTGGCATCAAGCTGACACTGCATGAGAGCAGTCTCAGATTGGATGCCACCAAGCATAGACTGCAATACAGCAATAAGACATTGCATTGCTTCTGCTTGTACTGCAATGGAAGCTGCCAGATCGCCCATCACATGAGCATCCGGTCTGGGTCACCACGGTCTCTCTGGGAGTCTACCATCCTTTGTAGACTGAAAATGATGGGCTCCATGGTGTGCGCAAAGCCTTGTGCAATGTTGGAGGAAGACTCTTCCACGCTCCTTATCATTGCCAAGAGGCTCTCGGTCATCCTTGCCATTGCACCTATGATCTCCGTGTACATGCCCATCACTCTTCTTCTAAAGGCCTCCCCATCGAGGTCCTCATCTGAGTCCTGTGCAGCAGAACTCGCCCTCCGGGGAGCTGACCACCAAGCTACCCTTTCCCCCAGCCCTGCTACAGCCCACTCATCCCCAGTGCCTCATCCTGTGCAGATCCTGCTACTATACAAGCCTCAGAAAGTTTAGTGCCAGTATCTGAGCTGATGCCTATGGGCGAGATATGCAGTGATACGGTGTGTTCTTCCTCCTATTCTTCTCCCATCTCATTCTGTACTGTGCCCTCAGGGATGGGCTGCTCAGGTCCGCCTGTGCGCTCCTGTTCCCTTCTGTTGTGAGCCACCTTGGCCTGCAAGAGAAAGGAAAGTGTGTGAGTGAGTGTGGAGCAGTGTGTTTGGGTGCCATAGTTGAATAGCTGCAATTGTGTGCAAGGTGTGAGATGTGGGTGTGAGTGTTGGTAGGTAGAGATTGTTGGTGGGCGAGTGCTGAGGGTCTGGTGCTTTGGGCAGTGTGTGAAGACTGGTTCAGATGGTGGTATGTAATTTTTGTTGAAGCATTGACTCACCCTGACCACCTGACTCAGGTTGTTAAATTTCTTCCTGCACTGTGTGTGGGTCCTGGGGACCACAGTGCTGCCTGAGACGTGTTGCACTACTTCCCTCCACATGATGTGGCAGACTTGCGGCGAGGGCCTCCTGCCACTTGCCGGGTAGAACACCGCCCTCCGTCTCTCCACAGCAAACACCAACAACTCCAATGCTTGATCGCAGAATCTGCGGGCTCTCTCCCTGGGGTGTGGATCTGCCATGAGTACAGCTGCTTCAGTCGTCCGGTTCCTTGTCCTGTTGCTACTTGCTGAGGCAGCTGCACAGCCAGCAAAGCTGAGAATGAGGTTCTGCAGCATCAATTAATCCCCTATTTAAGAACTGAAAAAAGCCTGTGGCAATCATGACTTGCGATTAGATTGCACCTGATATTGGTCCACCCTTTGAGTGCAACACCAATGAGCTTGGGTTTAAGACTTGAATTAGGACTCTAATCATTTTTTGGAGCAGGTATTGGCTTAAGGACAGAAAGCGAGTTGTGGTAAATGGCTGTTTTTCCAGACTGGAGGATGGTCGACAATGGTGTTCCTCAAGGGTCAGTGCTGGGGCCACTGCTTTTTTTGATATATATAAATGACCTGGATATTGGAATACGAGTAGAATTTCTAAATTTGCCAATGACACCAAACTTGGGGGTGTGGCAAACAGCGAGGATGATACCAATTGACTGCAACAGGTCATAGAAAGGCTAGCAGAATGGGCAGATGGAATTTAATAGAGAAGTGTGAGGTGATGCATTTTGGCAGAAGGAACAAGGAGAGGCAATATACACTGAATGGCACAGTTTTAAAGAGTATGCAGGGGCAGAGGGACCTGGGCGTTAATGTGCATAGGTCTCTGAAGGTGGCAGGACATATTGAGAGGGTGGTTAGCAAAGCATATGGGATCCTGGGCTTCATAAATAGAGGTATTGAGTACAAAAGTAGAGAAGTTATGCTGAACCTTTATAAAGCGCTGGTTAGGCCACAACTGGTCACCACACTTTAGGAAGGATGTGAAGGCACTTGAGAGTGTGCAGAGATTTACCAGAATGGTTCCGGGGATGGGGGATCTTAGCTATAAGGACAGGTTGGAGAAGCTGGATTTGTTTTCATTAGAGCAAAGGAGGTTGAGGGGTGATTTGATAGAGGTGTACAAGATTATGATGGGTTTGGATAGGCTAGACGGGGAAAGGCTGTTCCCACTAGTTGCTGGTACAAGGACTAGGGGACACAGATTTAAGGTTTTGGTCAAGAGATACAGGGGGGACGTGAGGAAAAACTTTTTTACGCAGCGAGTGGTGAGGACCTGGAACTCGCTGCCGACATAGTGGTGGAAGCAGACACACTCAAATATTTTCAAGGGGAGACTGGATAGACACTTGAGGGAAATAAACTTGCAGGGCTACGGGGATAGAGCGGGGAAATGGGACTGACTAGATTGCTCTACAAAGAGCTGGCACAGACTCGATGGGCCGAATGGCCTCCTTCTGTGCTGTTATGACTCTATGACAGTGAGCAGGAATTTTGCATGAAGTCTAAAGCATTAACGCCTGGCGCTAATTCTCCAACTTTTCTAATGACACGGCCATTCCTGGGCTATAATGAATTACTTACCCTCTAGGTTTTATGTTGCCACCACAAAGAATGTCTCGTGCAACAGCTTATGTTGTTCCAAAGTACGACCGCCGCTCAGTCCCCAGGAATGGACTACACGCGTCTCCACAGAAAAATTACCAACAGAATCCCAAGACAACGCTCGCCAGGTTCCAGGGCTCCGTATCTTAGCAAATGCTGTTCCATTTCAGATCGGCTGTGAGGTCACAAACGACTCTCTGTGAGGATTCCCAAGCCACTGGGTTTTGGGCTCTGATCCCCCACTCCAGCTCACTGTGCACAGCCTTTGAATTTGAGTGCACAGGACCTTACAGATCGTTGCTCGGCCGCTTAGAGGGAACAGTGGGTGCTACATGTATTATTGATCAATGCGTGAGTGGAGGTACAGACTTCCAATCTGAATAGGTGCAACGTAATGGGACATGGGTTATTCATCAGTGAGCGAGTGGTGATGTACAGTCTTGTATCTGAATAGTTGCTTCATAATGGGACATGTGTTATTAATCAGTGAGTGAATAGAGAGGTACAGAGCTCTATCTGAATAGGTGCTGCATAATGGGACTTGTCATTGAGCAGTGAGTGAAGAGGTATAGCCCTGTATCTGAATAGCTGCCAAGTCATTCAGGAGTGAAATCAGAAACCATTTTTAACACATAAGGTAGCAGAAATCTGGAACTCCCTCCAACAAAAGGCTGTAGATTTTAGGACAATTGGAGATTTCAAGACCAAGATAGATAGATAGATAGATTTTTGTTTGCTAAGGGTATGAAGGCATATGGAGCAAAGGTGGATAAAAGGAGTTGAGGTACAGATCAACCATGATCTAATTAAATGGCACAGCAAACCTGAGGGACTTAATGGCCTCTTTCTATTCCTAATATTCTTGTTAGAGAGAGCTTTATGCAGGGGTGGATGCAGATGGAAATGGGGTTGGAAGGTGCTAGTGGTTTATGGGTGATACAATGAATTGGTCAGCGATGGCATTTTGAGTAATTGAAACCATGGAAGTAGTGCGGCCAGGAGAGATGGCAAAGCAGAGGGGGTAGGTGTGATGGGTAGGAGTGTTTAAGCGTCAACAGGAGGGCAGTAAAATGAGAGGAGAAAGGATGAGGGGAGTTGAGGTGCAGATTGAAATGACCGAGGATGAGGAGTCACTGAGTGCAGAGGCTGAAGGAGGACAGCAGGGAGGATATGTAGGTGAGAAATCTGGGGTGGTAGGCAATAGACAACAAGGATTTTAAAGGAGAGAAGAGTGGAACAAATGTCACATCCGACCGCTCTGATGTCACAACAAAATGCTGTTGGCACAGCAACTTCCTCATGACATCATTAAGCAGCTTCAATCCCGAACACATGAACATCCCAATGTTCAGATTCTGGTTGCAATAAAACCAGTACTTCGAGGCAAGAGCAGCAATAAGGAGAATAAGCTAATTGCCCAGGCAATATATGCCTGGGCCCAGCAAGGTTACCTTGAACTTGAGATAGGAAAGGCAAAGCTGCAATTCATCATCCAACATTGTGATGCATCGTTTTTTAATAAATTATTCGTTCCTGGGGTGTGGGCAATGTTGCCAAGGCCAGCATTTATTGCCCATCCCCAATTGCCCTTGAGAAGGTGGTGCTGAGCCGCCTTCTTGAACTGCTGCAGTCCCTGTGGTGAAGGTTCTCCCACAGTGCTGTTAGGGAGGGAGTTCCAGGATTTTGACTCAGCGACAATTAAGGATCGGTGATATATTTCCAAATCCGGATGGTGTGTAACTTGGAGGGGAACATGCAGGTGATGGTGTTCCCATGCACCTGCTGCCCTTGTTCTTCTAGGTGGAAGAGGTCGCGGGTTTGGGAGGTGCTTTCGAGAAGCCTTGGCGAGTTGCTGCAGTGCATCTTGTAGATGGTACACACTGCAGCCACAGTGCGCCGGTGGTGGAGGGAGTGAATGTTTAAGGTGGTGGATGGGGTGTGAATCAAGTGGGCTGCTTTGTCCTGGATGGTGTTGAGCTTCTTGAGTGTTGTTGGAGCTGCATTCATCCAGGCAAGTGGCGAGTATTCCATCACACTCCTGACTTGTACTTTGTGGAAAGGCTTTGGGGAGTCAGGAGGTGAGACACTCGCGGCAGAACACCCAGCCTCTGACCTGCTCTTGTTCCCACAGTATTTATAAGACTGGTCCAGTTAAGTTTCTGGTCAATGATGACCCCAGGACATTGATGGTGGGGGATTTGGTGATGGTAATGCCGTTGAATGTCAAGGGGCAGTCATTAGACTCTCGCTTGTTCCAGATAGTCATTGCCTGGCACTGTGTGGTGCAAATGTTACTTGCCACTTATCAGCCCAAGCCTGAATGTCGTCCAGGTCTTGCTGCATGCGGGAATGGACTGCTTCATTATCTGAGGAGTTGCGAATGGAACTGAACACTGTGCGATTATCAGAGAACATCCCCACTTCTGACCTTATGATGGAGGGAAGGTCATTGATGAAGCAGCTGAAGATGGTTGGGCCTGAGGAACTCCTGCCGCGATATCCTGGAGCTGAGTTGATTGGCCTCCAACAAACACAACCTGGTACCACCCAATCATCAGCCAGACCAGGTAACCGATGAAAACTGAGTCTCTGTATGTGAAACAGTGATGTGTTTGATCACACCTACAGTGAAGATGGAGGATGTCCTTTGGCCATTCTTACTGGAGTTTGTCACTATGATGCACTAAACCAAGGCTTTACAATAATCTGAAGTTGTTCAGTACATCTTCGAAAAAGAAACTACAAGCCGGTTTACAATGAGGATGTCAATAAAGCCCAGGCACGGCTCACCCGGCTCCTCATCCATCGTTTCTTGTTGCCTATATCAGGGAAGAGGCCGAGGAGCTGCGGCACTGAGGCTAACGCAAGTCCTGAGCCTCAATATCTACCCAGCAACAGTGAGGCATTGGGAAGAGGAGCTTGCAGCATTAGTTGACCATTTATAAGAAAATTCAGAGGAGTCTCTGTTCCAATGGGAATGGGAAGAGAAATTATTGGAGGTCTTGTGCATAGCTCTGAATACCATTAATGACAAGGAATGGTCATGTCAGCTCGCTGATGAAATATTTAAACAGATCGACGCCAACCATTCCACAAGACAAGGACTTTCCCTATAAATCGCTTGGGACAGTGCTCTGCCAGACCTGCACTAAGAACATAAAGGAGGAGCTTCACTAAATGCTACTGAGGGTGCAGCACAGTGAGAGTGAGGGAGCAGCCCTCGCCATTGGTTACTGTGCCATGGCACACTTTGATGATACCCTCAGTAGCCTGGAGGAGTTTGCTAACTTGAACAGATTTGGGGACAAGCCTGATGTAGATTTCTTCAGTGCTATGGGAACATGGCAGACTGCGCACCTGAGGAACTGCTGTCCACAATCGACACCCACATTTTGCCAGATGTTAGACAATTAGTTATAAGTGGGCAGGGGATAAAGGCTGAATGCAGTGATCTCACAGTAAAGCTCAGCCTAATAAAGACTGTCACTCAGATAACCAGATCTCTATATTTAAATCGCCAGAGAGTATCAACTTTATCAGAAAACGGGTGCTGCTTACATATATTTTTTTTAATTTGTTTTTATGGGATGTAGGCACCGCTGGCAAGGCCAGCATTTATTGCCCATCCCTAATTGCCCTTGAGAAGGTGGTGGTGAGCCGCCTTCTTGAACCGCTGCAGTCCGTGTGGTGAAGGTACTTGTAAGAAGGGAAATTATAAATAAGGGACATGAACCAAGACAAAATGGCTCTGCCGATCTGAGTACGGCAAGTAATGTCAGCAATCAAACTGTGTACGTGCAGAACAACATGAAGTCCACCAAGGAAGTAACAAAACAAACTCAGCTTAAGACAAAACAAACTCGGCTTAAGGCACAAACTATAATTAAGTTGGTATTGAAAGTATATAATTGGACAAGGGAATTGTTGCTAAGGGAACGTGATTGGGTGAAGACATTTGTGTGTAATATTTTGCTTATCCAGCTCATAAAATGTATAAAAGGAGTTTCGCTACCACTGTGACGGCGAGAAGAGGGTTACTAGACTGCGGAGTCTTTAAACTCTTCTCCCGAAACGCTTCATATAAAAAACTGTGTTTTTACCTTATACAGAAGAGTGAATTCATTTACACTTACAATTGGCGCAGTCGGCAGGATGCTCTGGGGCTGAGGTCCGCTCCGCACTGGTGAACACTGGTGTAAGTAAAATTTTTGACCACCCATAAATTGAGTCGCCCGGAAGAGGGGTGGAACCAACGGTACCAGAGCATCAAGAATCAAAGGATCTGTGATAGGTAAGGAGACACAGTTTGGTGTAAAGTGTGAAGTATGAGTTGATAAGACCTAATGTGGTAGCAATAAATGTCAAGGAGGAATAGATAAGTTTTTGACCGATCGACAGAGGACAAGGTAGAGCCAACATCTCATTCATCTAGCCTGAGCCGGAATTAAGAGGGCGATTGGGCCCCACCTAATGGCCAAGATCAAGTAGATGTAGAGATTGAGCTTGGTCTCTAAAGGATCGTGACGTCAGAAGGATTGTGACTAACAAACCCTTGAAATCCCTAATAGGCATCAAGAACCCGCGTAGAGGAACTCAGCATTGGTAAGACTGTAAGTTGGACTACATAATGGCGTCGGGGAAAGAAATAGAATGGGGACCAGCAGGGTCCCTTACTAGGTTCTATGCAGACGACCGGAAGGGTTTAGTTGATAAGATGAGAAAGGAGGGGTGGGACCCGCTCCAGAATCCGAAAGCCCAAAGAGAATGGTGGGAAGGACAAAAACAGAAAAAGGGAAAGAAGGCGGGGTGATACTAGTTCACCAGTTAGTTACAGTAACGAATAAGGTACAGAGACTTCACACTAGACTTGCAAGTAAAAACGAGAGGATCCAGGAATTAGAGAGTCAATTAATGGGGAGGGGACAATTCGGTCACCACGAGGATGAGAAGTCCGAGTATTGGAACGAAAAACAGGCGCACCTTTGCGCCCCGGTAGGAATACAGGTTTCCGAATCTAAAGACGAAAAACCACCTCCTTACGCCCCGGCGGCATCAGCACCGCTGGTAGAAGATAGTGATGATGAAACTACAAAACAGGGGACAAAGGTAGCACCCCTCAAGAGAGGAGGGACGCTAGCGGCCCCCACAGCAAAATACCAGGCCTTTAGTCCTCTGGAGAAGCAAACGATACTAAAAGATTTGGGGACATTAAAGCCCCATTGTACTAATATGGAATTTTGGAGGGAACTTGAGGAAATGTGGGACATCCATGACCTACATCCTCAGGATATACATCAATTGGTCAGAGCCAAATGTCCTGCGGACAAATGGAGAGATGTAGGAGGGCCTGGAGACCAGGGAGGATTCCGAAGTGGACAGTGGGCATTAATTAACCTAAATGCAGATAGGGCGAATCAAAGGGTTGCTTACGACCCCTTCAAAACGGCAGTCCAGGCGGCTCTGGGAGGATCCTCACCAAACTGGGGACGTATAATGATGATAAAACAGCGAAAAGGGGAAAGCAGTAGCGACTATGGGGAACGATTATTTGTTGCCTATCAGGAATCATTGGGGCAGGCCAATCCCCAAATGGCGGACGGGGCATTTATACAAATGTTTAAGGACGGATTATCCTCGTCCCACCAAGCGATATTAAAGATGGGAGTAGTGGCCGCTAACACTTATGATGCGGTAGTACAATGGGCCTGTCAAGTAGATGCAAAGGAAGCAGAATGGCTGCCCGTTATTAAACAAGGGTAGGAGCAGTGTCAAAAGGATCAGGGACTATCCCAAGAAAGAAGGGAGCATGTTTTAATTGCGGGAAAATGGGACATATGGCTAAAGAATGCCAAACCCCCAAACAAAACAGGCCCGTGTGTACCAACTGTCAAAAGAATGGACACACATCCGACAGATGTTGGACCAAGAAGAATGACCCGCAGGTGGAGTCAGAAGGCCACGGGCCCCCTCTTCCAAGAGTTTCTCCAATATGTAAAGAATCAGGGAGGCCAGTGACGGGATGCTGCCCCCGTAAGAAGGAGAGAGGTAGAAGATCCCCGGGTTTACGTACAGGCGCTGTAGGGGGCTGGCAGTGTGATGTGTTAGTGGACACGGGAGCTTCTGTATCAATCACGGATTTGCCTCTGCCTTTGACTAAACACAAAATAGAAATAATGGGAGTAGGGGGAGGTTGTATAAAAGCATTCCGAAGTGAGGTTCAAGTATTAGAATTGGCAGGGTGCTTATTGCCTGCCCAATTTTATGTGTGTCCCAATAGCGAGGGAACCATTTTAGGAATCGATCTGCTTAAAGAATTAAAATTATTAATCGACTCAAGCCAAGGGAAATTAACATGGGCAAAGGGAGACGGAAATAAGAATAATTGGGACAAGCCATCATCTGGCTTGGCCCTGGTAGGAAGTATAAAGACACTAGGCAGAGATTGGAAACAAGAAGGGGATTATGGAATGATATGCGAGGCCATGAAGTCCGTGTGGGCCACTTCAAAACAGGACATCGGGTTGGTTATTACCAAACCCATTTGCGTCCCTGGACCTAACCATAAACCTCAAACAATACCCTATCCAGCCCGAAGCCAAACAGGCAGTAGGGGTGATAGTTAGTCGATTAGAGCAGAAAGGAATAATACAGCAGGTGGAAAGTACGACCAATTCACCCACATGGCCAGTTAAGAAATCCGATGGGTCATACCGCCTTACAATCGACTATACCGCATTAAACAAAATAACCCCAAAGTTGCACCCCATTATGGCAAGCCCAGCCACTATTTTGAACGGATTAAGTCCTGACCACAGGGTATTCACCGTGTTAGATATAGCAAATGGGTTCTGGTCTTTGCCATTGGACCCTGGCTCACAGGAGAAGTTTGCGTTCACTGTGGGGGACAAGCAGTACACTTGGACCAGACTTCCCCAAGGCTTCCATAATAGCCCGGCAATATTTCACCGGGAAATGAACTCACTATTGCAAACGATAGATTTGACCCCTTACCGCAGCACCGTACTGCAGTATGTGGATGATCTCCTGATAGCATCAGAAGACCAACGGGGACATGCGGCAGCTTTGGTCGAAGTCTTACAAGCCCTAGAGAAAGGAGGGTTTAAGGTGAACCCTAATGAAGTCCAATTGGGCAAGCCCACAGTTACATATCTGGGACAACAATTGTCTCAGGGAACCAGGACTATGCCCAATGATCGCCGGAAGGCCATCCAAGAAATGCCAAGACCCGTTTCAGTGAGAGGAGTTCGGAAGGTTTTGGGACTGTTTAACTACAGTAGGAATTTTATACCAATATTTGCTACCATTCACAAACTGGTAAAGGGAGGCAAACCTGCATTAGAATCCATTGAGTGAGGGCCAGTAGAGGAGAACGCATATACTGAATTAAAACAGGCTCTAATAACGGCCCCGGGATTGGGATTACCAGACATGAGAAAACCGTTCGACGTACACTGTGGAAACGAGGACGGGTTTTACTCAGCGGTGGTTGCACAACAACATGGTGATAGGCGGCGACCGGTGGCCTATTACTCTACCGAACAATCCCCGGTAGCGGCTGGCCAACCACGATGCGTGGCCGCACTTGATTGTGCCGCATGGGCGGTTAAAATCAGTGAGCCCACCGTTATGACCGGAGATATTATTCTACATACCAGCCACACACTGGTAGAAATGTTAAACACAGGAAAGTTGAGATCGGTGTCCAATATGCGCCGAGCTTGATGGGAGGCAGTTCTACTGCCGGTCGACCGCTCCGTCAGAATCATGAGATACGGGGGAGAACCCTGCAGAGGGTTTCTTACACGAGGGTACTCCACATAAATGTTCCGAAACACAGGGATGGGAAACAACCAGATAGAGAAGGAGCCGCTGAAAGATGCTCAGCTTACCCTGTATGTCGATGGGTCTAGGAAATATGTTGATGGATCTCCCAGGACGGGATGGGCAGTGGTAAATGAGAAACTGGAAACTGAACTAGCAGGCCGGTTAGAGGGGGGTTTATCAGCACAGGTCGCAGAAATTGTGGCACTTACGAGGGCGTTAGAATTGGCGAGAGGAAAAACAGTAAATATATATACAGATAGCAGGTATGCCTTTGGAGTGGTGCATAACTATATGATGGCGTGGGGCCACAGGGGATTTGTCACCACTGGAGGGGAACCCATTAAACATCAGGCACGAATACAAGCCCCTCTGCTAGCGGCAGCAGGCCCAAAACAAGCCGCTGTGATTAAGGTCAAAGCACATCAAAAGGTACAAACTGAGGAACAGAGAGGAAATCACGCTGCTGATATAGCGGCACAGCAAGCTCTCACCCAGGAAATTGGGGAGCTAGACGAACAAACAGTAGGGAGTTTGCAGGTGGAGGAGGTTAACATTGTTACGTTCAATGCTGACACGGATCAGATGGAGAAGTGGGAGTGGTACCAGGCAAGCAGGCGACAAGGCCCAGACCTCATCTGGAGAAAGGAAAGACCATCGCTCCAGCCTGCATTCGGCAGTCCCTCCTAGAGATGCATCATGGCATCGCCCACACGGGTCGTGGACCCATGATAGAGCTAATCTCAAAGGAATGGTGGTGGCCCGGGATGGGGCGGGACGTGGCCAAACACTACCAACGCTGTGTTACATGCGCCCAGCATAATCCAGGTCGCCCGGTCAAAATACGACTCGCGCACCAGCCACGTCCCAGGGGACCCTGGGAAAATATCCAGATCGATTTCACGGGTCCGCTCCCCGCGTCAAGGGGGAAACAGTATTGCCTGGTCATTATCGACCAGTTCACTCGATGGGTCGAGGCTTTCCCAACCCGCAATTGCACCGCTATCACAGTGGCACGTATTTTGGCAGAGGAAATTATCCCTAGATGGGGAATGCCCCTCCAAATTGACTCCGATCAGGGAACCCATTTCACAGGAGCGATCATGAAGGCAATGTGTGGACTCATGGGAATAAAACAGAAGTTTCATATTCCCTACCACCCCCAAAGTTCTGGGATGGTAGAACGCATGAATCGCACCCTAAAGACGGCACTCGCAAAGGCTATCCGTGACACGGGAAAAACATGGGTAGATGTACTGCCCATCATCCTAATGAAACTGCGGGCTACCCCAAATTGTACCACCGGTTTAACACCATACGAGCTAATGACTGGGAGGGCAATGTTACTCCCAGAAGGTATAATTAATGTAGGAACTGATGTAGGGCCTTTAAAGGATAGGCTGCGCCGCTATGTCCTCGAACTAAGCAACCAATTAAAAGAAATGCGACAACAAATTAGAGATAAGCAGGCTGCAGCAGATGACAAAGCAAGTCTGCTCGAGTTTCCGGCTGTCCCTCCCGCGGGAAGTCAAGTCATGGTAAAAGTTTTACCTGGTAAACCCGGTTTTGCCCCAAAATGGTCAGGACCTTATCAGGTCATCATCAGCGGGGATACCTGTGCCTGCGTTGACATCAAGGGGGTGGGTAGATGGAAACATTGGACACAGTTGAAAGAGTACAACCCCGATTAAACGTACGGGCCACGTTGTCCTTGTTGCGAAAAATACTGGCTCATTATCATGGCCAACAGGGTGAAGAGATATACAAGGACAAAAACATAGTGTAAGCATAGCATGACGATTTGATCACCGTCCAGATAATTATGTCTGTCCAGCCTTTCAGAATAAACCCTTCAACAGGAAGATGGCTGGAGAAGAAATTGAGACGGCTGGATAGAATTGACACAAGGACACCTTTTTGAACATTGTTAATTTCTATAAGTGTGGATATAAATTGATGTAAAAATGGTAAAATTAATTTTGGTGTTATGTACGTGTTTATTGGGGGTCTGTCTATTAATACTGAGGCAGGCTCCAGAGCCGGAGAGCAATGAGAAACCCCAGAGAACTAAATGTAAATACCTTTTTGTATATGTCGTACCAATCTGCAGCGCAAGCAGGAAAAATAAAGGGATGTTGGGTATGTGCACATGTGCCCATCCACTCGAGGGGAGGCATCCCCTTGAGACCCATCCCCTTTAATGCATCAGAGATGGCTGAATGGGTCATGCGCCGAAACGACAGTAGTGATTTTAATGATTCAGATGGCCAAGAGGGGGATAAGGAACAATGGAGGTCAGCAGGTTATAATCTGACCACTTTCCAGGGATGGTACCAGCCTAATTACAATCGCACCAGACCACCCCCATTCTTGGTTCTCACTAACACCTCGGGAGCTGGAAGACCCCAGGGGGCGATATGTTTAAGTAGAAATGAAACAGGAGGACAAGCAGTGGGACATAGTAATTGTACCCTGTCTTTTAGTGTTACGAAGATTAATAGGACACAGAACTGGGAGCAGGGTTTCTTTGAACTAACAAATGTTATAAACAAAACAAGTGGAAAGGATATGGAAGGGATCAGATGGAGATGGAGAGTCCGTGAGTCAGTAGTTCAAAATCTCACCTCCTATAATGGTACTTACTTTATCTGTGGTCACAAAGCATACCCATGGTTGCCACCGACCTACATAGAAACATAGAAGATAGGAGCAGGAGTAGGCCATTCGGCCCCTCGAGCCTGCTCCGCCATTCATCGGGATTGGGTCTTGCTACTTAGGCTACGTAGTCCCCTATATTAGGTTTGTGGACCACCTCTCACAAGTACAGGGAAATCATGTACAGAAAAGAAACCTGACTTCGTCTCAACAATTCTTTGGTGTCCTGCTAACCCCGTTGGGGGTAGGACTGACCATCGGTGAGATGAGAAGGCTGGAGAAGGTATTAGAAACCACAGCCAATGATACGGCCGAGGCTATCAGTGACATTAGTGCAGAAATGGTGGCACTCCGTACAGTGGCCTTACAGAACAGATTGGCCTTAGATTATTTATTAGCCAAAGGGGGCACGTGTGCGCTAATAGGGACTGAATGTTGCACATATATCCCAGACAAATCGGAGAAAATTAAGAACTTGGCCAAACATGTTGCTCCTGCTTACATACATGCAGGATCTTATCGAGGCCAAGCCACCAAAGCTGCTGCAAAGCCCTGTTTGACAGTTAGCTGTGAATACCTGCACGCATCTCGTGAAACTACACACTGAATCAAACCAAGCGGGTGTCGGCGGGAGGCGCGAGCGGGAAGCTTAAAAAGGCTTCAGAGACCCAGGTAAGGCCTCAGACCGCGGCTGTTGGCGGGAGGCGCGAGCGGGTAGCTTAAAAAGGCTTCAGAGATCCAGGTATGGCCTCAGACCGCGGGTGTCGGCGGGAGGCGCAAGCGGGAAGCTTAAAAAAGCTTCAGAGACCCAGGTAAGGCCTCAGACCGTGGGTGTCGGCGGGAGGCGCGAGCAGGAAGCTTAAAAAGGCTTCAGAGACCCAGGTAAGGCCTCAGACCGCGGGTGTCGGCGGGAGGCGCGAGCGGGAAGCTTAAAAAAGCTTCAGAGACCCAGGTAAGGCCTCAGACCGTGGGTGTCGGCGGGAGGCGCGAGCAGGAAGCTTAAAAAGGCTTCAGAGACCCAGGTAAGGCCTCAGACCGCGGGTGTCGGCGGGAGGTGCGAGCAGGAAGCTTAAAAAGGCTTCAGAGACCCAGGTAAGGCCTCAGACCGCGGGTGTCGGCGGGAGCCGTGAGCGGGAAGCTTAAAAAGGCTTCAGAGACCCAGGTAAGTCCTCAGACCGCGGGTGTCGGCGGGAGGCGCGAGTGGGAAGCTTAAAAAGGCTTCAGAGACCCAGGTAAGGCCTACCAATCTCCAGTCAGAGGGAAGGAGAGAGGTAAAAAGTAATCCAAGTGTGACGTCACCAGAAAGCGAGTAAGTGATTGGTTGGTAAGTATTTCTCTCTTTTTAAGCTTAAACTCTGTGGTTTATAGTTTCTAAGGTGCGATATTCATCATCTAGAATCGGGGCAGAGGGTATTTAAAAATAATAATAAATTGAATTAATTACATAGAATGGCAGAGTAGGTGATGTGTTGCTGCTGCAATATGTAGGAGCTGGTGGACACCATTGATGCTCACGGTGATCACATTTGCAGTAAGTGTTGGCTGCACGAGGAATTCCGGCTCCGTGTTGAAGAGCTGGAGTCCGAGCTTCAAACACTGAGACACATCAGAGAGGGTGTGAGTTACCTGGACTCTGTGTATCAGGAGGTAGTCACACCAATTAGATTAATTAATTCAGATGTAGTCCGTGGCCAGGGTCAGGATGGTGTGACTAGAAGTGAGGCAGGTACGGGGATCCAGGAGGTAGTGTTGGAGGAGCCGCAGCCCTTGCTCTTGTCCAACAGGTTTGAGGCTCTTACTCCCTGAGAGGATGGGAACAGGGTCTGTGGGGAGGATGAGCAACCTGGCCACAGCACCGTGGAACGGGGGGCCATTCAAGTGGGAGGTGTTAAAAGAAATGTTGTAGTGGTAGGGGATAGTATCGTTAGGGGGATAGATAGAGTTCTTTGCAGCCGAGAGCGAGAGTCCCGAAGGCTGTGTTGCCTGCCCGGTGCCAGGGTTAAGGACATCTCCTCTGGGCTGGAGAGAAACTTGGAGTGGGAGGGGGAGGATCCAGTTGTCGTGGTCCATGTTGGTACCAATGACATAGATAGGACAAGGAACGAGGTTCTGCTGAGGGAGTTTGAGCAGCTAGGGGCCAAATTAAAAAGCAGAACCACAAGGGTAATAATCTCTGGATTACTACCTGAGCCACGTGCAAATTTGGCTAGGGTAAATAAAATTAGAGAGTTAAATGCGTGGCTCAAAGACTGGTGTGGGAGAAATGGGTTTTGCTTCCTGGGACACTGGCATCAGTACTGGGACAGGAGAGAGCTGTTCCGTTGGGACGGACTTCACTTGGCCAGTGCTGGGACTAGAATCCTGGCGAATCGAATAACTAGGGCTGTAGAGAAGGCTTTAAACTAATTAGTTGGGGGGAGGTTTTAAGAGAGCGAAAAATAAAAATGACAGCGGAGAAGGCAATAGAGCAAGGTAGCAGTGGGGGAATTAAAAACCAGAGCATGTCAGGAAGGGACAGAATGTATAATGATAAAGGTAAAGTAGTAAAAGGGGTAAAAGCAGGAATAAATCGTCAGAAAACATATTTGAAAGTTCTTTATCTGAATGCACGCAGCATTCGTAACAAAATTGACGAGTTGACGGTGCAAATAACTACACATGGGTATGATCTGGTGGCCATTATGGAAACATGGCTGCAAGATAATCATGAATGGGAACTAAATATACAAGGGTATTTGACAATTAGGAAGGACAGACAGGAAGGAAAGGGAGGTGGGGTTGCTATGTTAATCAAGGATGGAATCACTGCAATAGTCAGAAATGATATTGGGTCAAAGGATCAGGATAGTGAAACAGTTTGGGTGGAGATAAGGAATAATAAGGGGAAAAAGTCACTAGTGGGCGTAGTCTATAGGCCTCCTAACAGTTGCAACTCTGTTGGTCGGAGTATAAATCAGGAAATAGTTGGGGTTTGTAATAAGGGAACAGCTATAATCATGGGGGATTTTAACTTTCATTTTGACTGGACTAATCAAATTGGGCATGGCAGCATTGAGGAAGAGTTCATAGAGTGTATTAGGGATGGGTTCTTTGAGCAGTATGTAACTGAACCAACCAGGGGGCAGGCAATCTTAGATCTGGTCCTGTGTAATGAGACAGGATTAATAAAAAATGTCCTAGTAAAGGATCCCCTTGAAATGAGTGACCATAATATGGTTGAATTCCAAATTCAGTTTGAGGGTGAGAGAGTTGGATCTCAAACCAGCGTACTAAGCTTAAATAAAGGAGACTATGAAGGTATGAGAGTAGAATTGACTAAAGTGGACTGGGAAAACAGATTAAAGTGTAAGACGGTACAAGAGCAGTGGTCTACATTCAAGGAGATATTTCACATCTTTCAAGAAAAATATATTCCACTGAGGAAAAAGGGGAATAAAAGAAAAGACAGCCATCCGTGGCTTAGTAAAGTAATAAAGGATAGTATTCGACTGAAAACAAGGGCATATAAATTAGCCAAATCTAGTGGGAGGATAGAAGATTGGGAAGCATTTAAAAGCCAGCAAACAATAACTAAAAGATTAATTAAGAAAGGGAAGATAGATTATGAAAGTAAACTAGCAAAAAATATAAAAACAGATAGCAAGAGTTTCTACAGCTATATAAAAAGAAAAAGGGTGGCTAAAGTGACCATTGGTCCCTTAGAGGATGGGACTGGGAAACTAGTGGTGGGGAACATGGAGATGGCAAAGACGCTGAACAAATATTTTGTATCAGTCTTTACAGTAGAGGACACTAAAAATATCCCAACACTGGACAAACAGGGGGCAATGGGGGGGGGGAGGAGCTAAACACGATTAAAATCACTAAGGAGATGGTACTCAGTAAAATAATGGGACTTAAGGCGGATAAATCCCCCGGACCTGATGGCCTACATCCTAGGGTCTTGAGAGAAGTGGCGGTAGGGATTGTGGATGCATTGGTGATCATTTTCCAGAACTCCCTGGACTCAGGGAAGGTCCCGGCAGATTGGAAAACTGCTAATGTAACACCCTTATTTAAGAAAGGAAGTAGACAAAAAGCTGGAAACTATAGACCAGTTAGCCTAACATCTGTGGTTGGCAAAATGTTGGAGTCCATTATTAAGGAAACAGTAACAGAGCATTTGGATAAACATAATTTAATAGGACAGAGTCAGCATGGTTTTACGAAGGGGAAGTCATGTTTGACAAATTTGCTCGAATTCTTTGAGGATGTAACATACAGGGTGGATAAAGGGGAACCAGTGGATGTAGTGTATTTGGACTTCCAAAAGGCATTTGACAAGGTTCCACACAAAAGATTACTGATCAAGATAAAAAATCACGGGATTGGGGGTAATATACTGGCATGGGTGGAAGATTGGCTATCTAACAGAAAACAAAGAGTTGGGATAAATGGTTCGTTCTCGGGCTGGCAATCAGTAACTAGTGGTGTTCCGCAGGGTTCAGTGCTGGGACCCCAACTCTTTACAATCTATATTAACAATTTGGAGGAAGGGACCGAGTGCAACATATCCAAGTTTGCCGACGATACAAAGATGGGAGGGAAAGCAGTGAGTGAGGAGGACATAAAAAACCTGCAAAAGGACATAGACAGGCTAAGTGAGTGGGCAGAGATTTGGCAGATGCAATATAATGTTGGAAAGTGTGAGGTTATGCACTTTGGCAGAAAAAATCAAAGAGCAAGTTATTATCTAAATGGAGAGAAACTGCAAAGTGCTACAGTACAAAGGGATCTGGGGGTCCTGGTGCATGAAACACAAAAAGTTAGTATGCAGGTGCAGCAGGTGATCAGGAAGGCCAATGCAATCTTGGCTTTTATTGCAAGGGGGATGTTGTGGCGGAGCCGCCAAGGGTCTCAGAACAATTAGTAATAATCCCTTTAACTACAGTGTAGTGCAGCCACGGACTGCACCTTTAAACTGCCTGTTAACTGGACTGTATTTTCCTGCACTCCACGTGATGACGTCATGACGCCGATCACGTGACCGCCAGTGGCGCGAAGAACGCGATGACGTCAGCTTCCAGAATGTTCCAGCAGTCGTCGAGTGCCCAGCAAGCTGATTAGACCTGTGTACTGTTTCTCCAGTAGTTTCCCTGTTAACTTCGTTGTTCATTAAAACCTGTTGATTTGATTCGAGTCGAGTCGAATACCTTTATTCAGATAGGAACCTCCGTTCCTACATTGGTGACCCCGATCTCGTCGGACAACTTTCGTCGAGGATGAACACGAACGCTGTCGCCCTTAAACTGCCGCAGTTCTGGGAACAGCAGCCAGCAGCATGGCTTTTCCAGGCAGAAGCACAGTTCGCTCTCCGGGAGGTCACAACGGATTCGACCCGTTATTATTACGTGGTTTCCGCTCTCGACAGTGCCACGGCCTCGCGGGTCGTCAGCCTCCTTGGCAACCCACCGGAGGAGGGCAAGTATGAAGCGCTTAAAGCCCGTTTGCTACAGGTATTTGATCTTAATAAGTCGGAGCGTGCACGCAAGCTTATTTCCATGCCCGGTCTCGGGGACTCAAAACCGTCAGAACTGATGAGTCAAATGCTCACGCTGTTGGGTGAGTAACCCCAATGCTTTTTATTCCGTGAGCTTTTCCTCTGCCAGCTACCCGAACCGGTTCACACCGCCATCACAGACGGTGCCGAACTCGCTGCAGAGGCAGACAAGATATTTACTGTTACTCAGCAATGTTGTGCAGCCACGAGGTGCCTTTCCCCCACGCGAGCAAAGCCCAGCCCTCCCCCAGCAGGATGGTGCGCGTACCACGCCCGTTTCGGCGCCAAAGCTCGACGCTGCCGGCCTCCTTGCAGTTTCCCTCAAGAAAAAAAACCTCCAACAAGCCTGCGCCCTCCCGGACGGACGACAAGGTCTGAAAAGCACGGCAAGTTAGCTATGGCGGTGGGCTCAGCGGGCAAACTCATTTACGTTACGGATTCTGTTACGGGCCGATGATTCCTGTGCAACACTGGTTCACAGTGCAGCATCCTGCCAGCTTCAAAGCTGGACCTACTATCCGGCAGCCATGGGCCTTCCCTCGTGGCAATAAACGGCGCTGCCATGCGTACGTTCGGTAAACGGACAGTAAACTTAACCTTCGCCGGTCAGCGTTTTGTCTGCGATTTTATTACAGCTAAGGTCTCACAGGCCATCCTGGGAGCTGACTTTTTCTGTGCCAACGGTCTGCTGGTCGACGTCCAACACTGCTGACTCGTTAATGCGTCCACTTTCCACACAGTGCCCTGCCACCGCAGCACCGCCGTGTCCTGGTCGGTTGCCTGTGCGGTTCCATCGCAAGACGGGTTTACACGCCTGCTCGGTGAATTCCCGGAGCTCACCAGGCCTACCTTCTCGGCTGCAGTCACACGGCACGGGGTGGCGCACCATATCTCCACGACCGGAGCACCCGTTTATGCTCGGGCGTGGCGATTAGAAGCCGGCAAGCTGGCAGCCGCAAAGGCTGAGTTCCAGACCATGGAGCGCCTCGGGATCATCCGTCGCTCGGACAGCCCTTGGTCCTCCCCACTGCATATAGTACCCAAACCAGGTGGCGGATGGCGACCTTGCGGGGATTACAGACGCTTAAACGACGCCACAACACCGGACAGGTATCCTATTCCCCACATCCAAGACTTTTCGGCACATCTGGCTGGCAACTCTATATTTTCTAAAGTGGATCTCGTTCGTGGATATCACCAAGTTCCGGTGCACCCTCCAGACGTCCCCAAAATGGCAGTCATCACTCCGTTCGGCCTGTTTGAGTTCCTCCGCATGCCGTTCGGTCTGAAAAACGCAGTTCAAGCATTCCAGCGGTTGATGGACTCTGTCTTATGGGATCTGCCCTTCATTTTTGTGTATTTGGACAACATCCTAATAGCCAGCAAGGATACGACAGAGCACATGGCTCATTTACGCACACTTTTCGCCCGGCTCAGCCAACATGGCCTTATTGTCAATCCGGCCAAATGCACATTTGGAGTAACCAGTATTGATTTCCTGGGACACAGGATTACCCCGGAAGGCGCCGTCCCACTAGCCACCAAGGTAGAGGCAGTTACCGCATTCCCGCGGCCTCACACAGTCAAACCCCTGCAAGAGTTCTTGGGGATGGTAAATTTTTATCATCGTTTCGTCCCCAAGGTGGCCCGGTTAATGCAACCTCTGTACGAAGCACTAAAAGGAAAGTCGGGCAAGGATATTCTCACTTGGACATCGCAAATGGACCAGGCGTTCCGCGATACCAAGGCGGCGTTGGCAGATGCAACTATGCTCGCACACCCACTCCCAGGCTCGACTGTCGCCCTCACTACGGATGCCTCCGACTACGCCATCGGAGCAGTTCAAGAGCAGTGGGTCGACGGGAGTTGGCAGCCGTTAGCCTTTTTCAGCCGCCAACTGCGCAAGAACGAGCGTAAGTATAGCACTTTTGACAGAGAGTTGCTTGCCCTGTTTTTGGCCATCCGGCATTTCCGTTTCCTTCTAGAAGGCCATCCGTTCACTGCATTCGTGGACCACAAGCCGCTCACCTTCGCCATGGCCAAAACGACGGAACCTTGGTCAGCTCGGCAGCAGCGCCACCTCACATTTATATCCGAATTCACAACGGATTTGCGGCACGTGTCAGGCAAGGATAATCTCGTGGCGGATTGCCTTTCCCGGGCTCCAGTCCAGGCAGTTCACCTGGGCATCGATTTCGTCAGACTGGCAGAGGATCAACTGGCAGACCCAGAGGTACAAGCGTTTAGGACCACGCCTTCCAGTTGGCAGGTTGCAGACATGCCGTTTCAAGCGGCAGGAACCACGCTCTTGTGCGACACATCCATGGGAGTGCCCCGGCCCATTGTGCCGGTCGAATGGCGCAAGAAAGTATTCCAGGCAATCCACGGGTTATCTCACCCGGGGATGCGGGCTTCTCAATGGTTCATGTCCCGCAAATTTGTTTGGAAAGGCATGCATTTGGACGTCCGGGACTGGACAAACAATTGCGTCAAATGTCAAAAATCCAAAGTCCACCGTCACGTCAAGGCTCCAGTGGCCAACTTCCCAGTGCCTGAGCGCCGCTTCGACCACGTTCACGTGGACTTAGTAGGTCCCCTTCCCGGGTCACGAGGATTCACACACCTCCTGACAGTGGTAGACCGGACCACCAGGTGGCCAGAGGCGATTCCCTTGGCCGCTACCACTGCAGCAGACGTCTCCAGGGCGTTTCTTTCGTCGTGGGTGGCTCGGTTCGGGGTGCCATCTGACATCTCCTCGGACCGTGGTCCGCTGTGGAATGCAGTGGCACAGGGCCTGGGTACCAAGCTGCACCATACCACCGCGTACCATCCGCAGGCGAATGGTCTGTGCGAAAGGTTCCATCGGTCTCTCAAAGCGTCTCTCCGTGCCAGCTTGAGGGGACCCAACTGGGTGGACAGGCTCCCATGGGTGATGCTAGGCCTCCGGACAGCCCCAAAGGAGGATCTCCAGTCTTCATCAGCTGAGCTGGTTTATGGCCAGACACTCAGAGTGCCAGGTGACTTTCTCCCTCCACACAACGAACCATGGTCTGCAGCTCAACAGCGCCTGCTACATCAGGAGGCGGCCAGGAATTTCCTGCCTATCCCAACCTCACATCATGACCTGCAGAGGCCTCATGTCCCGATAGAACTCATGAGTTTGGACTATGTCTTTATTAGACAGGACGGGCACAGAGACCCGCTCAAGCCGCCTTATACCGGACCGTTTCGTGTCATCTCATCAGGGGAAAAGTTTTTCACAGTCGAAGTCGGTGGCAAGTCCGATACCATCTCTATCGACCGGCTTAAACTAGCCCACCTAGATCGGAGTGAGCCTGTCGTAGCTGCTCAACCGCCTCGCCGCGGCAGACCGCCGTTGACCGCCAGACCAGCCGTGCACCAGCCCACCGTCGAACAGCCCGATTCGGCCTCAGACGCGCCTGCACCTCTGACTACCATTTCTGCCTCGCCCGAGGCGCCGCTTCTGCCGCAACCCGGCACTGGTTCATCTACCAACGCTCCGTTTCCGCTGTCGGATTTTCGTCATCGTTCGGCCAGGATCATTAAACCTCCTGCTCGGTTGACAATGTCCGTTAAAGTGGATTCTGGGGGCGCGCCTGTGGCGGAGCCACCAAGGGTCTCAGAACAATTAGTAATAATCCCTTTAACTACAGTGTAGTGCAGCCGCGGAGTGCACCTTTAAACTGCCTGTTAACTGTACTGTATTGTATTTTCCTGCACTCCACGTGATGAAGTCATGATGCCGATCACGTGACCACCAGTGGCGTGAAGAACGCGATGACATCATGACGTCAGCTTCCAGAATGTTCCAGCAGTCGGCGAGTGCCCAGCAAGCTAATTAGACCTGTGTACTGTTTCTCCAGTAGTTTCCCTGTTAACTTCGTTGTTCATTAAAACCTGTTGATTTGATTCATCGAGTCGAATACCTTTATTCAAATAGTAACCTCCATTCCTACAATGTAGTATAAAAACAGGGAAGTCTTGCTGCAGTTATACAGGGTATTGGTGAGGCCACACCTGGAATACTGCGTGCAGTTTTGGTTTCCATATTTAAAAGATATACTTGCTCTTGAGGCGGTTCAGAGAAGGTTCACTCGGTTGATTCCGGAGATGAGGGGGTTGACGTATGAGGAAAGGTTGAGTAGGTTGGGACTCTACTCATTGGAGTTCAGAAGAATGAGAGGCGATCTTATCGAAACATATAAGATTGTGAGGGGGCTTGATCGGGTGGATGCGGTGAGGATGTTTCCACTGATGGGTGAGATTAGAACTAGGGGGCATAATCTTAGAATAAGGGGCTGCCCTTTCAAAACTGAGATGAGGAGAAACTTCTTCACTCAGAGGGTAGTAAATCTATGGAATTTGCTACCCCAGAGAGCTGTGGAAGCTGCAACATTAAATAAATTTAAAATGGAGATAGACATTTTCCGAGCAGATAAGGGAATTAGGGGTTACGGGGAGAGGGCAGGGAAGTGGACGTGAGTCTAGATTCAGATCAGCCATGATCCTATTGAATGGCGGAGCAGGCCCGAGGGGCTGTATGGCCTACTTCTGCTCCTATTTCTTATGTTCTTATGACACCTGCCAATTGATGGAAACCTGCCTGACCAGTACTTTCACCTTGGTAGCTTCAGAACTGGAGAATGACAAAGATAGAAATGGTAACACAATAGAGATGGTGACACTTTATACCCAAACCACAAATTCCCTGCAAAAGCTTTTGAAGCAAATATTACTTCAGATCCTGTCCCTTGAAGGTCTTTGTAATGATATGCAGTAACATGTCATTCTAGAATGGTACACTAGGTGTAGCTGTATGTTTTAGTAGTGGGCTACACCTATATGGGTTGTCTTGTTTAACACGAGTCACTGGTCAAGAGAGTCAACATGGCTACTGTATACAAGTCAACATGGCTGAATAAATGACTAGCACAAGCTAGCTGTTCATAATAAAAACGTCTATTTATTTATGAACATAACATTGTACCAGAAGTGGTAATATCTGCTGAATATTGCGAAACGCGACATGGAGAATTTGAAGCCACCGGAGGGTTTGAAACTCACGGGGAATGTGGACTGCAATTGGCGGACTTTCAAACAACAATTCGAACTCTACATTGCCGCCATCGGGTTCGGTACGAAGCCAGACGCAAGGAAAATAGCGTTGCTGCTCACGGTTGCAGGCCCGCAGGCGACAGAGGTATTTAATACGTTTGTATTTGATCAAGAGGAGGACAGAGAAAAAATGGGCGACGTGCTAAAGAAGTTTGATACACATTGTTCTCCCAAAAAGAACGAGACCTATGAGAGGTACGTGTTCCATTCACAGACACAGCAGCAAAATGAGACTTTTGATAGCTTTGTGATCGATCTGAAACTGAAAGCACAGACATGCAATTTCTCTGAACTGAAATCATCCATGATTCGTAACCAGAATGTGTTTGGTATTCATGATAAAAAGGTCAGGGAACATCTGTTGAGAGAAACCAAACTAACATTGGAGTATGCTGTGAAAATATGCCATGCCAGTGAGCTAGCTCAGCAGCACGCAAAGACTTTCAGTGAAATTAATAATGGTGCGACTGTAGTGAGTGACAGTGTAGCTGTCAGTGCTGTGTCCTGCAAGGGGAAGAAACGTGGGCAGAACAGGAATGCAAAGCAATCGGAGGATGGAACTTTCAATTGGAAACGCTGTGGTTACCAACACCAGTCAAGACAATGCCCAGCGTTTGGGAAAATGTGCACAAAATGTAATGGAAAGAATCACTTTGCCAAACAATGCTTTTCAAAAGTAAAAACAAAGAAAGAACATAAAGATAATGCAGTAAAAGAGGACACTGATTTAAGTGAGACATTTTTTGTAGGAATGGTGTCATGTGACAATATAGAAAAGGATACAGAAAATGTGCAGCCCTCAGGAATGGACAATGCTGAACATAAAGTTAATGCAGTAAAAGAGGACAAATGGATGATGCCACTGCAGGTAAATGGAGCATTAGTTACATTGAAACTAGACACTGGGGCAAAAGCAAACTTAATCAGTATGAGTGACATTAAAAATATGAAAAAGCCCAAAATACAGAAAAGGTCAGTACTACTGAAGAACTATAATGGACAGAAAATAGATAGCTTAGGTGTATGCAGACTTAAAGTGACAGTCAAAGACAAAGTGCATCATCTCATGTTTTCTGTTGTGGCTGAAGGACTTGATTCACTACTAGGTGACAAAGCTTGTGAGGACTTAGAACTGGTCAAGAGAGTCTACCGTATAAACTGTGCCATAAGCAGACCAGATGACTCAGTGGATTCTGTAGTGAGTAATTTCCAGGATGTGTTCAAAGGATTTGGAGTTCTACCAGTCACTTACAAGATCCAGCTAAAGGAGGATGCTCAGCCAATGGTACATGCTCCACGGAGAGTTCCAGCACCCCTGCGTGACCGGCTCAAAGAACTGGACAGAATGACCACACTAGGAGTCATCAGGAAAGTCGAAGAGCCAACAGACTGGGTTAACTCCATGGTATGTGTAAAGAAAAAGAACAATGATCTAAGAGTATGCATGGATCCAAAGGACTTAAATGCAAACATAAAACGTGAACACTACCAGATTCCCAAGCGAGAAGAAATCACCAGTGAAATGTCAGGTGCCAGATACTTCACAAAGCTCGATGCCTCACAAGGATTTTGGCAACTAAAACTGGATGAAGAAAGCACCAAATACTGTACCTTCAACACACCATTTGGCAGGTATTGTTTCCTCAGAATGCCTTTCGGGATAAAAATCTGCATCTGAAATCTTTCATAGAGCAATGGAACACATAATTGAAGGTCTGGAAGGAGTTCGGGTCTATGTTGATGACATCATCATCTGGGGCTCCACACTGAAAGAACACAATGAGAGACTGACTAAAGTGCTACAGAGCATACGCCGGAATGGACTGAAGCTCAACAAAGCCAAGTGTCAGTTTGGCGTCCAGGAAGTCACTTTCCTAGGAGATAATCTATCTGGTAAAGGAATAGAGCCAGATATGGAAAAAGTAAATGCCATACTCAACATGCCCCGACCCACTGACAAAAAAGGAGTGCTACGCATCATGGGGATGATAAACTTCATTGGAAAGTTCATTCCTAACTTGTCAGCCAAGACAGCCTGTCTGTGAGACCTGCTACATAAAACAAATGAGTTTGCATGGACAGAAAGACATGAACAAGAGTGGATGAACCTCAAAACAGTGCTGACAACCACACCTGTACTCGCCTTCTTTGACCCAACAAAGAGAATCAAAGTGTCAACGGATGCATGAAAAGATGGCCTAGGTGCGGTCTTGCTACAAGCAGAGGGTGAAGATTGGAAGCCTGTTGCCTATGCCTCCAGGTCTATGACTGACTCTGAGTGTCGATACGCCCAGATTGAAAAGGAATTTCTAGGCTTGGTAGTTGGACTAGAAAAGTTCCATGGCTACATATATGGACTTCCCACCTTCACAGTTGAGACAGACCACTGCCCACTGGTTGCCATCGTAAAAAAAAACCTGAATGAGATGTCTCCAAGGATTCAATAACTCATGATGAAGCTGCAAAGATATGACTTGGAACTGATCTACACACCAGGCAAACACATAGTGTTAGCAGATGCACTATCCTGAGCACCCACAATGAGTCATGTGAGCTCTACTGAGGAAGACGTGGATGTTCATGTGAGTATGGTCACTGCTGCGCTGCCTGTGTCAGACACAAAATCAAAGCAAATAGCAGAAGAAACAGTAAAAGATACAGTGTTACAAACAGTAATAGAGAACATTCATCATGGTTGGCCAAAAGGTTCCTGTCCAAAGTACTATCACATCAGGTCAGAGTTGAGTGTCGCAAGTGGACTATTACTAAGACAGAACAGAATAGTCATTCCACAGGCTCTACATCGAGACATGCTCAAAAGGATTCATGAGGGACACCTCGGAATTGAAAAATGCAAAAGGAGAGCAAGAGACACTGTTTATTGGCCTGGCATAAATAAGGACATTGAGAACATGATAGGCAAATGTGAGACATGTCAGAAACACCAAAACAAACAAGCAAAGGAACCAATGATAGTAGCTGACTTACCAACAGCACCATGGCAAAAGGTTGGTATGGACCTTTTTCATTTGAATGGTAAAGACTATCTATTAGTGATTGACTACTATTCTAACTATCCTGAGGTGGCGCTGCTCTCAAGCACATCAGCAAGCAGTGTCATAATGCATGTGAAATCCATCTTCGCCAGACATGGGATTCCCAGGATTGCCGTTAGCGACAATGGTCCATGCTTCAACTGTAAGGAGTGGCAACAGTTTGCAGCACATTATGACTTTCAGCACATCACATCCAGTCCTCTGTATGCTCAGTCGAATGGTAAGGCAGAGAAAGGTGTTCAAGTTCTCAAACAGCTACTGAAGAAAGCAACAGAAAGCAAGTCTGATCCTTATCTCGCCCTGCTGAGCTACCGAGCCTCCCCTTTAGACTGTGGTTCTTCACCTGCTGAACTCCTAATGGGTCGCAAGTTGCGCACCACGCTACCCTGCTGTGCAAAAGAAAAGCAGAGTAAGGAACTGAGACAGAGACTTCAACTGTTAAAGCTGAAACAGAAATCACACTGTGACAAGTCATCCAAAACTATGAAACCATTGACAAGGGATGATGTTGTCAGGATTGAGGATCCAAATGCATGGAACAGGAAAGCTACAGTTCTTGAGGAAGTAGGACCAAGGTCATACACTGTTAGAACTGAGGAAGGACAGATTCTCAGGAGGAACCGCCGTTCCCTCCTGGAAACACAAGAAACTATCCAAGAGCAAATCGATGACAATGCCGCAACTGAATCTTGTCACTCACCACCAGAACAATCTAACATAAACACACATACAGGCTCTCATGCAAACACATCAGACTTACCTGTGCTGAGAAGATCCACACGTGAAGTAAAAAAGCCTGATAGACTTAATCTTTGAGTACAAAGAAAATTATAATAAAAGAATGAAAAGCTTAGAGTTCATAAAGTAAAGCTTTGAAGATGTGTTGACTGTTGTCGTTATGTAAAAAAACAAGTTCATTCGAAGGTTTATAGAGCACTAACAAAAGTGTTACTGATATCATCTTTATCGTTTTTCTTGAAAGTTGATTGATATTGATTTTGTTTAACCTCAAAGGAAGGGGGATGTAATGATATGCAGTAACATGTCATTCTAGAATGGTACACTAGGTGTAGCTGTATGTTTTAGTAGTGGGCTACATCTATATGGGTTGTCTTGTTTAACACGAGGCACTGGTCGAGAGTCAACATGGCTACTGCATACAAGTCAACATGGCTCAATAAATGACTAGCACAAGCTAGCTGTTCATAATAAAAACGTCTATTCATTTATGAACATAATAACAGTCTTGAGGCCATGTAGAAAACTGGATTATTTCAACAAAAGACTATGAATGAGGAGAGCCATGGGCTCGCCCTTACAGCTTCTGAATCTTTACTTGGAGAGCTCAATGTTAGTAAGGTAGTGCCTGGAAATAACACAGGGACTCTGATTGGACGACTGCGCAGACCCATACCGTCCCGTTCAATAGATGGCCCTGGATACTTTGTACATAATCCTATCCATTCAGTTATTGTATAAAGGCACCAATCTGGATCAGCAAATGGAGCAGTTAGAGGTACTGAAAAAGTCAGAGTTAGTTAATTCTGACATTTCAATCCTCTTTCAAAAATGCTATCAGATCACAGAGGTCATTTCCAAGTGGTTGCCCGATGGCCAGCTGGGCAACTTGCTCTTCATGGTCTTCAAAGGACTGTCCGACCAACACCTCAGCTGTTCCAGTGCAGCCACTGTGCTCATGCAAACCACTATTAAAAGACGAGACAGTGAACTTTCGTTTCTGTGTAGTATCGCATTCTAGCCTCACACAACACAGCAAGAGTTAGTTAAGTCTGACATTTCAATCCTCTTTCAAAAATGCTATCAGATCACAGAGGTCATTTCCAAGTGGTTGCCCCATGACCATCTTTCCACAGCAAGAGTTATGTCCTGTCTCCTCACCTACCCCATCCCATCCCTTTGGACAAGTACGTCAGTGATGTGTGGAGATCAGTGGCCGAAGACAAAGAACATCGGACAACTGCAGGGCTGCTGGACGCACTGAAAAAAAGTTAGCATTTGGGATAAGCAGAGCCTGTCCTGTCAGTGAGAACGCGACACAGTATTCGACCCTTGAATCCCTGGCTGCCATCTGTGGGCTGCACCAGATAATAACTAAGCCCGAGTTGGTAAAGGCAATGAGTACATTATTCCTGCAGTTACTCAGCGCCCTGCTCATTCATTTCAACTCCTGTGTTAATGTTTCTCTGCTCAATGGTTTTGCTCCTAATGGTAAATCAAACCAGAGAGAATTTTCAGCTGGGTTTCAAACATCTGGTAGTAGAGAGCTGTATGTGAACTGTGTGAGGACGCTGAAGAACTTGCTAGCTCGGACAAATAATAAAGCAGTAGCTACTTACATGGTGAAAAGTGGAGGATGGGACCAGATGAAGAACCTTCGTACATTCAACAAGGGGGTGGTCCTGTTGGTAAGAGCAATGGTGAAAAATGCTTGTATCAGTCTGCCTGCCATTGTGGAACAGCTGGCAGCTCAGATCCTTACCGTCCAAGACGGTCAGGCAATCACCATGGCTTCCTTCTTTGGACAGCTATTAAAATCTCAACTGATTTCATACCTGCAGCTCACAGACACTCTGGTGAGCAGATTGCTAAGGTGTTTGCTTGACGCTTGTCCAGTTGCTGTGTGTCAGGGGCTGTTCTGGACTTGTTACATGTAGGTAGCGCCCCTAGTGGTAGTTATTGTATAACAGTGTGTTATTTGACCTTCTTCCTGTCTGCCCCGGAAGTAGTATTCCAGGAAGTGTTTGCTCAGTCGTGAACAAAGTCCACGTGTGGCAGCTTGTTTTCTATCCTCCTCCATCCTTCCTTATACGCTAGGCAAGACGCAATGTCTTTTCACAATTTTATTCAAGTAAAGCTTCAAAACAGCACTCTGCTTCTCGAGGAGTTATTTGAATGAGTGTTTAGCTGTCTGGATAGCTGGATAGGAGTTACATCTAGCGAGACCAGTACAGTGAAAAGACAGCAATACGGCTAGCTGTGAAGAGAGGAGACCCTCCAGGTGGAGCAGCAAGGACTCAAGAGTTAAGTGGCTGTCATCTAGGCGCAGAGTAAGCCATCACGACATAGCCAGCTTAAGTCTTCACCTTGTACACCACACTTACCTCACATCATCATGGCAGAAGGTAATACCGAAAACGCTACTCAGCAAGTAGAAGACTTTAAACAGTTAGATGAAACTGAAGAATGTGACAATTTGTCTATAAGCTCTCGTTACTACAAATCATCAGCCGGTTCACGGTCATCAGCTGGTTCTAGGGCTAGTATGGCCATCGCCAGAGCACGGGCCAAGGCAGAAACAGCCCAAGCCAGAGCAGCTTAAGCCAAGAAAGAAATAGAAATAAAAGTTGAACAGGCCCGTCTCCAAGCCACATTAGACGCCCTGCAGGAAGAAAAAGAGAAAGATGCTGCATTAGCTGAGGCACACATATTGGAGGCAGTTTTAATGGAAGCTGATCCTGAGTCAGCTAACAAAGTTTCAATTCCCGTTCCGCGTCAGAGTCGACTACAGCGCACCACAGACTGTGAGTGACCAAGCTGACACAGTTTACGAGAGAGAGATGAAGACCCACACATCTCTACAGACTCAAGCACATCATATAACATGCCCCATGTCACCAACCAAGTTCAAAATGGACTGCGTGCCCCAAGTCACAGGATCCTCCCCCACAAAACAGAGGACACCGAGCAGAAGAATGGAGCGCTGAAGAAAGTCAGCAGCAAACCCCCTCTCGTTTCCTTGAGACCCCCAGCAGAGCCCCTACTCAAGGCAACCATGGCATAGGCCCCACCACCTGCGACCTTGTCAAATACCTTGCACGCAGCCAGCTGGTGACTACAGGGTTAACCACGTTTGATGATAAACCAGAGAATTATTGGGTCTGGAAGTCCTCCTTCCACGGTGCCATATCGGGCCTAGACCTGTCGGCAGCAGAAGAGCTCGACCTCTTTACCAAATGGCTCGGCCCAGAGTCCGCCGAACAAGCGCGCAGGGTAAAAGCAGTCAATGTGAGACATCCGCCAGCTGGGTTGATGATGGCTTGGGCGAGGCTGGAAGAAAGCTACAGCTCGCCTGAAGCCATTGAAAGGGCTCTCTTTGCCAGGTTGGAGAACTTTCCGAAGTTGACAAAAAAGGAACCCCAGAAGCTCCGCGACCTTGGAGATCTGCTGTTGGAACTTGAAGCTGCAAAGCAGGATGGCTACCTACCTGGCCTATCGTACTTAGACACTTCCAGAGGGGTAAGTCCCATCATTGAGAAGCTTCCATTCAATCTGCAGGAGAAGTGGACATCATTCAGGTCAAGGTTCAAGCTAGAGCACAATGTTACCTTCCCTCCATTCTCTGTGTTTGCCAACTTCATCCGTAGAGAAGCCAAAGCCAGGACAGACCCCAGCTTCAACTTCTTCTCCTCCCACACAGCACTTGCCAGAAGAGACAAGTTTGACAGACATGGAAAGACACCAATATCTGTCCACAAAATGTCTTCAACCGAGAACACAAGGGATCAGAAGAAATCCGAGGATATGAGCAAACAATGCCCCATCCACAACAAGCCTCATCCATTAAAGAAGTGCAGAGGCTTCAGAGAGAAGTCCTTGGAAGACCGCAAACAGTACCTCAAAAAGAACTCCATATGTTTCAAGTGCTGCTCCTCCACGAACCATCTCGTTAAGAACTGCAAGGTAGATGCAAAATGCACAGAATGTGAAAGTGATCGGCACATTTCAGCACTCCACCCAGGCCCAGCTCCTTGGAAGTCAGACTCGTCTCCTCCCGCCTCAGAGCACGACGGGGAGAGAGAGGGAGTCGCCTATCCGGAGATTACATCCAAGTGCACCGAGGTGTGTGGAGAAGGAGTGAGCGCAAGAGCATGCTCCAAGATATGCCCCATTAATGTGTACTGTTACCGCCGAATTGGAGCCTGAACGGACCCAGTGATATACAGGGTCGACGTATACCCAACTTCGACTTATAGAGCAATAAACTCAGACTACTGCGGACCTTGCTGGAATGTGCAAGTACACTTTTATTTACAGAGTGCTCTGGGAGAAGTGCTATACACCCCCTTGGTGCAATCGCCAGCTTCTCAGCTTTACAATAGCAGCCACGCTCCTTTTATACAATTTAAAAACAGGAAAGATACCATATTACATTAATTCCTTGGCCAATCTGGTACTTTAGCATCCTTTAACTTTGGCCAATCCGATACCTTAGCAACCCTTAATCACATTCTGTCAAAAACAAGTTGATTATATTATTATACCGTTAGCAAACAACTTAATTATATTACTGTTCTGTACAAGTGACATCACACATTTGGTGTAAGCAGATCAAGTCAGCTGTCTGTTATGTCAGTGTCTGCAAAATGTCAATGAATGTCAAGTATTTCAGCAGGCACTACGGTGCCATTTTAAAATTTCCTCCAACAGTACCCTGTAGGACATCGCCAGGAATCTGAAAAGATGTATGCCATACTAGACGAACAAAGTATCCGTTCTCTAGCAAGATCCGAGTTCTTCGACATCTTCAAGGTCAAAGGAAGCCTGTCGCCTTACACGCTGAAGACGTGTGCTGGACTTTCAGAGACAGCCGGCAGGAGGGCCTGTGGTTATGTTGTTGAGTCAGCTGACGGGAAGATTATTCTCCCCCTTCCTACACTCATCGAATGTAATCAAGTCCCCGACAACCGTTCTGAGATTCCCACTCCGAATGCAGCTCTCATCACCATAGTCATCTGAGACGCATTGCAGGCGAGATCCCACCTCTTGATCCAGACGCAGACATACTCCTGTTGTTGGGCAGGGGCATCCTGAGGGTACATAAGGTAAGGAAACAGATCAACGGTCCACATGACGCCCCTTTCGCCCAAAGGCTAGACCTCGGCTGGCTTGTTTTTGGAGACGTGTGCCTCAGGGGTGCTCACAAGCCATCTCAGGTGAGCACACTCAAGACTTCCATCTTGGAGAATGGTCGTCCAAGCTACCTTACCCCATGCAGTAGTCAGATCCGAGTGGCAGAGAAGTTCAGTCATACGGCCCAGCCTCAGAACCCCCCAGCGTTGATCTCCACAGACAGCACACAGATGATGCTCACTGGAGAGAACCTGGGTCAGTCAGTCTTCTGTCGCACCGCCAGTGACCAGAAACTTGCTCCATCGATCGACGACATGAGATTCCTCCAGATTATGGACAATGAGGTCTCTCGTGACTGCTCTAACAGCTGAGTTGCACCCTTACCCTTCCAGAACCCCAGACGATGGCTGCCGAACAACAGGGAGTATGCCTATAATCGTCTTAACTCACTCTGTCGCACACTAGAGAAGCCAAAGATGAAAGCACACTTCCTAGAGTTTGTCGAGAAAATGCTTGTCAACGACCATGCAGAGCTAGCTCCTCCACTCCAGGAAGGCCAAGAGTGTTGGTACCTCCCCTCCTTCGGAGTCCATCACCCCAAAAAGCCTGAACAGATCCACGTGGTGTTTGACTCCAGTGCACCATATCAGGGAGTCTCTCTCAACGATGTACTCCTCATGGGGCCCGATCTCAACAACAGCCTCTTGGGAGTACTCATGAGATTCAGGAAAGAGCCCGTCGCCATCACTGCCGATATCCAGCACGTTTCACTGCTTTGTGGTGAAAGAAGACCACAGAGACTTCCTCCGCTTCCACGCATTGGACTACAGAATGCGTGTCCATGTCTTCGGCAATAGCCCATCCCCTGCTGTCGCCAAATATGGACTAAGGAGGGCTGCCAAGGAAGAAGATGATGACTTTGGCAGTGATGTGAGAGGGTTCATCGAACGAGAGTTCTACGTCGACGATGCACTGAAGTCATTCCCTGCTGAAGCAGAGGCCATCAGTGCCCTTGGGCGAGCTCAGGAACTGCTTGCACTATCCAACCTCAGGCTACACAAAATAGCCTCTAACAGACCAGCAGTGATGGAGGCATTCCCCCCATAAGATCGTGCTAAGGATGTCAAGGATCTAGACCTCTTCTCTGATGACCTCCCCCTACAGCGTAGCCTAGGAGTGTCTTGGAACATAGCAACAGACACGTTCACGTTCCGAGCCTTAGATGACAAGAAACCCTTCACACGTAGAGGAGTGCTCTCTACAGTCAACAGCCTATACGACCCTCTCGGCTTCTTAGCCCCTGTCACCATACAAGGCAGGCTGCTCCTCAGGGAACTCTCCACACGCGCTGAAGAGTGGGATTCACCCCTCCCTGAAGAGATGGAAGCAGAGTGGAACAGATGGAGAGACTCCCTTCAAGACTGACAGGAGATCCAAATACCTCGCTCCTATACGTCCTTCTCTCCCTCAAATGTCCAATTCAAGGAGCTTTGCGTCTTTGCAGACGCATCCGCTAAGGCCATCGCAGGTGTGGCTTATCTGAAGGTCACCACTCAAGATGGACAAAGCAAAGTCGGCTTCGTCTTTGGAAAGGCCAAGTTGGCACCCCAGCCAGACCTCAACATACCCAGATTGGAACTGTGTGCAGCAGTATTAGCAGTTGAGATTGCAGAGTTCATAGTGGAGGAGATGGATCTGAAGTTCGACAGCATCAAGTATTATACAGATAGCAAAGTGGTGCTAGGATACATCCATAACCAAACTAGGCGGTTCTACGTCTACGTGAACAACAGGGTCCAACGTATCCGACAGTCCACATCCCCCGACCAGTGGAAGTACGTCCCCACAGACCTGAACCCAGCTGACCATGGGTTTAGATCTGTAACAGCGCCCCTTCTCAGCAGCACGACATGGCTGTCAAGACCAGCTTTTCTTCAGGATCCATCCCTGCACTCCTCTGAACCCAATGAGTCATTCGACCTCCTCAACCCTGTTTCTGACTCCGAGATATGCCAACAAGGAACAGCAAAGGTCTTCTCTCGGCCTGTCTCTGAGGTGGTCCTTCTTTTGTCGCCAGAGGACTCCAGTGACAAGTAGAGTTAGGCTTATGTGGGGTCGTTAATGACCCCAGACGGGGAGTGTTCTGGATTTGTTACATGTAGGTAGCGCCCCTAGTGGTAGTTATTGTATAGCAGTGTGTTATTTGACCTTCTTCCTGTCTGCCCCGGAAGTAGTATTCCAGGAAGTGTTTGCTCAGTCGTGAACAAAGTCCACGTGTGGCAGCTTGTTTTCTATCCTCCTCCATCCTTCCTTATACGCTAGGCAAGACGCAATGTCTTTTCACAATTTTATTGAAGTAAAGCTTCAAAACAGCACCCTGCTTCTCGAGGAGTTATTTGAATGAGTGGTTAGCTGACTGGATAACTGGATAGGAGTTACATCTAGCGAGACCAGTACAGGGGTTGTGTCAACATTACAATAGGAGCCCAAATTGGAGCCGCAAAGGAGAACCAGAAAGAGGTGCTAACGTTTGAGGTGATGTCGTGCCTCTCTAAGAACATAATTAAGTTGAGAGCAAGCACCATCCAACCCTTTGTAGATAAAATCCTCGCCAGCATTCAACCTCTCTTGGAGGCCGAGTGTGATAAAGTGCGGGCTGATACGTTCAGCCTGTTGGGGAACTTGACCAAGTGTGGAATCAAAGGTTCCAGATCCTTGTGCTACCAACAGATCCATTCCAACCTGGTGCGCTTGTTGTTGCACCTGGATGGAAAGAGTGAGGAGGTCACCAGGTCTTATAGTTCAACACTGCAATTGGTCGTTCCCCATATTGGAGCTGCCGAGGCTTCCTCATTAATTCAGAACTATCTAGGGAAGCCCAACGGGAGCTTCGTGGACTTCCTAAGAGATCATTTGTGGCAGTTGGTTCAATATTTCCCTGACAGAATCAATTCCTATGCCATGAATTGAGAGTCTCATGAAGGGAAGGGCACTATGCTTAGGTTGTTGGGGACAAAGGAGAACCAGAAGGAGGTGCTAACGTTTGAGGTGCTGTCGTGCCTCTCCAAGAACATAATTAAATTGAAAGCAAGCACCATCCAATCTTTTGTAGACAAAATCCTCACCAGCCTTCAACCACTCTTGGAGGCCGAGTGTGATAAAGTGCGGGCTGAAGCGTTTAGCCTGTTGGGGAATTTGTCCAAGTGTGGAATCAAAGGTTCCAGATCCTTCCTCTACCGACAGATCCATTCCAACCTGGTGTGCCTGTTGTTGCACCTGGATGGAAAGAGTGAGGAGGTCACCAGGTCTTGTAGTTCAACACTGCAATTAGTTGTCCCCCATATTGGAGCTGCCGAGGCTTCCTCATTAATTTAGAACTATCTAGGGGACTCCAACGGGAGCTTCATGGACTTCCTAAAAGATCTTTCATGGCAGTTAGTTCAAGATTTCCCTGACAGGATCAATTCCTATGCCATGGATTGAGAGAGGAGCAGCTTCAAGAACATGCAGCGGCCTTTTAAACCTTATGCCTCCAGCAGTCAGAACGTGCTCGACCCGCCTGGAGGGTCACCTGCTGGAACAGCTGCATAATGAACTGCTGCTGTCGCCATCAGAATGAAGCCTAAACACACACGCCCCGAACCTCCACCACCTCCTCTTCTTAGCAGCAAACTGATCATTCTTTCAACAAGACTTGTAAATTTGTAATTTTATGAATTGTAAATAAATAGATAACCTGTTGTGAAATTGTAACTATTGGTCAATCTTCAAACAGCGCAGGTTCCACTGCTGTGTTACTGGGAGTGAAATCTCCCGATATACACACCCTCAGACACATTCAAACATGGCCTCACCCACACCATCACTCTCATACACACACTCACACACAACCCTGACATTAGAGACAGATCCTGCCCCTCACTCCATGCAATTCCTCGCTGGATCATGATGCTCCTTCATTTATACACACAGTTCCCACTCGCTTACAAACTGTCCTGGGATTTGCCCGCGGGTGGGTTTCGGACCTCATCAGTGTAGGGCAGGCGGGCTATGGAGGCTCTGGGGCAGCTCAGCCGGCCTTTGGGCTGGAAGGTGGAAGGTCCGGAGTGGGGGGGGGGGGCACGTTACACCCAGTATTGCCCTAAACTGGTGTTCGGGTTTCTCTGTACGTCACAGGTCACCAATTCGCATATTAAAAGAGTCCGATCGCATGACTCAGATCATGGAGATCATTTTCAAGTGCTTGCCCCATGATCAGCTGGGCAGCTCACTCTTCATAGTCTTCAAAGGACTGTTCCAGTGCCACCGCTGTGCTCATGCAAACCACCATTGAAAGACGAGGCAGCGAACTTCAGGACCAGGACTCGGAGATACTTGACGTGTTGAGGGTTCAATTGTAGTCAGTTTTGTACTAGGAATGGGAAGACAAATTATTGGTGGTCTTCTGCCTAGATCTGAATACCACTGATGACGCGAAATGGACATGTCAGCTTGCTGATGAAATATGGGAACAAATCGACGCCAACCATTTTTCCCCACAAGAGGAGTTATTTCTCTATAAATCTCTTGGGACAGTTCTCCGCCAGACCTGCACTAAGAACATAAAGGAGGAGCATCACCAAAGGCTGCTGAGGGTGCAGCATGCTGAGAGTGCAGAGAGAGAGGTAGCAGCCCACGCCACTGGTTTCTGTGCCATGGCACACTTTGATGATACCCTCAGTAGTTCTGGAGGAGTTTGCTAACTCCAACAGCTTCAGGGTCAAGCCTGATAGGGATCTGAATAAAGTCAAGAGCACACTGGTTCAGTGCTATGGGAACATGGCAGTTGACACACCTGAGGAACGGCTGTCCACAATCGAGACCCACATTCTGCCAGCTGTAAGACAATTAATTACAATGGTGAGGGGATAAAGGCTGAATGCAGTGATCTCACACTAAAGCTCAACCTAATAAAGACCGTGGCCCCGATTTTCCCCGAGCCATCAGGCGGGGTTTCAGGCGGGCGGGGGCTGAAAATCGCAGAAATAGGGGGTCGCGACCCCCCCCCGCCCGACTTTCGCCCCCGTGTTTCAGCGCGACCCAAATCAGTCCCGCCCGCAGCAGGCGGGAATGGTCGGCAGGAGCCTAATGATTAATAATTGGCATGTTTAATCCTATTTTCAGGGTCCCTTGCAATTTTCAGCCTTTCCCCACATAAAACCTGGTGGGAACACCGCTGATGAAACCTGGCGTGAACAAAGTTGGCTTGCTTGCTTTCAGCTGCAGGTCAATCAGGACTGAAGAGATTTCATCAGCCAGCATTTGTAGGCTGCAGGACCTTGTTGCTGAAGGCTTGGGGCAACTTGTTGAAGGCTTAGGCACAGCTGTGGAAGGTTGGCGCCTCACACACTTCTCCAGTGTGAGCTCCTGGGAAGCCCCTCTCACCACCCTAACTCAGCGCCTCCTCAACGGAGGCATCTGCCAGAAGCATGGGAGGCCTTTTGTTCCTTCCCTTCCTGGCATTAGAGGATCTCCAACAGCAGAGGTCCAGCAACAGCACCAGCAACAACAGCAGCACCAGCAGGAGCGACAGGCTGCGGCTCAGCCACCTGAGGCAGCACAGGCCAGAAGGGGCCAGCGCATGGAAGGCCGTCGGCGCAGGAGATACCCCCCAAACAGGGTCTACAGACAAAGTGTGAGCTACCTCAACATGACTGAGCAGCAGCGCCAGAGGCGGCTCCGACTTTCGTGAGAGGTTGTGACTGACATCTGCGCAATGCTGCAGCAAGACCTGGAGCCCAGAACACCAGGTCGACACTCCTTACCAGTGGCCATCAAAGTCACCACCGCACTCAACTTTTATGCCTCAGGCTCCTTCAAGGGATCAGCAGCAGACATCAGCGGCATCTCCCAGGCGGCCGCACACACTTGCATCAAACAGGTCACCGATGCCCTCTTTGCCCTCGCGCACAATCACATCCATTTCACCAGGGATCGCGCAAGTGTGAGGGCACGAGCGCTTGGATTAGCTCAGCTGGCGGACTTTCCAAGGGTGCAGGGCGTCATTGACTGCACACATGTGGCCCTTAGGGCACCCCACCGCAATCCAGGAGTTTTTGTCAACCGCAAGGGCTTCCACTCCCTTAACATTCAGCTGGTGTGTGACCACGAGAAGGTGATTTTGCATGTTTGTGCCAAGTACCCTGGTAGCTGCCATGACTCCTTTATACTGCGCCAGTCTAATGTGCCTTCGCTATTCAGTCCGCCAAACGAACTTCAAGGATGGCTACTTGGAGACAAGGGATATCCCCTGCGCTCTTGGCTAATGACGCCATTGAGGAGACCAGCCAACGAAGCTGAGGAGCGCTACAACTCCAGCCACATTTCCACCAGATGCATTATCGAGCAAGCCATTGGATTGCTGAAGATGCGCTTCAGATGCCTCGCTAGATCAGGTGGAGCCCTACAGTACTCATCAGCCAGGGTCTCCAAAATCGTCGTGGTATGCTGTGTGCTTCACAACATGGCACAGCGTCGTGGCTTGCCGATTCCGCAGGACCAAGAGGCTCCTCACAGAGCTGCCTCGGATGAGGATGATGCTGAGGAGGAGGAGGAGGACGGAAACGAGCATCCTGCAGAGGCCCGCCAACCAGCGGCACCAGTGCGCGAGAACATTGCTGGGCGGAATGCAAGGAACGCACTCATCCTGGGCAGATTTGCGTAGCCTGGTACATCAAACACTGCAGCCTCACTGCTTCTTAACTGACCATGGACAGTGGCCCATGCCTGCGCATTCCTACCTATTTGACCAGCTTGCTGACATCTGCAAGTTATCCTAAGGCCTCGATGTGATATCCCCATTCACCAAATGACAGACGCCATAACTGCAGCAGTTGCCACCAGATTTTTAATGTACAGGAAACTGATGGCATTAAAACTATTTACAAGACTTTTCACCCAAGTGACTACCCTTGTGATTTGTGGTGCTTTATTTTTCTCTTACGCGTGCTCCTACGTAGTGGTACCCCTGTGGCTTCAGCAGATGTGGAGGCCCCTTGCTCACTTTCCTGCTGCGCCTGTCTCGACACCTTTGGCGGGCGTCCTCTGGGGTGGCGAGCCTGTGAGGGCTCGCCAGCAGTCTGCTGCTCCTGCGGCTGTGCAGGGCTTGAGACTCCTATCTCACTGGGGTGTGAACTCCGGCGGGGCTCTGACCGAGGGCTCTGAAGTGGCATGGAAGTGTGAGCGCGTGGAGAGGAGCCCCCACTTCCTTGAGGTGTGCCAACAACCTCCCTCTCATGGGTCAGCTCCCCCTCAGCGCCTGCAAGTGGCTGGAGAGCACCTTGCTGCACATCAGGGGGGCCATGGGGACCCGTCTCTGCACTGGAAGTCCTGCTCAGAGGGACTTCCATGAAGGTCTGGTTTCAGTGCTCAATAGATGCCCATCGCTCCTCAAGAGATGCCATTCTATTCAGAGAACTCACCATGTTTTCGATACCCTGGCGACTAAGCTCCTCCATGGCCGCAGCCCTCCTCTCCTCGGCTGCAGCCTTCCTCTCCTCGGCCACAGCCCTCCTCTCCTCAGCTGCATCCCTCCTCTCCTCGGCGGTAGCCAGCTTTACCACGGAGGTAGCCATCCTTTCCGTGGTGATGCTTTCATGCGCCAATGACTCCAATAAGACTCTGCTCATGCTCGCCATGGACTCCTCCATTCGCTCCACACTCGCAGCGACCCTGGAGACAAAACCTGCCAGACTCCTGCATCTGTGCATGGAGATCCATCATCTCCTCTCTTGCGGATGGACCCAGAGGCATAGGGTCGACATGCAGCTGAGCTGAGCTGGCAGAGGCCTGCGCCCTCCGACGAGGACTCTCCACTGCTGTCCCTGTCTCCACAGTCTGCTGATGCTCACTTGTGAGCTGTGAAACACCAGGTGACAACACTACTCTATCTCGCGATGGTCCCACCGAGGTGTGTGTCTGCGCTGGTGCTGGGTGCGCTGAATTCTGCTGACGCTGCGCCCTCAGAGGTTGCAGCTTCCTCTGAGGAGTCTGGCTGCAAAGCCTCTTCCTCCTCGGCAGTGGCGACAGGGGCTCCGGATGGTCCTGTGGGGGAGTAAAGGAAAGTGTTAGAGATGTGATGCCAAGGCTACTTGCACATTGGATTTGGCAGATGCTCATAAATCCAAATGATGTGGCTTCAGAATCATATCAGCAACTCATGCTAGGTCAATGAGAGAGATGGGAAACTATTCTGTCACCAGCTTGCGGGCTTGCTCCTGTCTCTCCTGCCCCAGCTTCCACAGGCACGTCAGCCCCAGCAATCTCCATCACAGCTTCCTCCCAGGGGCTCAGGTGGGCGATTGAGGGTGGTCCTCCTCCAGTCCTCTCATGCTCTCTCCTATTGTGAGCTCTCTTTTCCTGCAATGAGGGAGACAAGTGGAGTTTGAGTGAGAGTGCAGGAGTGAGTGTAGAGATTGCATAGCATAGATACTTAGAAGGAGACAAAGATAGTGTGAGGCTGCAAGACCAAGGGCCCTCCCTGTGTGTTGTCAGTTGTGTTCCAAGCATCAGAGTGAGAGGGAGTGTGAGGGCTGCATGGTGGAATAGTTCTGTGAATGTGAGCATAGAGAGATAGGGAATGGGTAAGGGTGCATGGATGTGACTGTGAAGTGGGATGTGGAGGAAGAGATTGCTGAAGCTGAGTGCTGTTGGGGAAAGGCAATGGGGATCAGGTTGAGTGTGATGGAAACTTCATACTTACTTTCCCTGTACGGTGAAAGTCATGGAAGCACTTCCTGCACTGCATCCAGGTCCGACGGGTGACTCCCAGAGAGTTGACCTCTGCAGCCACCTCCATCCAGGCAGCCCTGGTCTCTTTGGGAGGCCTCATCCTCCCTGAGCTAGGGAAGAGGACCTCCCTGTGGGCCCCAACCCTATCCACCAATGTCTGCAATGAGGTCTCATCAAATTTGGCGGCAGCTCGGCCTCTGCCGCTGGCAGCAGCTGGTGCGGGCTCCTCTGCCATTCTGTACGACTGGTTGGGAAGCCTGCAGAGGTTGATAAGCTTGCTGGAGACTTTAAAAGCACCACGAATGATGACATCATACTGTGGGGCTTTCTGACTGGAAATGGACACTTAGCAAGGGTACCCACATGCTAGAAATTAATTGGCCAATTGAGGGAAAATTGCGTGCAGCTGGCTGACCCATTTAGATTCGGGTCGGAAGCTGACATTCGGGGAACCCGACAATTCCCGGCACCTTCGGGAAAATCGGGGCCCATGAGTCTGATAGCAAGGTCCCTATGTTCAAATTCCAGAGTTCCCATCAACTTTATCACAATCAGGATGCTGCTTACATACATGTAGGATCTTATCGCGGCCTAACCACCAGAGCTGCTGCAGAGCCCTGTTCGACAGTTAGTCATGAATACCTGCACGCATCTCGTGAAACTACACACTGAATCAAACCAAGCTGACACCTGCCAATTGATTCGAAACTGCCTGACCAGTACTTTTGGCTTGGTGGCTTCAGAACTGGACAATGACAAAGACAGAAATGGTAACACAAAAGAGATGGTGACGCTTTATACCCAAACCATTAATTCCCTGCAAAAGCTTCTGAAGCAAATATTACTTCAGGACCTGTCCCTTGAAGGTTTTGAGGCCATGTCGAAGCGTGGATTATATCAACAAAAATATATGAAGAGAGAGTCATGGACACACCCTTAGAACTTCTGAAATTTTACTTAGAGAAGCTCAATGTTAGTAACGTAGTGCCTGGAACTAACACGGGACTCTGATTGGACAATTGATGCCGTGCTGCGCAGAACCATACCTTCCCTTTGAATAGATGGTCCTGGACACTTTGTACATAATCTTATACATTCAGTTACTATATTAAGGTACCAATCTGGAACAGCAAATGGAGCAGTTAGAGGTACTGAAAACTGTCAGAGAAGAGTTAGTTAATTCTGACACTTCAGTCCTCTTTCAAAAATGCTATCAGATCACAGAGATCATTTCCAAGTGGTTGCCCCATGACCAGTTGGGCAACTTGCTCTTCATGGTCTTCAAAGGTCTGTCCGACCAACACCTCAGCTGTTCCAGTGCAACCGCTGTGTTCATGCAAACCACTATTAAAAGACGAAACAGTGAACTTTGGGACTAGGTCTCGGAGATAGTTGACATGCTGAGGGTTCAATTGCAGTTAGTTCCTTATGAGGTAAAACTTTTGGTTCTGTGTAGTATTGTCATTCTGGCCTCACACAACACAGCAAGAGTTGTGTCCTGTCTCCTCACTTACCCCATCTCATCCCTTTGGACAAGTACGTCAGTGACATGTGGAGATCAGTGGCCGAGGACACAGAATATGGGACAACGGGAGCGTTGCTGGACACACTGAAAAAAGTTATCATTTGGGATAAGCAAAACCTGTCCTGTCAGTGAGAACGCGACAGTGTTCGACCCTTGAATCCCTGGCTGCCATCTGTGGGCTGAATACATTATGCCCACAGTTACTTAGCGCCCTGCTCATTCAACTCCTGTGTTAATGTTTCTCTGCTCAATGATTTTCCTCCTGATGGTAAATCAAACCTGAGAGAATTCTCAGATCGCAGAGGTCATTTCCAAGTGTCAATATATCATGAGTACAATGGGAGAGCTGCTGGACACACTGAAAAAAGTTACCATTTGGAATATGCAGAACCCGTGCCATCAGTAGAACACGACACAGCAGTCAAACCTTGAATCCCTGGCTGCCATCTATTGTCTACTCTCTATTCCCTGTTACTACCAGGATATATGTATCCTAATAATTGCCATGTAACCAGGCCTATGTAACTTGAGTATTCCTTGTGTATTCATTTAAATCAAACATGGCCACAGTAAATTATAATTATAATAGGTCTAAGAGTGTTAAAAAAACAAGCCTGAAGGCTTTGTGCCTTAATGCGAGGAGCATTCGTAATAAGGTGGATGAATTTGCTGCGCAAATAGGGGTAAACAAATATGATTTGATTGGGATTACGGAATCATGGCTCCAGGGTGGCCAAGGCTGGGAACTCAACATCCAGGGGTATTCAATATTCAGGATAGGCAAAAAGGAAAGGGAGGTGGGGTAGCATTGCTGGTTAAAGAAGGGCTTAACACAATTGTAAGGAAGGATATTAGCTCTGATGATGTGGAATCTGTATGGGTAGAACTGAGAAATACCAAGGGGCAGAAAACGTTAGTGGGAGTGGTATATAGACCTCCAAACAGTAATGCGGAGGTTGGGGATGGCATTAAAAGGGAAATTAGAGAAGCCTGCAATAAGGGCACAGCAGTCATCATGGGTGACTTTAATCTACATATAGATTGGGCTAACCAAATTAGTAACAATACTGTGGAGGAGGAATTCCTTGAGTGTTTACGGGATGGTTTCCTGGACCAATATGTCGAGGAACCAACCAGAGATCAGGCCATCTTAGGCTGGGTATTATGTAACGAGAAAGGATTAATTAGCAATCTTGTTGTACGAGGCCCCTTGGGTCGGAGCGATCATAATATGATAGAATTCTTCATTAAGATGGAGAGTGAAGTAGTTGACTCAGAGACTAGGGTCCTGAATTTAAATAAAGGAAACTACGATGGTCTGAGGCGCGAGTTGGGTAGGATTGATTGGGGAATGTCACTCAAAGGGTTGACGGTGGATAGGCAATGGCAAACATTCAAAAACCGCATGGATGAACTACAGAATTTGATCATCCCAGTTTGGCATAAAAATAAAACAAAAAAGGTGACTCAGCCGTGGCTAACAAGGGAAATTAGGGATAGCATAAGATCCAAGGAGAGGACATATAAATTGGCCAGAAAAAGCAGTAAACCTGAGGATTGGGAGCAGTTTAGGATTCAACAAAGGAGAACAAAGGGATTAATTAAGAAGGGGAAAATAGAATATGAGAGTAAGCTCGCAGAGAACATAAAAACTGACTGTAAAAGCTTTTATAGATACGTGAAGAGAAAAAAATTGGTGAAGTCAAGCGTAGGTCCCTTGCAGTCAGAATCAGGGGAATTTATAATGGGGAACAAAGAAATGACAGACCAATTAAATACATATTTTGGTTCTGTCTTCACAAAGGAGGACACAAATAACCTCCCAGAGATGGCAGGGAACATAGGGTCTGATGAAAGGGAGGAACTGAAAGAAATCAGTATTTGTAGGGAAATGGTGTTAGGAAAATTGATGGGATTGAAGGCTGATAAATCCCCAGGGCCTGATAATCTACATCCTAGGGTACTTAAGGAAGTGGCCCTAGAAATAGTAGATGCATTGCTGATCATCTTCCAACATTCGATGGAATCTGTAACAGTACCCATGGATTGGAGGGTAGCTAATATTACCCCACTATTCAAAAAAGGTGGTAGAGAGAAAACGGGGAATTACAGACCGGTAAGCCTGACATCGGTAGTGGGGAAAATGCTAGAGTCCATTATAAAAGATGTAATAGCAGAGCACTTGGAAAACAGTGACAGGATCGGACAAAGTCAACATGGATTTACAAAAGGTAAATCGTGCTTGACTAATCTACTGGAATTTTTTGAGGATGTAATTGGTAAAATAGATAAGGGAGAACCAGTGGATGTGGTATATTTAGACTTTCAGAAGGCTTTCGATAAGGTCCCGCATAAGAAATTAGCGTGTAAAGTTAAGGCACATGGGATTGGGGGCAAGGTATTTACTTGGATAGAGAACTGGTTGGCAGACAGAAAGCAAAGAGTTGGAATAAACGGGTCTTTTTCCAAGTGGCAGGCAGTGACTAGTGGGGTACCGCAGGGATCAGTCCTTGGACCCCAGCTATTCACAATATATATTAGTGATCTAGGCAAGGGAACTAGATGTAATATCTCCAAATTTGCAGACGACACAAAGCTGGGTGGGCGTGTGTGCTGTGAGGAGGATGCCGAGAAACTCCAGGATGATTTGGACAGGTTGGGTGATTGGGCAGAAGCATGGCAGATGCAATATAATGTGGATAAATGCGAGGTTATCCACTTTGGTGGCAACAACAGGAAGGCAGATTATTATCTGAATGGCAATAGATTGGGAGAAGGGGAAGTGCAACGAGACCTGGGTGTCCTTGTGCACCAGTCGCTGAAGGTAAGCATGCAGGTGCAGCAGGCGGTTAAGAAGGCAAATGGTATGTTGGCCTTCGTAGCGAGAGGGTTTGAGTACAGGAGCAAGGATGTCTTGCTGCAGTTGAACAGGGCCTTGGTGAGACCACATCTTGAGTATTGTGTGCAGTTTTGGTCGCCTTATCTGAGGAAGGATGTTCTTGCCATGGAAGGAGTTCAGCGAAGATTCACCAGGCTGATACCTGGGATGGCAGGAATGACGTATGAGGAGAGATTGTGTCGATTGGGCTTATACTCGCTGGAGTTTAGAAGAATGAGAGGGGATCTCATTGAAACTTATAAAATTCTGACAGGACTGGACAGACTAGATGCAGGATGTTCCCGATGGTTGGGGAGTCCAGAACCAGGGGTCACAGTCTAAGGATAAGGGGTAGGCCATTTAGGACAGAAATGAGGAGGAATTTCTTCACCCAGAGAGTGGTGAAACTGTGGAATTCTCTACCACAGAAGGCAGTAGAGGCCAATTAATTAAATATATTCAAGAAAGGAGTTGGATATATTTCTTAAGGCTAAAGGGATCAAGGGGTATGGGGAGAAAGCAAGGACCGGGTACTGAATTTGGATGATCAGCCATGATCGCATTGAATGGCGGAGCAGGCTCAAGGGGCCGAATGGCCTACTCCTGCTCCAATCTTCTATGTTTCTGTGCCTCCCTTGGCATTCTTTGAAGGGCGCATCAAGACACTCATCACTGCCTCCTTACGAGCAGCAAACCGAAATGCCCCATCCTACTCTCACGTCAACCTTCCCGTAAGCGTGCCCACTGGGGGCTAATCTTGCCAATCTCCTCTCTGTCCAACTCACCCCTCCCAGTGCTGACCATGTGGAATCTGGTAGTGGATGAATTATCACCGCCCCTCCAGAATGTCCATTCACTTGTGAACAATCCCTTGTAACCCATGAGCTTATTGTGGAAAATTACTTCGACATCATGGCCTTGACGGAAACCTGGCTGAGGGGCAAAGACACCTTCCCCCTAAATGAAGCCTCCCCACCTGACTATACCTTCCATCACTTGCCCCACCCAGACTGACAGTGGCTGTGTGGCTCTTATCACTAAATCACACCTTGGTCTGCCCCCCTACACCTCTGGCACTTTCTCCTCCTTTGAGCATCTCATCTTGTTCCACCCCTCTCACCTCTGATTTAAATTCCTCATTCTCTACCGCCCACCCAAGTACCATATAAATTTTCTCATCAAAATATCTTCATTGCTTTCCTCCCTCAGCATCTGCACCAAGTGACTTCTCATCCTCAATGATTTCAACCTCCATCTCAATTCATCACTGCCCACCTATCCTCCCTTAATCTCTTCCTCCATTTAAACTCCTCAACCCATATTCATGACCACTCCCTTGACCTTGACATCTCACATTGCCTCGCTGCTCCCATCATGTCAGTCACAGATAAGGCCATTTCTGACCACTTCCTTGTATCGCTCTCCACCCACATCCACCTTCCGCCTCCCAACCCTACTTCCTTCTGTGTCCGCCCCTGGAAAAACTCTCTCCCAACTCACTTAGAACTGAACTTTCAAAATCTGAACTTTGGCTCTCCATTCACTGCAACATTTCTGCAGCTACTCATCTGCTCAACCCCACCTTCACCACCACTTCTGATGTCCAAGTCCCTATTAAAATCACTACTCCCTCTCACCCTGCCCATTCCCCTGATACGACCCTCATCTCCGATTCCCTTAAGTCCAAGGGACACAGACTTGAACGGATATGGCGGACAACTGGCTTAGCCAATCACCGCCAGATCTGTCTGCACCAGATAAAGCACTATCAAGTCCTGCTCGTCTGCCAAAACTGCTCACACTTCCACGATCATTCTGGAATGCAACAATAACCCCTAGCTTCTTTTCTCTACTGCAAACCGTCTTCTTAAACCCCTCTCCCCGTCTCACCTCCAATAACAAGTGCGAGCTCATGGACTTCTTTGTCACGAAGATTGAGAGTATCTCATCAGCTGCCTCCACCACTTCCCTTCCTTCCCCTAGCCCACCTGGCCAAACTTCCCCTAAGGTTCCCCCCTCCCCTAACCCTGAACGAGCATCTTTCACCAGTTTCTCTCCGATCTCCCCTCATGCCCTCACCGAGCTCATCTTCTCCATGAGACTCACTTTCTGCTCTCTCGACCCCATTCCCACTAAACTGCTGACCACCCAACTTCCTTTTCTGGCTTCCATGTTAGCGGATATTGGTTCACTCTCCTCACATACTGTCCTCTTCTCCTTCAAATCTGCCGTTATCACCCCCTCCTCAAAAAGACATTTGACCCCCTCCGTCCTTGCAAACTACCGCCCCATCTCCAAAATCAATTTCCTCTCCAAAGTCCTTGAACGTGTTGTTGCCTCTCAAATCCGTGCCGAACTCTCCCGGAATTCCATGTTTGAATCCCTCCAATCAGGTTACCGCCCCGTCACAGTACCAAAACAGCTCTTACCAAAGTCACAAAAGACATCCCTTTTGACTGTGACAAAGTGAAACTATCCCTCCTCATTGTGTTTGCAGCTTTGATATGGGCGACCACACCATTTTCCTCCAATGCCTCTCCCTAGCGTTGGTCTGAGTCTGAACCAGGCTGTTCGCAATCTTGGTATCATATTTGACCCTGAAATGAGCTTCTGACCACATATCCACACCATAACGAAGACTGCCTACTTCCATAACAGTGTCCGACTCTGCCCATGTATCATCTCATCTGCTGCTGAAACCCCCATCCATGCCTTTGTTACCTCTAGACTTGACTATTCCAATGTACTCCTGGCTGAACTCCCACATTCTACCCTCCGTAAACTTGAAGTCACCCAAAACTCTGCTGCCCGTGTCCTAACTCGCACCAAGTCCTGCTCACCCATCACCCCTGTGCTCGCAGACTTATGTTGGCTCCCGGTTAAGCAATGCCTCAATTTTAAAATTCTCATCCATATTTTCAAATCCCTCCATGGCCTTGCCGCTCTCTATCTCTGTAATTTCCTCCAGCCGCACAACCCTCCAAGATATCTCCCCATCTCAAATTCTGATGAGCGTCCCCGATTTTAATCGTTCAACCATTGGGCCTTCAGCTACTAAGGCCCTAAGCTCTGAAATTCCCTCCCTAAACCTCTCCGCCCCTTTCCTCCTTTATGACGCTCCTTAAAACCTACCTCTTTGGCAAAGCTTTTGGTCACCTGCCCTAATATCTCCTTGTGTGGCTCAGTGTCAAATTTTGTTTTATAACGCTCCTGTGCAGTGCCTTGTGACATTTTACTACATTAAAGGTGCTATGTAAATACAAGTTGTTGTTGCTCTTGTCTGTGGGCTGCGCCAGATGATAATTAAGCTGGAGTCAGTAAAGGCAGTGAATACATTATTCCAACAGTTATTCAGCGCCCTGCTCATTCAGTTCAACTCTTGTGTTAATGTTTCTCTGCTCAATAGTTTTGCTCCTGATGGTAAATCAAACCAGAAAAAATTCTCAGATGAGTTTCAAACATCTGGTAGTAGAGATCTGTATGTGAAACATGTGAAGACACTAAAGGACCTGCGAGCACGAACAAATAATAAAGCAGTAGCTACTTACATGGTAAACAGTGGAGGATGGGACCAGATGAAGAACCTGCACATATTCGACAAGTGGGTTGTCCTGCTGGCCAGAGCAATGGTGAAAAATGCTGGCATAAACCTGCCTGCCAGTGTGGAACAGTGGCAGCTCAGATCCTTACCGTCCAAGACTGTCAGGCAGTCACCTCAGCTTCCTTCTTTGGACAGGTATTAAAATTACCACTGGTTTCACACTTGCAGCTCATAGACACTCTGGTGAGCAGATTGCCACGGTGTTTACTTGACGATCATCCAGTTGCCCAGTTTCTGTGTGTCAGGGGCCTGAGCCCATACTGGCCTCATGAAGTGATGGGCACAGTGCTTAAGGAGGTGCTAACATTTGAGGTGCTGCCATTCTTCTCTAAGAACATAATTAAGTTGTGAGCACCATCCAACCCTTTGTAGACAAAATCCTCGCCAGCATTCAACCATTTTCCGAGGCCGAGTGTGATAAAGTGCGGGCTGAAGCGTTCATCCTGTTGGGGAATTTGACCAAGTGTGCAATCAAAGGTTCTTCTACCTTCTTCTACCGACAGTTCCATTCCAATCTGGTGCACTTGTTGTTGCACCTGGATGCAAAGAGTAAGTCACCAGCTCTTGTAGTTCAACACTGCAATTGGTCGTCCTCTTATTGGATCTGCCGAGGCTTCCTCATTAATTGAGAACTATCCAGGGGAGCCCAACGGGAGCTACGTGGACCTCTGAAGAGATCTTTCGTGGCAATTGGTTCAAGGATCCCCCGATAGGATCAATTCCTATGCCATGGATTGAGAGTCTTTCATCCACAACCCCTAGGAGCAGCTTCAAGAATGTGCAGCGGCCTTTTCAACTTTACTTCTCCAGCAGTCAGAATGTGCTCGACCTGCCCGGAGGGTCACCTGGTGGAACAGCTGTGTAATGAACTGCTGTTGTTACCATCAGAATGGAGACTAAACATACAGACCCCAATCCTCCTCTTAGCGGCAAACTGATCATTCTTTCAACATGTCTTGTAAATTTGTAATTTTATGACTTGTAAATAAGTAGATATCCTGTTGTGCCATTGTAACTATCGGTCAATCTTCAAACGGTGCAGGTTCTGCTGCTGTGAGTGGGAGTTACATCTCCCGATGTACAGACACACCATCACCCTTACACATCCTCACCCACAGACACACACACCCTCACCCTTGCACACATGTAAGCCCACTATTTAAAAAAGATGGTAGAGAGAAAACAGAATTATAGACCGGTAAGTCTGACATCGGTAGTGGGGAAAATGCTAGAGTCCATTATAAAAGATGTAATAGCAGAGCACTTGGAAAACAGTGACAGGATCGGACAAAGTCAACATGGATTTACAAAAGGTAAATCATGCTTGACTAATCTACTGGAATTTTTTGAGGATGTAACTGGTAGAATAGATAAGGGAGAACCAGTGGATGTAGTTTATTTGGACTTTCAGAAGGCTTTCGATAAGGTCCAGCATAAGAGATTAGCGTGCAAAGTTAAAGCACATGGGATTGGGGGTAAGGTACTGTCTTGGATAGAGAACTGGTTGGCAGACAGGAAGCAAAGAGTTGGAATAAACGGGTCTTTTTCCGAGTGGCAGGCAGTGACTAGTGGGGTACCGCAGGGATCGGTGCTAGGACCCCAGCTATTCACAATATATATAAATGATCTAGACAAGGGAACTAGATGTAATATCTCCCAAGTTTGCAGACGACACAAAGCTGGGTGGGCGTGTGTGCTGTGAGGAGAATGCAGAGAAACTCCAGTATGATTTGGACAGGTTGGGTGATAGGGCAGATGCATGGCAAATGCAGTATAATGTGGATAAATGCGAGGTTATCCACTTCAGTGGCAAAAACCGGAAGACAGTTTATTATCTGAATGGCAATAGGTTGGGAAAAGGGAAAGTGCAACGAGACCTGGGTGTCCTTGTGTACCTGTCGCTGAAGGTAAGCATGCAGGTGTAGCAGGCGGTTAAGAAGGCAAATGGTATGTTGGCCTTCATAGCGAGAGGATTCAAGTACAGGAGCAAGGATGTCTTGCTGCAGTTGTACATGGCCTTGGTGAGACCACACCTTGAGTATTGTGTGCAGTTTTGGTCACCTTATCTGAGGAAGGATGTTCTTGCCATGGAGAGAGTGCAGCGAAGATTCACCAGACTGATACCTGGGATGGCAGGAATGACGTATGAGGAGAGATTGGGTCGATTGGGCTTATATTCGCTAGAGTTTAGAAGAGTGAGAGGGGATCTCATTGAAACTTATAAAATTCTAACAGGACTAGACAGACTAGATGCAGGATGTTCCCGATGGCAGGGGGGTCCAGAACCAGGGGTCACAGTCTAAGGATAAGGGGTAAGCCATTTAGGACTGCGATGAGGAGGAATTTCTTTACCTAGAGAGTGGTGAACCTGTGGAATTCTCTACCACACAAGGCAGTTGAGGCCAATTCATTAAATATATTCAAGAAGGAGTTTGATATATTTCTTAAGGCTAAAGGGATCAAGGGATATGGGGAGAAAGCAGGGACAGGGTTCTGAATTTGGACAATCAGCCATGATCTCATTAAATGGCGGAACAGGCTCGAGGGGCCGAATGGCCTACTCCTGCTCCTATCTTCTATGTTTCTAACGCACCCACTGACACACACACACTCAAACACACCAACACCAGCACACACAACCTCGCAATTACACTCACAGACCCTCTCACACACACTCAAACACACCATCACCCACACACACTCACCCTCACACACACAACCATGACATTAGAGACAGATCCTACCCCTCACTCCATGCAATTCCTCGCTGGATCATGATGCTATTTCATTTAAAGACACAGTTCCCATGATTTTACTCGCTGTCCTAAGATTTGCCTGAAGGCAGGTTTCGGGACTCATCAGTGCAGAGCAGGCGGGCTATGGAGGCTCTGGGGCAGCCCAGCCGGCCTCTGGGCTGGAAGGAGGAAGGTCGGGAGTGGGAGGCACGTTGAGCCCAGTACTGCCCTAAAATGGTGATCAGGCTCCTCTGTATGTCACAGGTCCCCGATTCACAGATTAAAAAGAGTCCGATCGCATGTTTCAGGTGCGTACTCTGGCTGTCCTGTGGTGTCTCGCTCCGCTGCCGTAACTTCACTGGAAGTGTGGCACAAATCCCGTATAGTACTTCATCAACTGAGTATTCGCACCGCCCTGGGCCCTCTCTGTCCTGTGCCCTCTGCGCCATGGACTCTCCTCACTGCCTCTCCACCCTGGTCTCTATGCGCTGAGGCCTCCCTGCTGACATTTACTACCAGCACAGCTGGGCAGGGGGAGTAGGAGCCAAGGGGAGGGTAACAGAATCTGGGGTGGGATGTGGGGTGGTGTGCAGGTGCTGGGGGGCAGGAAACAGAATCCGGAGGGGTCAGCTGTGATTGGGACATTTGACCTGGGTATAACACTCTTACAATGTAACTTACACTGAATGGAATGGGTCTAAACACTGTTGCTGACCGGACATGGAAGAGTCGGCTCCCTGCAGAAAGGGTTAAATCCCTCAGTGCAAAACAGCACAGATTTACAGACCCCAGCTTAAGCTATATAAACAGAAAACACTGGAAATACTCAGCAGGTTAGGCAGCATCTGTGGAGAGAGAAACAGAGTTAACGTTTCAGATCTGTGACCCTTCGTCAGAACAGCTTAATTTAGCTGTGCCAAACTCTGCTCTGAGGGAGATACCTTTTCACACAGTCACGCGAGTTTACATTGCTGATCAGCTACTGTGCTTTACACCCATTCTGTCCAGTGTGGCACATTTTACAGCACCTGCTCTAACACAGATGTCCCATTTGTCCCCCCGCCAGTGGAAGTGAGAACATTTCTATTAAAGTGCTTCATAGTCGTCGGTTGATTATAGAGTCAACTTTACCCCTCCTCTCCTTAAGGGCTGGACTCATCCATGGCCACAGTTCTAAGTGCGCAGGGATACCTCTAGCCCTTTACTCAAGTGGCCACTTTTCATGTGTCAGCCTAGACAGGAAGCACCAACTTGACTGAAGAAAGCAGCACAGTTGAGACCGATCCTGTTCTCACCTGACATCCACACACATGTACATTTCTGCAGGAGTCATTGCATAGTGGATAGGAGAGGGTAACTTGGCTAACTTTACAGCGCTCCACCGTACTAGCACTGCTACCTAGGCTGAGATCACAGACTGAGGATCATATATGGCACCTTCCTGCTCTATTTTGCTCTGCATCTCACTACTTGTCCGCTAAGAAAAATCTGTGAGTTAGGTTGTTGTCACGCACAGATACATATAAACATTTGTACCTCAGTGAGATTTTATAGGTTGAATATAGGAAAGAAATAATCAACAGGAATTCATATCATAGTAGTTAGAAAACAGATGGCACAGGACCTTAAAAATATCCTAGACTGGATTGAATTTTTGGAGGATTTGATCTATCGTGGTCCCTACTGAAGGGGCATCGATCCTAGTAAACTAGCTCGCCAGACGTGCAACTGAAGAGCATTGTCTAGTGGTACACTCAGATAGCTCAATGTCCACCCTTCAATAATGAAGCTTCATCATCCAATCACACCCTGCGTTAAATCGTAGGCTTTCGATGTTTAAAATGGACTTTTCCGCATCGAAGGTGAAATGTATCGGACTCTCCCGTCCATCTGAAGAGGCAAATGAACAAAATTATCAGTAACGTAACTAACGATAGAGCAGTCGGTATCAATGAAAACAACTACTTGCATTTATATACTACTTTTAACGTAGTAAAACATCCCAAGGCGCTGCACAGGACTGTTATCAAACAAAATTTAACACCGAGTCACATAAGGAGATATTAGGACCAAATGCCTGGTCAAAGTGTTAGGTTTTAAGATGTGTCTTAAAGGAGGAGAGAGTGGCGGAGAGGTTTAGGGAGGGAATTCCACAGCTTAGGGCCTAGGCAGCTGAATGCACGGCCGTCAATGGTGGAGCGATTAAAATTGGATATGCGCAAAAGGCCAGAGTTGGAGGAACGCAGAGTTCTCGGAGGGTTGTAGGACTGGAGGAGATTACGGAGATGGTGGGGGAGGGGGTAGCGCGAGGCCATGGAGGGATTTGAACAGAAGGATGAGAAATTTAAATTCGAGGCGTGTTGGACCGGAAGCTAATGTAGGTCAGCAAGCATAGGGGTGATGGGTAAACGGGACTTGGTGCGTGTTAGGATACAGGCAGCAGATTTTTGGCTGAGCTGAAGTTTACGGAGGGTGGAAGATGGGAGGCCGGCCAGGAGAGCATTTGAATAGTCGAGTCTGGAGGTGACAAAAGCATGGATGAGGTTTTCAGCAGCAGATGGACTGAGGCAGGTGCGGAGTCGTGCGACGTTACGGAGGTGGAAGTAGGAGGTCTTGGTGATGATGGGGACGGAAACTCAGCTCAGGGTCAAATGGGATGCCATGGTTGCGAATGTTCTCGTTCAGCCTCAGACAGGCTGTGTGGATGGTACATATTCTTCAGTGTGATGGAATACTCGCCACTTGCCTGGATGAGTGCAGCTCCAATAACACTCAAGAAGTTCAACGCAAGGACAAAGTAGCCCGCTTGATTGCCACCCCATCTACCACCTTAAACATTCACTCCCTCCACCACCAGCGCACCGTGTCTGCAGTGTGTACCATCTACAAGATGCACTGTAGCAACTCGCCAAGGCTTCTTCGGCAGCAATTCCCAAAACCGTGACCTCTACCACAGAAGAACAAGGGCAGCAGGCGCATGGGGACACCAGCACTTCCAAGTTCCCCTCCAAGTCACACACCATCCAGACTTGGAAATATATTGTCGTTCCTTCACTGTCGCTGGGTCAAATTCTTGGAACTTCCTACCTAACAGCACTGTGAACATAGCATCGCCACATGGACTGCAGCGGCTCAAGGCAGCGGCTCAGCACCACCTTCTCAAGGGCAATTAGAGATGAGCAATAAATGCTGGCCTTGCTAGCAATGCCCACATCCCATGAATGAATAAAAAAGTCAGATCATTAGTCAGCTCCTTTTCACCTTTTAGATTTTCTTAGAGAATTAAAGCAAAATTTATATGCAGCTGCCCAGAGGCAAATATTTTTAATCATTCTATGCCCATGTTTCCTACAGTGGGGATCTCATTTATGTTGCTCAGCCAGAAACAGAAGAGGCTGGATGATTCCTGAAGGTAGCAGGCCAAGTAGATAAGGTGGTTAAGAAGGCATACGGAATGCTTGCCTTTAGTAGCCGTGGCATAGAATACAAGAGCAGGGGGATTATGCTTGAACTGTATAAAACACTAGTTAGACCTCAGCTAGAGTACTGCGTGCAGTTCTGGTCACCACATTACAGGGAAGATGTGATTGCACTAGAGAGCGTACAGAGGAGATTTACAAGGATGTTGCCGGGAGTAGAGAATCTTAGCTATGAGGAAAGATTGGATAGGCTGGGTCTGTTTTCCTTGGAACAGAGGAGGCTGAGGGGAGACCTTATTGAGGTGTATAAAATTATGAGGGGGATAGAAAGGACCTATTTCCCTTAGCAGAGGGGTCAAAAACCAGGGGGCACAGATTTAAAGTAAGTGGGGGAAGGTTTAGAGGGTATTTGAGGGGAAATTTCTTCACCCAGAGGGTTGTGGGGGTCTGGAACTCAGTGCCTGAAAGGGTGGTGGAGGCAGGAACCCTAACCACATTTAAAAGTACTGTGCTTGGATGTGCACTTGGGATGCTCTAACCTGCGGGGCTACGGTCCAAGAGCTGGGAAGTGGGATTAGGCTGGATAGCTCTTTGTTGGCCGGTGCGGACACGATGGGCCGAAATGGCCTCCTCCCGTGCTGTAACTTTCTATGATTCATACAATTTACTTCTCCATTTTCTCTCCTTCCATTTCCTGGGTCTCTGTCACTGAGATAAAAAATCAGTCAAATTTCTCCCAGCAACTCTCCTGGTCTCTCTTCCAGTGAGTTTCCCTTGCTGAGTGTCCCGCCAACTCTCTCAGTAATTGCCCAGTCTTTCATATATTACTGGCTCTGTTGTGTATTTCCAACATTTTTTTTTGTTTATTTCAGCATTCCCAGTTTTTCCATTTACTGTTGGAAAACTGAACATTTTTGTGGATACTAATTAAACAAAACTCTGTTATGAAGGGTCAGCTTGTTTACCTGGGCACTGCGCTGTCACATAAGAAGGTCGTGCAGCTCCCATAATCAGGACCCTCTCCACCAGACACTCAGTGTAATACTGTCCCGTCTCATCAGCACACCTGAACACAGGGGGAAAACACATTACACAGTTTTGATCTTGAATTATGGATTTTAAGAGTTTGCCCAGAAATAACATTAGACTAACTGAGCTCTAGATAGCTCGTTTATTGTTCTCTCCCTTCTTGGACAAAGGGTACATTGGCTACCCGCCAGTTCCCAGTACAATCTTCTAACATGTCCCTCAACCACCTCCTGGCTGTCAGGCTGCCTGACTAAAATCATCATGGATTAGCCCAAATTTCCTCTAACATTGAGAAGACTGAAGTAATTGGGGGGAATTATAATTCATCCTCCTAGTTTCCCGGCCCTGGGAAGGGGGGGGCATTTAAAATGAAGCAGATGAAATAACCATTCTATTCAGATTTTAAAATGCCTGTTTTTCAGGCATATGAGGTGCCTCATGTGTATGCAAATTGGGGTCCTATTATGTCAACAGGATCCCAATACCATCTTAACCCAAAGAGAGCGTTGAGCCTGCAGTGGCCACCCCAGCAGATACAATTAGGTCTGAAGACCAAAGAGGCTTTTCCAGGTAAGTTTAAAATTTTCCTTTGTGGGGCCAGGTGGAGCAGGGATCCTCAGCATTCCCCAGTCTCCCTCTCCTGCCCGCCTGAGCTCCAATCCTGCCCCCCCACCAGTCTCCCTCTCTCCCAAACACAAACTCCAATCCCGCCAACCCCCATTCCCCAGACTCGCTCTCTCCCCTGTGAACCATCATCTCCTGACCGCCAGTCCCGTCTCCCTTTCCACCAACGCCCCAGTCCGCTGTCACTCTCTCCCCACTCCCCAAGTCTCAATCCACTGACACCCGCCCCCCCCACTTCCCGTCACCCACTTTTCCCACCGCACACAAGTACTATTCCCTTGCCCACTAATCCCTGTTCACCCTCTTCAAACCCAACCCCACACCTTATCCCTGCTCCGTTTCTCTCTTCCTTCCTGCCCCAGAGTCCCGTTTCTGGTTACTCTCACGCAGGGCTACTCTCTGCACTGGCAGGCGGTGTTGTCACAGAGCTGCAGTGAAAGATTTAAGGGGCAAGTTCTCCCGGGCTGCTAGCAGCAGTGCCCGGGAGATTCATGATCCAATCCTGGAGAATCCCAGGCAATTCGTGAGGGTAGGCAACCCAAGGGTGAACTCTGGGCCAGCCAGCTTTCCACCATTTCCCATCCACTTCCAGGTGGTTTTGGTGAAGAAGTTGGTCAGTGGCATGTTAATGACGTCCAGTTGTTAACATCGGCTGGGCCTCCTGCTGCTGCTACCGAACGAGCCAGCTCTTCACTAGGCTGCTTTCTCACACGGAAATTAAAATCCCCACCATTATTTTTGGGCCAGACCAAAAACTCTGCACCTTTACCATTGACTCCGCCTGTTCGACCCAGAGCTGAATCCCAAACATACATCCTATCATCACTGAGACTACTTACTTCCACCTCTACAACACTGCCCACCTCCACCACAGCCACACATTGCCACCGAGACTCTGCTTCATGCCTTCAAGACCTCCTGCTTAGAGTTCTCTTTGCCAGCTTCTGACCTTCACCCTTCATAAAACCCCAAAGCATCCAAAAGTCATCCGTCCTACGCTAGTGCCTGGTCATGTTCAGCTTCCTGTGTATCCCTCCCTTGCCTTTGATGACAGAGACTTCAGCCACTTTGGCCCTACTCTCAACTTCCCTTCTTCCTAAACTCTCCAGCTTTCTATCTCCAGCCCCACCTTTTAAAAAACATTCTCAAAACCATTCTCTTCTGTCAAGCTTTTGGCTCTCTTAACCCACCCACAAAAGCTCAGTCCCTGCACCTATCCTCCTCTATGAAGTGCCTTGGGATATTTTTCATAACTACATAACTGTAAATTGTTGCTATAGAACTCCCTTCGAAAGGATCCTCGTGGCTTGACTCCTGCTCAATAAGACTCTCTTCTTAGAAAAGGCCATCACTGCAAGACTCCACTTTAAAAGGGTGTGCCTCTTACTTTATAAATGGTTGTCTTGGTTGGATTCAGAAAAGGGCCCTCATTGTAAATTCTCCTGTTGAAAAGAGTTCTCATGGCTATATGATTCCTTTATGAAAATTAACTGTTGTGATATTCCCCCTCGAGATGTGCTTCCTTATGACAACCAAAGACTATCATTAGCTAGCAACACCCCACATGTAAAAGTCACTCCCAATCAGTCGAGATCTTGGTTCAGAACTGTCTGAATGCGTGACAGTGAAAGCTGAGCTGCTGATAATACTCACACTGCTGAAAATGTGTTATCCTTGAAGCTGAATCTCCTGAGTAAGAATTGGTTCTTACTCCGATAGTTGAACGAGTGCCCGTCATCAATAAACAACTTCCCTGTGGCTGAGTTCTACAACAGGAATATGGAACAGATCAGTGTGAAAGGTGAAGCACTGATGATCAATTGCTAACACACTGTGCTTGAGGCAGCCAGGCTCAGATTATCTCCCCATGGCTTTCCATTTGTAAGTTCGGCTGCATGGGCGGGGGTGGAGCTATAGCTGGCTGATTTTCCGCTTCGGGAAACCAGCGAGCTGCATGCAGAGTGCCAGTTTGGAGCCCCTAGCTCGCCGACAAAATGTTAATTTGGCCCAAATCTTAAATGTGCTACGGATCTCCCAATTGCCACGTTGGGTGCAGTGCCGATATCGCGGCCATTCAGCGTCCAAACTGAAAGGTTCCCCTACAAGCTGCTCACCTTGTTGAGTATGGTGAAGAATGATCATAAAGCGAATTTTAAAGCAAAGGAAATGTTTGCTATATGGTTGTAATGAAATCTGTTTGTCTTGGTCCTGTATTCGTTTTGCACTCATGTATATTACCCTCCCCCACTGTGTATAGTTTCACTTCCTCTTTCCCGACTAACCTGGGAGGTTCCAGGTTTGGCTCTTGGCTCCGCCCCTGACTTCTCTTACATAAAGATCCCAGGATCTGTATGACTCATTCCTGTGAACCAGTCGGCGTGTTGAGATGTTAGCTCTGATCTTAGTGATTAAAAGCCAACTTGTTTAAGTCTATAACTTCTAGTTTTGTGGTTATTGAAGGCCCATCAATTTTAATCACTAAAGAATACTAGGATGGATCGACTCCTAAAACCAGAGCATCTGGACTTGGATCCACATTCTGCTGAAGCATCAAATCAATTTGGACACTGGCTCAAATGCTTCGAACTCTTCGCGGGGGCCTCACCCGCTAGCGAGGTACATAAACTGAGTCTACTGACTACTCGCGTAAGTCATCGGATTTATTCGTTCATCCGGGACGCCACCTCTTACACGGAGGCCATCACTATCCTGAAGGCCCAATACCAGAGGCCGGTAAACGAAGTGTACGCCAGACATCTGCTGGCTACACGCAGGCAGCGACCAGAGGAATCAATGGACGATTTCTTACAGGGCCTAAAGGACCTGGTCCAGGACTGTAACTGCAAGGCCATGACGGCCAACGCGTACTCTGACGAATTGGTCCGCGATTCCTTCATCACGGGCCTCAAATCGAATTATATCCGGCAGAGACTGCTGGAGAAGGAGGTCCTGGACTTAAAAAAGGCAGTGGCCACTGCGCGATCGCTGGACGTGGCCCAGAAAAACTCTGACTCTTATTCTTCCGGCCATGCGGCCCTCACCGCCTCGTGCGCGCCGAGGGGGCCGCCATCTCGGAATCAGTCATCTTCTCCATCCAGGTCTCAGACCAGCTCTACGCCGCCGGAGTCCCCACACAGAAGTTCACCCAGGAGTCCTACTACAGCGGCAATGTCTCGAGGCCCGAAATGCTACTTCTGCGGCCAGGCCAAGCACCCCAGACAACGATGCCCAACGAAGGACGCTACAGGCTTCAAATGTAAGAAAAAGGGGCATTTTAGCAAAGTCTGCAGGGGGAATCCGATTTCCAACTCCGTCACCGCCTCGTGCGTGCCGTGCGGGCCGCCATCTTGGGATCTGCCATCTTTTCCTGACTCAACGGCCGCCCAGGGCCCAACAGTGGCTTCGATCACGGTGGATCAATCCAGGCCACACCCGTTGACAAAATCTATGATGGACATACAGGTAAACGGGAATTTAACGAAATGTTTAATTGACTGTGGGAGTACCGAGAGTTTTATCCACCCTAGCCTGGTACGGCGGCACTCATTAACGGTAACCCCTACACGGAGCAGAATTGCTATGGCTGCTAAGCCCCACACTTCGGACATTTTGGGCTACTGTGTGGTAACACTGACTGTAAAATGCACGGACTACAAGGATTTTAAACTCCTCGTGATGCCAGAACTCTGTGTTAATGTAATCTTGGGCCTGGACTTCCAGTGCCACCACAAAAGTGTCACGCTAGCATATGGCGGGTCCCAGCCGCCACTCACAGTCTGTGGCCTATCAACCTTAAAAATCAGCCCGCCCTCTTGATGCGCCATCAATTACTCAAAAGACTGAGGTTGAGCGAGTAACAATCAGGCTTTTATTAACTAAAGAATGAAGGTCTTGTCTCGAGTGGTCGACCCGTCCAGAATACGAAGGGACTGGGAGGTAGTCACTTATATACCTGGAATAGTGGGAGGAGTCAGCCGAGGCATGTCCAGACCTGTACCTAGTGGAATACACATACAGACACAGACAGGTATGACAGTGGTTTACCACATTCACCCCTTGTTTAAAAATGAGTCCGGCGGGGTGAAGTGTATTTAAAAGTTCGTGTATTGGAGTCTCTCCGGAGGTCTTGTCTGCCGCTGTGATCGACGTGGCGACGGCAGGAGTGGTGGAGCTTCCGGCGTCGCATCCCGTGTAGGCTGGGGCCCTGGAGTGTAGTCCTCGTGGGTGACGGGCTCAGGCATGCCGGCTGCTGGGGTTGGATATCGGGTCGTGGGGGGGGGGGGTGGTAATGTGTAGTGGGTTACAGCGGTCCCCGAGGGTGCGAGGTCTCGTATGGAGACTGTGTCCTCCCACCCGTCCGGGTACGCAATGTAAGCGTACTGGGGGTTGGCGTGGAGGAGGTCGACCCTCTCGACCAGGGGGTCCGTTTTATTGGCCCTCACGTGTCTTCTCAGTAGTACCGGCCCTGGGGACGTCAGCCATGGCGGTAACGATGTCCCCGATGTGGACTTCCTTGGGAAGACAAACATTTTCTCGTGAGGGGTGGCATTGGTGGCAGTGCAGAGAAGTGACCGAATCGAGTGGAGCGCATCAGGGAGCACCTCCTGCCAGCGGGAGGTCGGAAGGCACCTAGACTTTAAGGCTAGTAGGGCGGCCTTCCAAACAGTTGCATTCTCTCTTTCCACCTGTCCGTTCCCCCGGGGGTTGTAACTGGTGGTCCTGCTTGTGGCTATACCCCTAGTGAGCAGGTACTGGTGGAGTTCGTCGCTCATAAACGATGAGCCCCGGTCGCTATGGATATAGCTGGGGAAACCGAACAGGGTGAAGAGGCTGTTCAGAGATTTAATGACCGTGGCACTGGTCATGTCCGGGCAGGGGATAGCGAACGGGAACCGGGAGTACTCGTCAATGATGTTGAGGAAGTACACATTGCGGTCGGAGGAGGGGAGAGGCCCTTTGAAATCGACGCTCAGGCGTTCGAAAGGGCGAGTGGCTTTTATCAGGTGGGCTCTGTCTGGTCTATAAAAGTGCGGTTTGCACTCAGCGCAGACTTGGCAGTTCTTGGTCATGGTCCTGACCTCCTCGATGGAGTAAGGCAGGTTGCGGGCCTTGATGAAGTGGAAGAACCTGGTGACCCCCGGGTGGCAGAGGTCATTGTGGAGGGCCCTCAGCCTATCGATCTGCGCGCTGGCGCAGGTGCCACGCGATAGGGCATCTGGGGGTTCATTGAGCTTCCCAGGCCGGTACAAGATCTCGTAATTGTAGGTGGAAAGTTCGATTCTCCACCTCAAGATCTTGTCATTTTTGATTTTGCCCCTCTGCTTGTTGTTGAACATAAAAGCAACTGAACGCTGGTCAGTGAGCAGGGTACATCGTTTTCCGGCCAGGTAGTGCCTCCAATGACGCACAGCCTCCACGATAGCCTGGGCCTCCTTCTCGACCGCGGAGTGTCTGGTCTCCGGGCCCTGGAGGGTTCGTGAGAAGAATGCCACAGGTTTCCCCGCCTGATTAAGGGTGGCGGCCAGAGCGAAGTCGGACGCATCGCTTTCCACCTGGAAGGGGATGGATTCGTCCACTGCGTGCATGGTGGCTTTAGCAATGTCTTCCTTGATACGGTGGAAGGCTAAGCGGGCCTCTGCCGTCACAGGAAAAGAGGTGGACTTGATCAGCGGACGGGCTTTGTCTGCATAGTAGGGGACCCACTGAGCGTAGTAGGAAAAAACCCTAGGCACCTCTTCAGAGCTTTTAGGCAGTGGGGCAGTGGGAGTTCCATAAGGGGACGCATCCGGTCCGGGTCGGGACCGATGACCCCGTGTTCTACAACACAGCCAAGGATGGCGAGGCGGTCTGTGCGGAATATGCACTTCTCCTTGTTATATGTCAGGTTCAGGAGTTGGGCGGTGCGGAGGAATTTCTCGAGGTTTGCGTCATGGTCCTGCAAGTCATGGCCGCAGATGGTCACATTATCTAGGTAAGGGAAAGTGGCCTGCAGCTCGTTTTGATCGACCATCTGGTCCATCTCCCTTTGGAAGATGGAGACCCCGTTGGTAACGCCGAAGGGAACCCTAAGGAAGTGATAGAGGCGGCCGTTTGCCTCAAAAGCAGTATACTGGCGGTCTTCAGGGCTGATGGGGAGCTGGTGGTACGCTGATTTCAGGTCAATGGTCGAAAAGACGCGGTACTGCGCGATCTGGTTGACCATGTCAGCTATGCGGGGGAGTGGGTAGGCGTCCAGCAGGGTGTAGCGGTTTATTGTTTGGCTGTAGTCGATGACCAGGCGTTGTTTCTCGCCGGTCTTAACGACCACAACCTGGGCTCGCCAGGGGCTGGAGCTGCCCTCAATAATCCCCTCCTTCAGGAGCCATTCCACTTCGGTTTTAATGAAAACCCTGTCCCCGGCACTGTATCGCCTGCTCTTTGTGGCGATGGGCTTACAGTCGGGGTTGAGGTTAGCAAACAGTGGGGGGGGGGTGGGACTCAGAGTGTGGAGAGGTTGCATCTGGTGCGCGGCGGGCAATTTGGAGGCTGCTGGCTGCGGACTGTGAGTGGGGAGAGGGGGCCACCGTACGCCATCGTAACGCTTTTGAGGTGGCACTGGAAATCCAACCCCAGTAGAACGGCAGCGCAGAGGTCGGGCAGGACCAAGAGTTTAAAATTATTGAACACAGTCCCGTCTACTACTAGTGTCACCACGCAGTAGCCGCCAATGTCCGCTGACTGGGACTCGGAGGCCATAGAAATCCGCTGGTGCGCAGGCAGGACTGGGAGAGAGCAACGCCGCACCGTGTCGGGGTGGATGAAGCTCTCTGTGCTCCCGGAGTCAAAAAGGCAGTTTATTGCATGGCCGTTTACCTTAACGTCCATTTTGGACCGAGCTAGCTGGTGCGGTCTCGTTTGGTCCAGCGTCACAGAGGCCAGCGTAGGGGTCGGTGTGTCGCTGCGAGTATCAGATGGGGGGGGGTTGGCGGTCTGCTGCGTCCCAGCTGGTGTCCAAGATGGCGGTGTCCATGATTCCCATGTGGCTGGAGTCGTCCAAGATGGCTGCTGCTGCGGTGGTTCGCACATGGCTGGGGTGGCCCAAGATGGCGGCTCGCACGGCCCACACGCGGCGCTGCTGGCGTTCGGGGTGGCTTTGGCCTTGCAGACGCTGGCGTAGTGTCCCTTTTTCCCGCAGCCCGAGCAGGTCGCATTCTTCGCCGGGCAGCGCGCTCTGGGGTGTTTGGCCTGGCCACAGAAGTAGCATTTCTGGCCTTGGGATACTGCTGTCTGGCTTTGGGACAGTGCTGCGGTAGTTGGGCCGTTGTTGGGCTGTGGCTGGGGTGGCACGGTGCTATGGGGCTGTCCTACCGTGTCCCAGGTTGTCGTTCCCCGCGGCGTCCACGGTGCAGAGGAGTAGGCATCCATGCCCCGGAAGGCTGCGTCCAGCGTTAGTGCGATGTCGGAGGCTTTGTCGAGGGTGAGGTCACTCTGCTCCAGCAGTCGCTGTCGGGTGTAGTTGGACCTGTGGCCCGCTACGAAGGCATCCCGGATCAGTTCCTCCGTGTACTTAGTGGGCGTTACCGCCTTACACCCACAGGCCCGGCCAAGCACGGACAGTGCTTGGAGGTATTCCTCAGTCGATTCCCCAGGTTGTTGCTTGCGACTCCCCAGAAGGTGCCTAGCGTATACTTCGTTCACAGGGCGCGTGTACTGGGTCTTGAGGAGCTGGAGGGCGGCTGTGTACGAGGTCGCGTCCCGGATGACTGAGTACACTCGGTGGTTCACCTTGGAGAACAGGACAGACAGTTTGTCCGCATCCGTTTCGACCGCAGTGGAGGCAGTCAGGAATGTCTCGAAGCACGTGAGCCAGTGAGCAAACTTGGTGGAAGCGTCCGCTTCCCGACTGTCCAGGTCCAGGCATGCTGGTGTGAGGATCTTCTCCATTATAAAAAATTTAGTTAATAAAATTGATGCGCCATCAATTACTCAAAAGACTGAGGTTGAGCGAGTAACAATCAGGCTTTTATTAACTAAAGAATGAAGGTCTTGTCTCGAGTGGTCGACCCGTCCAGAATACTAAGGGACTGGGAGGTAGTCACTTATATACCTGGAATAGTGGGAGGAGTCAGCCGAGGCATGTCCAGACCTGTACCTAGTGGAATACACATACAGACACAGACAGGTATGACAGTGGTTTACCACACCTCTTTATTCGCTAATCTCGCTCCAAACTGTAGGCCCATAGCGACCAAAAGTAGACGGTACAGTCTGGAAGACAGACACTTTATCAAGGCGGAAGTGGACAGACTCCTGCGGGAAGGCATTATTGAATGCAGTACCAGCCTGTGGCGTGCCCAAGTAGTCATAGTTAAAAATAGCGAAAAGAAACGGATGGTAATTGACTACAGCCAGACTGTTAATATTTATACCCAGCTGGACGCCTACCCTTTACCCCGCATATCAGAAATGGTCAACCAGATTGCGCAATACTGAGTCTTCTCGACTATCGACCTCAAATCCGCGTATCACCAGCTCCCCATTAGAACGGAGGACCGCCCATACACCGCCTTCGAGGCGAACAGGCGCCTCTACCATTTTCTCAGAGTGCCCTTCGGGGTAACAAATGGGGTCTCGGTCTTCCAACGTGAGATGGACCACATGGTTGACGAGAATAAACTACAAGCTACCTACCCCTATCTGGACAATGTCACTATCTGCGGGCACAACCAGCAAGACCACGATCTAAATCTTGCGAGATTTTTAAAAACTGCCCTAAAGCTGAATCTAACGTACAACAAAGACAAATGTGTCTTCAACACAACCCGTCTCTGTATCCTCGGCTGTGTGGTGGAAGATGGGGTAATTGGACCGGACCCTGACCGATTACGCCCCCTAAAGGAACTGCCCCTGCCACACAATCCCAAAGCTTTAAAAAAGGTGCCTGGGATTTTTATCGTATTATGCCCAATGGGTGCCCAATTACTCTGATAAGGCCCGACCCCTCAATAAATCGACGTCCTTCCCACTATCAGCTGAAGCTCGGGAGGCTTTCACCAGTATTAAACAGGACATTGAAAGGGCTGCAGTGTGTGCAGTGGACGAATGCATTCCCTTTCAAGTCGAAAGCGATGCGTCAGACTTTGCCTTAGCTGCGACCCTCAATCAGGCTGGGAGACCTGTGGCCTCCTTCTCCCGAACCCTTCAGGGACCTGAAATCAGGCACTCTTCTGTTGAGAAGGAGGCACAGGCTATAGTGGAGGCAGTGCGGCACTGGAGACACTACCTAGCCGGCAAACGTTTCACCCTGCTCACCGACCAGCGGTCGGTGGCTTTCATGTTTAATAACAAAGGGGGGAAATCAAGAATGACAAAATACTCAGGTGGAGGATCGAACTATCCACGTTTGACTATGATATTATGTACAGGCCGGGAGCCCTTAATGAACCCCCAGACGCCCTATCGCGGGGAATGTGTGCCAGCATTCATACGGACAAATTACAGGGTCTCCACAACGACCTCTGTCACCCAGGGGTCACCCGACTATACCATTTTATAAAGTCCCGCAATCTGCCCCACTCCATCGAGGAGGTCAGGGCAATGACCAGAGCCTGCCGCATCTGTGCGGAATGCAAGCCTCGTTTCTACAGGCCTGACCGTGCACACCTTATCAAAGCCACACGGCCATTCGAGCGCCTAAGTCTGGACTTCAAGGGACCCCTTCCCTCTGCCGACCGTAACGTATACTTCCTCAATATCATTGATGAATATTCCCACTTCCCCTTCGCCATTCCCTGCCCAGACATGACCAGTGCCACGGTCATCAAGTGTCTCTGTAATCTATTCTGCATGTTTGGCATGCCGAACTACATACACAGCGATAGGGGGACGTCATTCATGAGTGACGAGCTGCGCCAGTTCTTGCTCTCGAAGGGGATAGCCACTAGCAGAACGACTAGCTACAACCCCCGGGGTAATGGGCAAGTGGAAAGGGAGAATGCTACTGTTTGGAAGGCTGTCACGTTAGCCTTAAAGTCAAAAGGCCTTCCGACCTCCCGCTGGCAGGAAGTCCTCCCAGACGTGCTCCACTCCATAAGGTCTCTGTTATGTACTGCCACTAACGCTACCCCTCACGAAAAGATGTTCGTTTTCCCCCGGAAATCCACCTCGGGCATATCTCTACCCGCGTGGCTGACGTCTCCGGGGACAGTACTATTGCGGAAGCACGTGAGAGGCCATAAAACGGACCCCCTTGTGGAAAAGGTACAGCTCCTCCATGCAAACCCTCAGTACGCCTATATCGAATACTCTGACGGGCGAGAGGACACTGTTTCCATAAAGGACCTCGCTCCCTCGGGGAGCGGAGAGAACGATGGGAGACTACCCGATGAAGACCTACACTACAAAGAGACAGGACGCCCAGAGGTATCAATACCCAACTTTAACCTGGAGGACACTGCAGATAACCTGGAAGACACTGCGGAGGCCCGGACAGCGGAGGAACCAGAATCCACTCCCCTAGAGGCACCCCAACCGGCTTTGCGCCGATCACTGAGAACTGCAATACCTCCTGACAGACTCACTTATACCAACTTTTAAGAAACATCACCCCGATGGACTAAATCTATAGAAGGGGTGAATGTAATGAAATCTGTTTGTCTTGGTCCTGTATTCGTTTTGCACTCATGTATATTACCCTCCCCCACTGTGTATAGTTTCACTTCCTCTTTCCCGACTAACCTGGGAGGTTCCAGGTCTTGGCTCTTGGCTCCGCCCCTGACTTCTCTTACATAAAGATCCCAGGATCTGTATGACTCATTCCTGTGAACCAGTCGGCGTGTTGAGATGTTAGCTCTGATCTTAGTGATTAAAAGCCAACTTGTTTAAGTCTATAACTTCTAGTTTTGTGGTTATTGAAGGCCCATCAATGGTTAGTGGTGTAAATTGAGAAATGGTTTACCCATTTAGTTCTCTATATTATTAGAGTGTGACTTATTGCTCAACCTAATTTTGGTCAGCCCATGTGCTAATAGCATTGTTAAACATTTTAACGTTTTCCCACTTATTTTATTACAACTCTGTATGTTGGTAGTCCAAAATGGTGTCCGCTCAAACCCCAGATCCCTGGAATGGATTATTGACAAGGATATATATCCTGTAGTCCAGGTTCAAGTGAATTATTAATATGACGATGTGTAGCTCAGGGCAGATGGATGCAGTCTGCTGCTCACAAGTGGCTCACACAGCGAGTGTCCGATCTCAGATGTGCTGTTATAGAGAGCGTCCCAGAGCGGAATTACTTACTTCTGTAGTTACGCTGCCTCAGCTTTCCAGGAATAGGTCCATTACACATGAATTTATCAGGCAATACATAAATGGATGCATGACCTGGAATGAGTTATGCGATTGGAGCACATCATCAGCGGGAATTCCCGTGGCTTTTCTCCCAATCGAATATTATAACTTTGGTGAAAACTCCGTTTACACAGTGTATCCAGGGGTTTTTCTCGAAGTTACAGCAGCCGATCGAGAGAACCGTCTGTGGAAATTCCCGGTGCAGAGATCACAAAGATCAAGAATAATTTTAACTTACAAGTGAATTTTCTATGTCGTCAAGGAGAGAGCTAGGGATTGGCACATTTCTTTTAATGCTTTGTACCAAGTGTCATAATCAAGCAGTCCCAGATCAGATCCAAAACGGGTTCCCTCTGTCTCAGATGAATTCCCCTTCCAGCACTAGTGTGACATTTCCATTTCCCACAACAGCCATCCTTCCACCCTCTCTGAGTGCGCACAGGAGCAGGGTTGTGACTACCCAAATTAATTTCAGTTGCTTAGCTTGGCATGTTCACAGCAATATCACAAATTACAATTTAACTGAGCGGAAACATCCATTACCTCAGAATTCAGTGCAATATATAGGCCGTAGGAAACTGTCTCTATACCCTTTGTGGACCGCCACACCTGTGTCTTCCTGGGTATAATGGTGCCACCACGTTGGTAAATGGGCACCTGCAACAACACTGGTTATATCAGAAATAATAAAAAACAACCAAACCCTGTTGTTATAGGATCACCATGATGGAGAAAAGCAGTCCTTTAGCTAGATCATTGTAGGATATATCAGATTTGCTGCTGCCCTGGTGAAACCACGAAAGTGTCGCTAAACCCAACACACTCGCAGCTCGTTTTATAGAGGAGGAACTATACTGGATGCTGGAGTCAGGCACACAGCTTTCTCCTCTTGTTCTTCCTAAGCCCAAGTGAATCTTTCTATGTCCTCTTCCTCCTCCCTGAATCCTTGATGCAAAAGCATCAAGTAACCGCCGCTCCTTCACATCCCACCCACTCCATGAACTTCCCAGATTATTTCTGGATTCAGACTTACACCATGAGTGCTGAAACTATCTTTGATATATCCGTTTATATATTTATATATTGTCTTACATTGCCCTGATCTCTCAGAATACCACAGGAACATAGTTAATACTTAAAACACTATGGGGGAGAAATTCGGTTGGTAGCGCCACCGATTAACGCCTAAAGAGGCCGAGAAGTGGGGCGCTAGCCAATTTCCGGGCGGGCACAGGGTGCCTAGCACCTCGCCCCATATTGACTATGCATTTAGCGCCGGCGCAAACTCGTAGCGCCCGCTCATGGGCGCAGGCAGATTATGACGTCATTTCAGTGTGCAACGCCTTTTGGGCGCCCCGGACCGGAAATTCAGTGGCGCCCCCCTCCGTAGCACCTGGCGCTATTAGTGACAGCGTACAGGGAACCTTACCCAATCGCTCTCGGCCTGGGGGGGCGTTATTAAAAGGGGACTGGTGTGGTTTAAAAACGGCAGCCATTTCTGGAGCACAACTTCCTCGAGAGCTACAAAGAGTTGCTGAGCTGCACACTGAGAGCCATTTGACCACTGAGCCAGTGCAGGCAGACGATCTTCAGCCTTCTGACCATCACCTTGCTGTTGGTGAGCCTTAACAACGGGGAACCTTCCTGTGGGCACTTATTATGGGGGCTGCATTGGAGGGGAACGTCCTGCTGCTGAATCATCTGGAAAGGGCACTGAGACGCTGGGAGAGGGGGGCGGGCATGGCCAGACGGAGGAGGGCCAACAGACGTCGCCACAGCAGACCTTACGCTGGCAGGGTTTTCCGACAGCAGTTTTCCTACATGAACATGTCGGAGGAGCAGTGTGTCAGAAGGCTGCGATTTAGAAAGGAGGTGGTGACTGAGTTGTGCCAGCTGCTTCAGCCAGATCTGCAGCCTCAGATAAGGTGCAGGACATCTCTGTTGGTGGCTGAGAAGATGCCTGCTGGCCTGAACTTCTACGCGAGCGGCTCTTCTCAGGCTGCGCGTCAGAGGCTGATCAGAAGTAGCTTCTAGGCCCCTCTCACGGAATGCTTGCTGCCATTCCAAGAACAGGAATGGAACCGGTCTGATACCCCCAAGCCTGTGAAGGGCAAGATGCATGTAAATAGCAGGCATGGCCATTGTAAATGAAGAAAGTGTTTCATTACACAAAATGTGATTCCTTCAAACATGAGAAAGCTATGGCAACAGAAAGCAAAACTAATACACTGACACATAACTGTCTCTCACACCCGGGAGACTGTCCAAAACATAAATCACATTCCGACCATCTTCCTTGGCCTTGATTCCACTGCGCCAACCAAATCATCCAATGCCCCATCAGTGAGGCGTTCCGCCCTCTGCCTCACCCTTTCCATGTCTTGCTAGGCTGGTGCGCCACAGGTAGGCTCCCACCGCTTTGAAGGCCTACAAGGCAGTGAGTGTGTCTGGTGATGCCAATTGACCTGCCCCTTTAAGAGCTGGCTGGCGCCAGTGTGTCTCAGGGAAAGTGATTATTGACAGCACCTGCGCTGCGCCCCGCCGCCGCTAAATTGGGTTGCGCCGCCAGGTTAGCGCCTTAAGAGTCTCGTGCAGCGCCTGATTTAGCGCCGCAATCACCCTCAGGGGCGCAACGACCCAATATCGCGCCAGGTGGCGCTAAATCGCGACTGGCGCTAGGCTTTGCGCTTCGCCAGAACTAGCGCCCCAAACAGGGCTATACCCAATTTCTCCCCCTATATGTGATACATGTGCTGGTGTCAGCTCTCTGTGTGCACTATATATGATACACGTGCTCGTGAGTACAGAAACAGAAAGATAGTGCAGATAAATGAGAGGCTGGAGAAGTGGTGCAGGAGGGAGGGCTTCAGATTCTTGGGACATTGGGAAAAGGCTGAGACCAATGTCCTCCGGGCTGGTTAACTAGTACTGTGGGGGAGGGTTTAAACAAATTTGGCAGGGGGAGGGGCACCAGAATGCAGCAGCAGAGAGACAAGGTGCACAGAAAACTAGGAGCGACAAACGGCAACAGAACAAATAATAGTGCAGAAAGAGCAGGAAGTAGATGAAGGGAAAAAGTAAAGCTGACTAGCATGGTGTTGAAATGCATGTATGTCAATGTGAGGAATTTTACAAATAAGGTTGACAATCTACAGGTGCAAGTTGCCACACAAGGTTATGATACAGTGGCTATAATGGAGACCTGGCTTAAACATGGGCAGGAGTGGGAACTAAACATTCCTGGCTACAATGTATTGAGGAGGGATAGGGAAGGAAAAAAGACAGGAGGGGGGCTGGCGCTATTGATCAAGGATATTATTACAGTTCTACAGAGAGACGATATACTGTTCAAAGACTGAATCTATTTGATTAGAATTAAGAAACAGAAAAGGAGCTGTTACATTGCTGGGTGTTTACTATAGATCCCTAAATAGTGAGAAGGAGATAGAGCAGCAAATCTGGAGGCAAATTTCAGAGAAATGTAAAAATAATAGAGCAGTAATAGTAGGGGACTTCAATTGCCCTAACATAGATTGGGGGAAAATCAGTGTAAAGGGCAAGGAGGGTGAAGAATTCCTGCAGGAGAACTTTCTAAATCAGTATGTTTCTAGCCCAACAAGGAATGAAGCAGTGCTGGATCTAGTTCTGGGGAATGAAGTAGGACAAGTGTTGCTCGTAATATCAACAACAACAACTTGTATTTATATAGCGCCTTTAACATAGTAAAACGTCCCAAGGCGCTTCACAGGAGTATTATAAGGCAAAAAACTTGACACCGAGCCACATAAGGAGAAATTAGGGGAGGTGACTAAAAGTTTGGTCAAAGAGGTAGGTTTTAAGGAACATCTTAAAGGAGGAAAGAGAGGCAGAGAGGTTTAAGCAGGGAATTCCAGAGCTTAGGGCCACCAATGGTTGAGCAATTATAATCAGGGATGCTCAAGAGGGCAGAATTAGAGGAGCGCAGATATCTTGGGGGGTTGTGGGGCTGAAGGAGATTACAGAGATAGGAAGGGGCGAGGCCATGGAGGGATTTGAAAACAAGGATGAGAATTTTGAAATCGAGGCATTGCTTAACTGGGAGCCTATGTTGGTCAGCGAGCACAGGGGTGATGGGTGAACGGGACTTCATTAGGTTTAAAGTAATTATGGAACGGGACAAGAAAAAGCAAAGGTGAAAATAACCAACTGGAAGAGAGTCAATTTCAGTGATTTGAGAAGGGAACTAGCACAAGTGGACTAGAAATAACGATTGGCCAAGAAAACAGTAAAAGAGCAGTGGCAGGCCTTCAAGCTTGAGATAATTCAGGTACAAACCAAACATTTTCCTATAACGAGAAAAGATGGAGCATCTAAAGCTAGAGCTTCCTGGATGACAAAGGAATTAGAGGTTAAAATAAAACAGAAAAATGATTGACAAATGTCAGGTACAGAATACAGTAGAAAACCAGGCAGAATACAGAGACTATAGGGGGGAAACTGAAAAAGGATATAAGAAGGGCAAAGAGAGAGGATGAAAAAAGATTAGTGGGTAACACAAAAGGGGACCCAAAAATCTTTTATAAACATATAAAAAGTAATAGGATAGCTAAAGGAATGGTGGGGCCGATTAGGGACAAAAATGGAAATCTTCTTGTGCAGGCAGACAGCATGACTGAGGTACTTTGCATCTGTCGTCACAAAAGAAGAGGATGAAGTTAATGTCACAGTAGAGGAGGGGGAGTAGAGCTATTGGAGAGGAGAAAAATAGAAAGAAAGGAGGTGCTAAATAGGTTGTCATCACTAAAAGTTAACAAGTCACCCACTCCAGATGGGCTGCATTCTAGGTTAGAGGGAAGTTAGGCTGGAGATAGCAGAAGGTCTGACCACAATCTTTCAATATTCCTTGGATATGGATATAGGAGTGGTGCCAGAGGACTGGAGGATTGCAAATGTTACACCCCTGTTCAAAAAAGGGGAGAGAGATAAACCTGGTCACTACAAGCCAATCAGTCTGACGTCAATGGTGGAAAAACTACTAGAGACCATTGTGAAGAACAAAATTAATTCTCACTTGGAGAAGCATGGGTTAATAATGGACAGACAGCATGGATTTGTTAAAGGCAAATCATGTCTGACTAGCCTGATTGAAGTTCGTTGATGAAGTAACAGAGAGGATTGATGAAGGTAGTGCAGCAGCTGTTCTGTATATATGGACTTTCAAAAGGCATTTGATAAAGTATCACATAACAGACTTATTCGGAAAATAGACGCACATGGTACTGAAGGGACGAAGGTAACTTGGGTATGTAATTGGCTAAGAGATAAGAGGCAGAGAGTAATGGTGAACGGATATTTTTCTGACTGAAGAGAAGTATGCAGTGGGGTCCCCCAGGGGTCGGTATTAGGACCATTGCTATTCTTGTTACATATAAATGGACTTGGGTATAGGGAGTACAATTTCAAATTTTGGTGATGATACAAGACTTACCAACATAGTGAATAGTGAGCAAGATAGTAGCAGACTTCAGGAGGAAATATAAAGACTGAAGAAATGGGCAGACATATGACAGATGCAATTTAATGTGGATAAGTGTGAAGTGATGCTCTTTAGGAGGAACAACATGGAGAGGCAGTATTATCTAAATGGTACTATTTTGAGGGTGGTACAAGAACAGAGGGACCTGGGGGTGCATATTGATAAATGTTTGAAGGTGGCAGGGAAAGTTGGTAAGGCGGTTAAGAAAGCATAGGGGATACTTGGCTTTGTAAGTAGCGGCATTGAATACAAAAACAAGAAAGTCATGCTAAACCTTTACAAATCTCTGGTTAGGCCTCAGCTGGAGTATTGTGTACAATTCTGGGCACAACACTTCAGGAAAATGTCAAGGCTCCGGAGAGGGTACAGAGGAGGTTTATCAGGATGATACCAGGGATGAGGGACTTCAGTTATATGGAGAGACTGGAGAGGCTGGGATTGTTATCCTTGCAGCAGAGAAGGTTAAGGAGAGACTTAATAGAGGTGTTCAAAATTATGAAGGATTTTGAGAGAGCTAGTAGGGAAAAACTGTTTCCTCTGGCAAGTGGTTCCATAACCAGAGGCCATAGATTTAAAATAATTGGCAAAATGATTAGAGGAGAAATTGGGATAAATTTCTTCACACAGAGGGTTGTGAAGATCTGGAATGCATTACCTGAAAGGGTGATAGAATCAGATTCCATAGGAACTTTCAAAGGGCAATTGGACATGTACCTGAAGAGGACTAATTTGCAGAGTTATGGGGAATAAGCTGGGGTGTCGGACTAAATTGGATAGCTCTTTCAAAGAGCCGGCACAGGCATGACGGGTGGATTGGCCTCCTTCTATGCTATAAATTCTATGATTCGCTAGTATCAGCTCTCAGTGAGCACCATATGTAATATATGTGCTGGTATCAGCTCTCAGTGTGTACTATATGTATTTGAAATACTGTACAATTGTAAATAATACAATGGACAGCATGCAATAACATTAGTCCTGGGGAATGGACAATATTCCTCATTACTGCAACCGTTGTCAGCATCAGCCACTGCCAGGTCAGGCACAGTCAGGTTTAGAGTAAACTACCTCAAGTCTTTCCTAACAAAGTCTCTTAATCCCTACTCCATTGGTATTACGTTTCCATTTCCCATTGTGCCCTCTCTGACTGACATGGTTGATATGCTGGCATATTAAGGCTAATTTATGCAGTGGTTCCACACTCATTAGAGGCTGGATTGATGCTGCATGACTGCCCAAACTCATTTTGTGTAGGACATATGCAGCCAGCAGGCAGAGGAGATGCTAATCCCATCATTTTGGGTTAGATGTGAACTCAAGAGTCAGAAGGCTGTGGGTTCAAGTCCCACTCCAGGGACTTGAGCACATAAAGCTAGGCTGACACTCCAGTGCAGTGCTGAGGGAGGTGCCGTCTTTTGGATGAGACGTTAAACCGAGGCCCTGTCTGCTCTCTCAGGTGGACGTAAAAGATCCCAAGGCACTATTTCGAAGAAGAACAGGGAAGTTATCCCCGGTGTCCTGGCCAATATTTATCCCTCAACCAACATAACAAAAACAGATTATCTGGCCATTAGCACACTGCTGTTTGTGGGCGCTTGCTGTGCGCAAATTGGCTGCCACGTTTCCCACATTACAACAGTGACTACACTCCAAAAGTACTTAATTGGCTGTAAAGCGCTTTGAGACGTCCGGTGGTCGTGAAAGGCGCTATATAAATGCAAGTCTTTCTTTCTCATGCCGCAGAGGTGCAAGGACAACATCTAATTCCCTGCAGTATCCGTCCTCCATATATTAATAGTTTCTGCTGCTGATAATGACAGTTAAGTTCTTTGTTAGGGTTATCTTCTCTCTGGTAAAGTGGAGTTAAAAAGGCCCCACTAGATTACAAGCTTGAACTACTTGGATACTTACGCTATCAAGGGTGACAGATACACGCAGAGTCTGCTCACCATCAAACCGCTGTAATGTTCTGAGATAGTACCACAGCTTCAGGAAAAACAAAGGCAAACAGGCTGTCACTAAAATAATTTTGTCGTAATTAATGTTAAAGTCTGTACTTTCAACAAGAACAAATTGAACGTGCTTGATTATGCAGCAACTTAAACACAACAAAATGTCCCAAGGTGCAACAAAAGGAGGAAGAAAATTGGATACTGAACAGGAGCTGGGAATGGTGACTGAAGATGAGGTGGAAGAGCTAGGGGAGGTGACTGAAGGTGTGATGGAAGAGATACCAAAGGAGACTGAAGGTGATGTTGAAGTGCTAAGTGAAGCTTTCAGTGATGAGGGTGAAGAGGTAGGTTTTGAGGAGATGAGCGAAGATCAGGTTGAATAGGTTTGGGAGGAGAGTGAAGATAAGATAAATAAGGTAGGGAGGTGAGTGAAGATGAGGTGAATGAAGATGAAGTTGAAGAGGTGGGTTTTGAGGAGGTGAGTGAAGATGAGTTTGAGGAGGTAGGGAGATGACTTTAGATGATGTTGAAGACATAGGTTTTGAGGAGGTGAGTGAAGATGAGGTAGGTTTTGAGGAGGTGGGTGAAGGTGGCACAGGATGCTGGCCTCAGAATCCTGGATAAGTTTTAGGAGTGTGGTGCTCTGAAGGCTGGCAAGGAAAGCACTGAAGAAATTAATAAAATGAAAAGGAAAAACAGCAATGCTTGAAATACACAGCAGATCAGCCAGATTCTGTAAAGAGAAAATACAGGTTATGATGTTTCAGGTGCATACCCTTCATCAGAACACACTCGAGGCATCCTAACTTGTCTTTTCTCTTTACAAATGCGGATGATCAGCATTTTCTATTTTTATTAGTGAAGGAATCAAACCTGGAAGTGACAAGGGCACAGGTGAGAGTACCTGTGCCAGTGGAGGAGAGGAGGCCCCAGGGATTGATTTACATGATAATGGCAAAAGTGTTGATTTATACAATCTGGATTTACGCAGTTTTACTGATAGCCTGGATTTGGTGACGGTCTGAATTTATGTGGTTTTGGTTAATGGATCTGGTTCTGGGGTCTGAAGCTCAGCTCAGGATTGAAAAGATACTGAGGCTGCACACTGCTGCTGGGCAATTGTATTATTCGCTCTGACTCTGGATTATCATCCCATCATCTTTAAAACTCCCTCCCAAAAACAGTTTTCCTTCAAAGGTCTGTTTAAAAAAAACCTTATGGCCTAGAAATTCAGGAATGAACCCTGCGCCTGAGTGGGTGATCCCGAGTTGCACCTGATATTGGGCCTCAGACCTCAGTTAACTAAGTCCGGGGAGCTGGGGAAACCTGCTGGGCTTCCCCAGGCAGCTTGCCGGTGAAGAAGCTTGGAATCTCAGGCTAGTGTTGCCGGGAGAGGAGAGTGATTGGGAGTAAGGAAAGGAGGTGGCAACCATGAGCGGGGAGAACGATCGGGACGGGGGTGCGAGCGATGGCCAGCAGCAACCCGTGGTTTTAATGTGGTGTCAGGAGGATCGCTCCTGCACCTCCGCGCTCCACATAAAAGGTATTTTTTAAACATTTAAGGGTAGAAATTTGTCGCGGGCGGTGGCGCAAAATGGGTGATGCCGGATTGGCCACCCATTATACGCAGCGCCTGATATTCAGTTCCATTGCAATCAATGGAATTAAATATCAGCCTCTGCATACAATGGGCGGCCGATCCAATACCACCCGTTTTGTGCCACCGCCCGGACAAATTTCTACCCTTTACTATTTTGGTGGCAGCCTGCAGCAGTCCCTTTAAGGTCTGCCGTTAGGGCGCATGTAGATCTGGTTTTCCTGGAAACCTATTTTTTTTTGCCTATACCAATATGACGGGTGGCGCACTTCCAGCTGGTAATGAGCACGCGCTTCCTGCCCCCCATATTGGAAACTTAGGCGCCCGTTTAGCCATCGAATTTATAGGCTTCTTCAAGCATGTCTTTTGTTTCCTAGCCTCCCCCAAAAATATCTTCTTCAGTATCCACTGCTCCTTTAAGTGCTGTGAATCATTCTTTTACATGAAGAGCAAGATGTCAGGAGTGGGGAGGGGAGAAGAAAATGAATGAAAATTGAAAAGAAAACATCTCAGCTTCCAAAAAAATGTACACTCTAGTCACAAAAAAAATTTGAAGTTTGTTCATTTCCACTTTTCGTTACTCTTTACTCAGAGCGTAGTTAGAATGTGGAACTCGCTACCACATGGAGTGGTTGAGGCGAATAGCGTAGATGCATTTAAGGAGAAGTTAGATAAATACTTAAGGGGAAAAAGGAACAGAAGGTTATGTTGATAAGGTTAGATGAATAGGGGTGGAAGGAGGCTCACGCGTAGCATAAACACCGGCATAGACCAGTTGTATCGAATGTCCTGTTTCCCTGCTGTAAATTCCATGTAATTCTTTAGCACAATTATGCAGCAGAGATAAAGGCTATGGATACCAGTAGACACACCCAAATGGTCATCAACTCACCTCTCCTGTCCCTGGAAGTAACACAGTCACTTCTGTGACTCCAGCTTCAGTCACTGGATGTACCAGCAAGGCTTCTCCTGCAGATAGCAAGAAAAACAAATAAATCCACATTTAGTTGGTGAATTTACCATCAGTTGTATGTTCTGCTTTCATGCGTTTGAGAGACTCCCTCATCCCCATCAGAGAAGGAAAGACTTGCATTTATATAGCGCCTTTCACAACCACTGGACGTCTCAAAGCGCTTTACAACCAATGAAGTACTTTGAAGTGGAGTCACTGTTGTAATGTAGGAAACGCGGCAGCCAATTTGCGCACAGCAAACTCCCACAAACAGCAATGTGATAATGACCAGATAATCTTTTTTTTGTTATGTTGGTTGATAAATATTGGCCAGGACACCGGGGAGAACTCCCCTGCTCTTCTTCGAAATAGTGCCTTGGGATCTTTTACGTCCACCTGAGAGAGCAGATGGGGCCTCGGTTTAATGTTTTATCCGAAAGAGGGAAGAGACTCCATCATCCCCATCAGAGGGAGACTCCCTCATCCTCATCAGAGCAAGGAGAGTCACCTCATCCTCATTAGAGGGAGGAGACCTTTCTCTGGACTTAATTTGGCGAATGTTTCAGGGAGAAAAGTCAACATTCCCAATAGCACCACCTCATCTCCATCGGCAAGAAGAGCCCTCATTACTTCTTTCTTCAGTGGATCTGAACTAAAGTTTAAAAGCGGAGGGGCAGGCAGTTGTATTTCTTGATTAATTTTTCTGCTGAAAGTGTATGATGACAGTGCTGAGAATACAACACTATTCTACTTTTTGGTATCCAATCAAGCACTCCCAGATCAGTTAAAGCATTGTAAGATGCAGAATGAAGGTTCCCCTACTCTGCTCCAACAAGGTGCCCTAACTCTAGCTTCTAAACCTGTGACATTTTCATTTCCATATTTAACTATCTTATGCTCTCTCTGAGTGAGATGCCTATTCAGAACCAACTTCTCTCTGTAATTTTGTTTTAATGGTTCTTGCCTGTTAGGAAACAGGTAAACATTATCTAACTCAGTTCATGTTGGGCACATATAGTCAGCTGAGAAAGGAGGCTTTTGTCCGATCTGGTTAGACTGGATTTGGCCCCAAGTTCCAGAGATAGAAAGATAATGTGCGAACGCCATATTCTAACCATCACCAAGACAGCAATATTATCCACCTCTGTACATACCTTAACTCTGCTGAAACCCTTATTCAGACCTCATCCTCTCTAGACTTAATTTCTCCAAAGCCCTGCTTGCCAGCCTCTGCAAATCTAAGCTTCACAAACTCCAAATCGTCCAAAACTCCAGTGCTTGCACCCTGTCCCATACTAAACACATTCATCCATCACCTCCATTCTCACTGACCTACTCTGCCTCCTTGTTCCTCAGTACATTAAAGTTAAAATTCTTGTCCTCATCCACAAATGCCTCCATGGCCTTGCCCTAAACCTATGTCAGGAATCTTTTCCAGCCTTACGTTCGCTCCCATGCCCTACAGTCCTCTGACTCTGGTCTCCTGTGCATCCCCACTTCCCTTTACTCAATTATTGCTGGCAGAGCATTCAGCCATATCGGCCTCACTCACTGGAACTCTCCCAATAAACCTTTCCACCACTTAGCTCCCTCCTCTACCTGTTAGAGAACTTTGTTAACTGTTAGATGGTTGAAGCTAGACAGAGTGGAGCTAATCTGGATGTGTACAATACTTTGTTAACTGTTAGATGGCCTTAATATCGTCAACTGTTATGAACTTATCCAGTATATATCCAAATTCCTTTTTGAAAGTTACTACTGAATCAGCTTTTACCACCCATTCCAGATCATAACTCACTGTGTAAAACAAATTAATTTCTCCCCTAGAATTTTTGCCAATGATCTTAAATCTGTGTTCTCTGGTTACAGACCTTCCTGCCACTGACAACAGTTTCTCTCTATTAAAACCACCCCACCTGAGATTTCAGAAGATGAAATTCTCCAGCAGTTGAAAGACTATATAGAATTACAGTTTGACTTACCTAAAACCTGGTTCGAAATCGAACAAAAGTACGGTACCTCCTCCGAACAGTGGTCTTTGGATGACATAAAAAGGGTCTGGGGAAAAACGACCCGTATGAAAGATAAAAGATGGATCAGATGGTCCTTGGCAGTTATGAGTCAGATCCGACAGCGAAATGAGATTAAGACACAATCCCAACATAATCATGATTTGACCAATGCAAAACAGCAAAAAGATGCGATTTATGAACAATTGAAAAAGAAAACAAATGAGCTTGAAAAGTCAGAAGTGGAAGTTAAAAAATTTAAAGATGAAGTTAAGGACTGTAAAAAACAATTGGATAAACAACCGATAGTCCCGGTAGTTGAAGAAAAGGGAAAATGTGTCGGGACCTGGAAGGGTTACCCAGATCTAAATGAAATAAAGGAGGAAGGTCGTGGGAGACAAAGACAAGAAGCAGGTCAAGAGACCGAATCGGGATCCTCTAGTAATGTCAGTGAAAGTGAAGAAGAGAAAACAGGACGATAGCAAAATACTGCAGATGTTGGAAATCCGAAATAACAACAGAAAATGCTGGAAAAACTCAGCAGGTCAGGCAACATCCGTGGAGAGAAATTTGAGTTGACGTTTCGGGTTGGACCCTTCTTCAAAACAGGACCCCATTTGGCCCCGTTGAGACAGAAAAGGAAAAGAGTAGAAAAGGAGTATGAGAAGAAAGAAGATGGGGAAGAAAGGGCGAAGTACCAACTCCACCTGTGGGACGGAGTCCAAATTCTGATTGTAATGATACCCAGGAGAGAGGGAAATAAGTTACACAGCAAAGTAAAGACTGGCCTGGGAAATGATGAGCAAGAATTAGATGCCGGATGGGATGCAATCCAACAGTGGTTACAAGTGATTAGCCCTGCAAAAATGGATTGGGGAAAGATCATAGCCTGTCAACAGAAAGGGACGGAGGAAGTGTTAGAGTACGACGAGCGATTTAAAACTAACTGGTTGGAACACTCAGGGCTGAACACAGGAGAGATAAGGAAGGAAAAAGATCTAATTTGCAGGCTAACCAATCTGAAAACTCAGCAAAGGAAGGAAAAAAACAGGGATTTGGAAAGCCAGGAAATGCTGAGACGCCGATGGAAAAAGAGGGGAAAAAAAGAGAAACTTAAAGTTTTACTGTCATGGAAGTTATTAACATCTGTGCTGAGACAAATAAAACACAAGGGCCTAGAAATTGAGTAGCCTTAGCGCCGCATTTGAGGCGCTAGAGGGACTAGCGCCAGAGTTATGGCCAGTTAAAAAATTCCCTGGGGCCCTAAATCGGCGTTGCACCGGTAGCGCTGCGCCGGCACCGATGACGTCATCGGTGTGCGCAGCGTCCCGGTTGCCGTGGTAACCCGCCCGAACTCCGAAATTGAGTTGCGGCCGCCTCGCCCATGGCAGCCGCAAGCAACGTTCTGGCAGAGGTGCCTTACTCCAGTTTGCGCCGGCGCATTAAAGGCCCCGCGGCGGCCGGCCACTTTCCCGCCGGCCGCCTGGCCGCAGCTCCCTCCCCGGACTTCTCCCCCCACCCCCCCCCCCGGAACAGATGCAAGCCCGGCACTTGTCCGAGGTGCCGGGCTCATTTTTAAGCTGATTTGCGCAGGCCGCGGCCGGGTGCAGGCAGCTCCTCCTTAATGGGAGGAGGAGGCCTGCACGTCCCCAGCCTGCCGCACCGCATCGGGTGCCGCAGCGCCGGAATTGCGGCGCGAAACGGCAGTTAGCGCCGATGTACCGCCGCAAAGACCCTTCAGTAGCGCCGGCAGCCGTTTGGGCGCGGCGCCACTGAATTTTTGGCGCGCGCAGGGGACTTAGCGCCGGCACTAACTTCCGGCGCTAAAGCCCTGGCTAAGCCAAAACCCAATTTCTAGGCCAAGATTTGTTAAGTGAAAGGAACCGTAAAAAAATGCTAGAATTTCAGTTTGTGTGAAAGTGCGTGTTAAAGTGTGAAAGTGTTCCTGACTATGAATGTTTAAGAAGTTACAGTATTTCTTTTGTCTGATTAGATGTTCTTTAAAAGAAAGATTTTGTTATGTGTGTTTTAGCTCCACCCACTTCTCTGTGTTAAAAGCGTTTAAATCTTTTGTCTTGTCTTGGATTTTGGAAGTTTTAAGAATGTGCGAATAAGATTGTGCCCCAAGAATTGAAAAAAAAAACCTTTGAAATAATTTAAGTTAAGCTGGTGTGTAAAAACTGAGAAGAGCAACAAAAAGTTTGTTTAACAAAAGATTGCGATAGATTTTTGTACTTGCAGTGCAAACTGAACAATGTTACATTAAGTTTCAAAGATTTAACCTTAGAGTCGCTGTTGCTATGGTGAAATCTTATAAAGCAGTTTGATTTGATTTGTTTAAATGTGAAAAACTAATTTTTCTCCAGTTATGTTTTTACAGTATTTTGGAAAGACATCTGAAGAAAGGACAATAAGAAATATGACGTAATTTACTGTTTTCTGCAAGAATGTGCTATTTTGTTTTGTTTTATCTGTTCTGTTCGTGTTTAGTTAAAGTGTGAAAACACAACTGTCTTTTTCAATCAGGAAAGTTTTTTTTAATTTACGTGAAGTGACGCAATTACGCCTGATAATGTTTTGCTCCACCTTCTTAAAAACCTGCAAAGGAGTTAATCCTTTCTACTGACAGCTGTTTAAGTTCACCAAGCAACAACTTTAGTATGAAATTTAAAGATATGGGACATTATTAAATTTAAGTTTCTTAATTTTAAGTTAATATTTCCCCACAGTGATAGAAGGAAAATTATGATTTGGCGACACTGGATCAAAAGGTTAGAGACCTGGGGTCTCGCATTAAAGATGTATTACAAAAGACAAATGAAAATACAAATAAAGAATTATCTGAGGATCAAATGCTGACCATACATCTACAAAAGATAGTTACAGTGCGAGAAACACACGCCCAAACCATTAATAAATTAATAAAAGAGTACAATGCATCTCAGCAGGTGGCTGCTAATGACATATGTAGCACATATGGTAACTGGATTGTGGAACAAACCCGAGAAAACCTGGCCTAGATACAGGCAGGGGAAGTACCCTTATGGATAACGAATGAACAATTAAGGGCGAACCTGACCGGTGGGCACAAGGGGGACGGTACCTCTAAACAGGCAGTAGCAGGCAGGAGCTTGACGGATTGCCAGTTGAGAGCAATGGTTCGGGTGCACCCTACACAAGTCGAATGTAAACCTGACGGGGGAGGGCTCCTAAGGTTGGTATTGGTAATACCGGTAATGGCACCCGAAGCTCAAGGACGAGAGGTGTACCGAATACAGAATATTGGAGTAGTGAAGGACGGAATGCACATATCCCATCACAATATGTTACCATATGCTGTGAAGATTAAAGGGAATTTGGCTGGAACAAAATTGGAGGGATGTGTTACTAGGCACGCTGGCCCAGTAATTCCTCTCCCAACGCGTGAGTACGGACGGGGTACTCACGCGTGTGCCCGGAGGAATTGCCGGTTTTCAGCATGCACAGCGCATGCGCTGAAAACCGGCATTTCCTCTCCTCTGACCCAAGGGGTTAAGAGGCAGAACGCATGCGACTTGTGAAGCAGAGCGTGCGCAGTGAAATTCCTTTTTTTTTTCCAGAGTTGCCCGAGTGTAAAGGCCTCCGGTTTTTACGTGTGGAAAAACCAGACATAAGTACTTCGTTTTACAGGTAAGTGGTCTATTAGTACAATTTAGAATTTTTTTTTCCACAGGTTTATTATTTTTAAAGAATTTACAGTAAAGTAAGTTTAGTTTTAGACCCTATTTTTTTTAATTAATTTTTTTCAAAAATTTGATTAATTGTTTAAAATATTTTTTTAAACTTATTTATAGTTAATTTAAGCAGTGGGATGTTTTTTAAAATTTTATTTAAAGTTTAAGTAGTGTTTTGGGCCCCTTAGTTTTCATGAGTTTGACAGCTAATACTATCAAACTCATGAATGAAGTTTCCCCTCCCCTGATTGGCTGCACAGTGCTCACCTGATCCCAGCCGGCACATCGAACTAAGTACGCCGCTGGATCAGGTTAGCACAGCGCGCCGACATCTGAACCGGGCCAGTCACAGGAAATGCAAGCAGGCCCAGGCTTCAGATGTCGGCACGCCGGGTGAGTGCACATCGGGGGCTTGCACGCGCGGCAAGCTCCCGATCCTAATTTCAGGGCCATTATCACTGTATGTCCACATAGTATTGGACACAGCCCAGAGGCATAGTGTGGGTTTAACAATACTGGTACCAATCAGGGTAAAATTTGGTTTAAGAGATATAAAGGGGTCCTCAATATTTGACCGGTATAAAACCATCTGAAAGGTACCATTTAGTCTTGTTAGCTGGAAAACAAACGCAAAGCACCATGGGATACTTGGCTATATTAACTCTTTTAGACTAACATAAGTAGAAATTAGCTGACATTCTGAAATGTTGCTTGTAATTACAACCTGGTAACTATTTAGAAAGAGCCTGTTCTTGGAAGAGGTAAGGATACAAAGGCACAATTCAATGTGGCTTTGTCCAGCTAGCCGTGTCTCTGCTGGAAAATATTTTCCCACACCGATAACAAAATTAAGGGATAGCTCATAATACTGTTTTTTTGGATTTTGGGATAATTTTGAAATGACAAAATGGACTCAGGCACTATATATTTGTTTACTTTTGGGAAAATAAAAGATCCTCTAAAATAATGATAAATAAAAAGTGTTAATAACTTGGATCAAGTGAGAATGTTTGATCTATGTTTTCTATCTTAAATATTGTACTGGACAGTAAAGTTTCTCCAGGACTCATGAATGAGATATGAATGGTAATTAAAGGAAAGTGATTGAGAGTGTAAGATTGAAACAGGAGAATTACACTACTGAATGGGAATTTTCAAAACTTTCTAGTGAAAGTCAGGAAAGTATAGTTAAGAAAACTGAATTTGATAGTCTGGCCACTACCCAAGACATCGGGACCATGCAGAGGAAGATGAGCAAAGATCTCCAGACGACTACAATCTTTCGATAAGATACCTGAAAGCCCGAAAAAGGCTTGTATCGGATGGCATGTGTGGCATGATATTGAGATACCGGTATGAGTGTGCAAATGTGATTTGTTATGTATGAGGTAATTACCATCCAGGAATGTATGGTGAATCTGCACTGAAGAACGGGTCTCAGACATGCTCAGTTACTTGACAACAGCAAAACATGAAATGGTTAATGTGGCTCAGGAGAGCGAGACAACTTTTAAAGCATTGACACATACTCCATCAAGAAACTATCTAATTAATGAAACAATCAGAATAGAGTTAAACACGCTGGTACCTGTTAGAGGGATTGAAATTGAAGTTGAAGTGGAGAGTTACATGGAATCTAGATTGGTACAATTGAGGGCCAAGGAGAAATCATGTTTAGTAAAGAATTATCCACAAGATGGATACAAGTAAAAGAGATCTGGAGGATCTTTTAAATCCATGATTTGTTGATTAGATGTTAAACTGTAATGTCGCTTGAAATGATTGTAAGACTGAATTTAACTGTGACTGTAATAATTGTGTTTTGTAGGTAACAGAGCGTGGGAAAAACCAGTGCAAATCTAATATGAGATGTGTCACTACTACTGCAATTACCATGCTTTACGGGTCTAACGGGACCTGTCCCATCAACCAACATGTTTTTAAGTATGAGCTACACAATTATGTGGCACAATTCGGATACTCGGATACGACATTCCCCTGTTGTTTGTGGGTTTCAGTGAGCTCATGATGCGACTGAACTCCTCCCTAAAGCATTTTTATGTTTTGGAGCAAGACAACTCGAGAATAGATATTGAAATTGACAGCATAGGAGACAACTCACATTGGTGGGATATTGGGCTTAATACATCAGCACACCCTTAGGTTCATATTATTTCACATGCTCTGGTAGCTATCCAACTTGTAATGATAGTGTATTTGATATATGTAATGTGTGTAGTAAGACTTTGATACATAAGCCAATTGGGTACTCATGCCCATGACTGACAAGCACCAACAAATTAATTGAGCACACCGAAAGAGAAGATCCGAAGTAATGTAGAGGAGACCCCAGGCGGGGTAACATCAGGAAAGATAGAAGAAACAGAGGATACCCCAGGCGGGGCAGAATTGGAACACCGGAACAGTGAATTGAATTTGAGTAAGGGTTCAGAGGTTGCTCCTCCCCCTCAAAGGAATGGACTGTAAGGAAGGGAGAAATCTTCAAGACTCCCTACTAACTAACGCCCAAGTTGAAAGAGCCATAAGAGCTAACTAGATTAGTCAAGAGCCGATTGTGAGAAGTCAATAAGGATATTTCCTCCTCAAGGAAGGGAATTGTAAGAAATAGCTGTTAGATTCAAAGATGGGTTTTAATTCTTAGACCAGGGACTGACAACAGGCAAGCGGAAAAAGATAGCATAAATGCCAGCAAGGTTGAATATCAAGCATCAAAAGACAAATAGAAATGATAAGGGAATGGTAAAATGCAAGGAAACAGGGAGGATAGCACCTGCTAGATAAAATGCCCTTGAAGAAACTTGACAAAACATTCCTCAGAAAGATAAGAGGGAGGCCTTGTACAATAGGATGGGGATCAAATTGTGTGTTTCTGTTGATTAAATGTGCTTGCCACCAGGCGGCTGCTGCCCCGCGGGCAAGATGCCTTGCAGGTCGCCGCAGACCGTTTTTACATCTTAAAGGGGCATGTTATATTTAGCTGCTAGATCGTTTTGTACCTTTTCTACATTTTATAATTTTTCTACCTTTTTTACTTTTTAATTTTTACCTGAATGTATTTTTCTGAAGGGAGCTCCTCCCCCTTTTAAGATGCACTAATTCATTTAAGATTATGAAATCAATTAACTTATTAAAATCGGGCTTTTACTGTGGCCACGTAAAATCCTGGTTGATGTAAATTTGTGCAAAAGCCACTGATCCGGACAGTGGCAAAACACAGCAATGATTGATTATATTTTTTATCTGACTCTTTATTTTTATGATTCAATTTTTGAAAGAATCAAAGGGGGGAGTGTTAGGGAATATATATATATATATATTTAATAACATAGATTTTAATATGATTAAACTAATGACTGAAAGTGCTGATTGTGCTTAAACAGCCACAGAAAAAAGGACCACATGTAAGACTGTAGAACAAAGACATGGTGTGATGTATCAGATCCAATCACAGCATGGTAACGACACATAGGCTGATGTATCAGATCCAATCACAGCATGGTAACATCATATCGGCTGATTCAGCTTAACTTTAGAACAAAGGAATGAGTGATGTATAAGAGATCCAATCAGTGTGATAATGTCAGATCGGCCGATGTAGTTGAACCAACCATGGCTCTGCATGCATGCTGCTGAGCCAATGGTAATAAAGGGGGCGGGTACATTTGCTGTGATCTGCTGCTGTATAAAAACCAGCCATTTTGAACATGCTTGTTAGTCGGACAAAGGAAAGTCAAACATGTAAGTCAGTGCTGCAATAAATCGACTATTTAAAACTTACCGCCGGACTCGCAAACTTTTATTTTAGTGTGTTGACCTCAGATCAGTGTGGTCCACTGAAATTAACAGATCTAACAAACTCACTGTGTAAAACAAATTAATTTCTCCCCTAGAATTTTTGCCAATGATCTTAAATCTGTGTTCTCTGGTTACAGACCTTCCTGCCACTGACAACAGTTTCTCTCTATTAAAACTGCTCATAATTTTGAACACCTTTAACCTTGTATAGGAACAGGAGTAGCCCCTCCAGCCATTCAATTAGATCATGGCTGTATAGCTGAAACATAGGGGTAGATTTTGCCGAACCTGTCGGGAAGAAGGCGGGACTTCCCCTTTCGGGTTTTTGACCCGCCTACTTCGACGTCCGGCCAATCCGCGCGATTTGCCCTTGATTGACCTTGTTGAGCCCGTCCAGCGGGCTCAGCAGGCCAATTAAGGGCCACCCGGCAACAGGTGACGTCACAGACTGAAATTTCATCTGTCAAGGGTCCTTGACAGATGAAATATCAGCGTTTGACAGCTGTTTGAAGCTGTGAAAACACTGACAGTCTGAGTTCTGACATGAGTCATTCTGCACAGACTCAGTTAGAACTCACACCGGCACTCAAAGCTGAAGGCTGTCACTTTTGACAGATCGCAGCCGTTCAGCTTTAAGTTCTGGCTGAGTGATGCGCTCCCGACGGCTACAGGAAGAAAGGCTGTTAAGGTAAGTACAGGTAAGTAAAAGTTCTTTACACACTTTAGACACACCAAACACACTTACCTTTGCACTCATGCACCCATCACTCACCTGAGCGTCGACATCGCGACCCCTCCAACTCCTTCAACCCGACGGCCCGCCTGCTCTACCTGGCGTGGTTTGGAGCCGTCGGGAAACCCACACGAAACCCCTCAAAATAGGGATTAGGCTAAAAACTGCCTGTTAACAGGCAGTTAATTGGCACTAATCCCTTCCCGCCTGGTTTCGGCGGGTCCCAGCCGCCCCTGAAACTTACGTGGGGCGGGGTTTTGGTTGGGATGGTGTCGGGATCCCCAAATTCGGGATTTCCCCCCCCCACACGCCTGATAACCCGCCTGATGGCTCCCCGAAAATCTAGCCCATAATTTCTACCACCTTTGTAATCCAGCCCTCTTGAGATAAAGACCAATATTCCATTAGCCTTTTTAATTAATTTTTGTACCTGACTACTAGCTTTGAGCGATTTCTGTAGTTGGACCCCTAAATCCATCTGCTCATCCACAGTTCTTAGCGTCTCGCCATTTAGAAAATACTCTGATTTATCTTTCTTAGGTCCAAAGTGGATGACCTCACACTTCCCCACATTGAACTCCATTTGCCACAGTTTTGTCCATTCATTTAATCTGTCAATACCCCTTCGTAACTTTCTGCTCCCATCTACACTACTTACTGTGCCACCTAACTTAGATATCTCTATTCCTTCAACCAAGTTATTTATAAATACAGTGAAAAGCTGTGGCCCCAGTACAGATCCCTGGAGGACACCACTAGTCACATCCTGCCAATACTGAGGAGGACTACAACAAATTACAGGAGGACATTAATAACCTTGTAGAATGGGCATATCATTGGCAAATGAAGTTCAACACAGATAAATGTGAGGTATTACATTTTGGTAGGAGGAATAGGGAGGTCACTTATTACTTGGTACGGGTCTAGGTGGGGTAGAGGAACAAAGGAATCTCGGAGTACAAATACACAAATCACTAAAAGTTGTTACACAGGTTAGCAAGGCCATAAAAAAAGCAAACCAAGCACTACGGTTTATTTCTAGAGGTACTCCGTCCCTATGCCAAGTTGCATGTGGTTTGGGTAATAATCCCAAGATTACTACCCTTGAGGTTCTGCCTTTTAATTTAGCTCTGATCTCCTGGTACTTCCTCAGCAGAGCCTCCTCCCTTTTCCTCCCTATGTCATTGGTCCCGACATGGACCACGACAACTGGATCAGCACACTCCCTTTCCAAATTCCTTTCCAGCGGCATCAAGATATCCCTTATCCTGGCACCAGATAGGCAACACACCCTTCAAGATTCACGATCGTGGCTACAGAGGATGCTATCTATCCCCCTAATTATTGAATCCCTTGTGCCTTGGTCAGCGGTGTCTATCCTCCCTGCAGTCTTTCTCCTTATCCTCACAGGTATCAAGTACCTGTTGAACAGGATCAGTGTCTGCAGGATCTTCTTCTCTTATTCTCCTTGGTTCCCTTTGTCCTGCTGACTGACAATCTCACTCTCCCTTTCCTGTACCTGTGCTTTCCTGAGGTGCAACTTTAGTCTGGAGTAAACTATACAGAAATTCGTACATCTCCCTTAAGTGTCTGAGTGTCTCTAACTCGCACTCCAGCTCTGCTCTCAGAAGAACAATCCCAGCTACTCTAGTTTCTCCACAATACTGAAATCCTCATCCATAGAACATAAGGACATAAGAAATAGGAGAAGTAGGCCATACAGCCCCTCGAGCCTGCTCCACCATTCAATAAGAGTATGGCTGATCTTTGACCTCAACTCCACTTTCCTGCCCAATCCCCATATCCCTTGATTCCCTTAGGGTCCAAAAATCTATCTATCTCAGCCCTGAATATACTCAATGACCGAACATCCACAGCCCTCTGGAGTAAAGAATTCCTAAGATTCACAGCCCCCGAGTTCTAGACTTACCAGACGGGGAAACAACCTCTCAATATCTACCCTGTCAAGCTCCCTCAGAATCTTCTGTTTCAATTAGATCACTTCACATTCTTCTAAACTCCAGAGAGTATAGGCCCATTCTACTCAATCGCTCCTCATAGGACAACCCTCTCATCCCAGGAACCTTCGTTGCACTGCCTCCAAGGCAAGTATATCGTTCTTTCGATAAGGAGACCAAAACTGTGCACAGTACTCCAGGTGTGGTCTCACGAAAGCCCTGTACAATTGCAGCAAAACTTCCTTACTCTTGTACTCCAACCCCCTTGCAATAAAGGCCAACATGCCATTTGCCTTCCAGATTGCTTGCTGTACCTGCATGCTAACTTTCTGGCCTGAATTTTAATGGGGAAGGCGGGTTGGGAGCGGGGGGGTGCTCCAAAGCGGTCCGGAAACCCGGGAGAAAGTGTTTCCCGCAGGCCCTGCCAAATTTAACGACAGGGCCTGATTTGTTTGGGAAACCTCTGTTTCCCACCCACAGCCAGCCAGATTGAGAGGCTGACTGGCTCCGGGCAGGTAGGCCTGTGGCACTAGGCCGCAGAGAGGAGGGAGGGAGGGATTGCGTGGCAGCGGAGGAGCACGGGATGGGGGTCTCAAGCGATCAGGGGCCAGGAACAGCACCGACAGTGGGGGGGGAGGGGGGCGGGCGGGGTGGTTGTGCAGTGTGAGGATTGGGGGCCTGGAGCAGCATGGGAGGGGGGAGGGAGGGTGAAGATCTTGTGGAGGAGATCGGAAGCCTAGTTTGGGGGGGTGGCGGGGGAAATCAGAGGCCTGGTTGGAAAGGGGGGGATGGGGGTTGGGAATAAGGATGTATCGGACACCTCTTGAAGGGGGCGTCTCCAATCGTGGGGGGTGAGTTATGTATGGACGTTGGATCCAGGAGGTAAATGTAAAGGTACTTACCTCCTGCATCCAGCAGTCGTCTTACTTTAGCTGGTGGGTGTCACGAGGCCTGCAAAACCCAACCAGCTAAAGTTAAATTTTAAATGGAGGTTAAAGCAGAGGCTTCCAGCCTCAATATAATATTTAAATGTCCAACCCATCTCCTGGGAGCGGGTTGGCAGCCCGCTTCCCGTCCCACCTCTGTTAAAACTCGAAGTGGGTAGGTTGGAGGCGGGTTCTGGTCGGAATTCAGATTTTTAACACTTTAACTTCCCACAGGACCCCAACCCACTTGCTTTTTATTTAGGTAAAAATTCCCTCTGTGTTTCCTGTACAAAGACACCCAAATCTCTCTGAAGACCAACATTTAATAGTGTCTCACTATTTAAAACATATTCTGTTTTTCTATTCTTCCCATTTTTCCTTCCAGAATACATCACTTCACACTTCCCTGCATTAATTTTCATCTGGCATGTGTCTGCCCAGTTCACTGGTCTGCCTATGTGCTCCTAAAGGCTGCTATTGTCCTCCTCACTGTTTATGACCTAGCCTAGTTACAGAAGATGGTTGCAGTGAATAATTGGGCAAGTTATTGGTATCCTCACAGGTTGTTATATACTGTACCTATCATGTACTCATCATCAACCGCAAATGTGTTGGCCTCCTCAGGAAACTCCACCCATAAAGGCCTGTGAAGAATGATGCCAACAGTCACTTACTGAAATCATAAGGGAACTCTGCACCAGTAACTACAGGAAACTCTCGATTTACCGGCACCTAAAATAACCGGAAATCTCTGTTAACCGGCAAAATTCAGGAGTAGGTTCAGATAAGTTTTACTTCATATTAGTGGCCGTTCCTGGATCTGTGGCTGTGTAACCGAGGTTCCTGCACCTGTTGCTAAGCAACAGGGACACTTGGATCTTGTGGCCGGGGTTCCTGCACCTGTTGCTAAGCAACAGGGACGCTTGGATCTTGTGGCCGGGGTTCTTGCACCTGTTGCTAAGCAACAGGGACGCTTGGATCTTGTGGCCAGGGTTCCTGCACCTGTTGCTAAGCAACAGGGAAGCCTGGATTTATTGCTGTGTACGGAGCTCTCGTACCTTTTACTATACCTCTCTGTAATCCGGACTTTTTGATAAACCAGCACCACGCCGGTCCCGTCGGTGCCGGATAAAAAAAGAGTTTCCTGTAACTGGGTTCAAAGAAAAATTGGGATTACAAGGGCTTTCAACCAGTCACTCAATCACTTCAAAGAGAAATTGTACCAGTCAGTCCCTGGAGTCAGAGAAATTCCATCGACAATCACTCACTGTATTTAAAGAGAAACTGTACAGTTATTTATAGGATTATAAAAATTACAGCACAGAAGGCCATTCAGTCCATCTCACCTGTGCTTGTGCTATCTCTTCAATTGCAGCTATCTACTCTAACTCCCTTCTGATCCTTTCATATTCCTCCTTTTCAAATACATCGGGCTCCTGAAAGGTGTGGAGTATTTTTAACTGTTTGGCAAACTCCTTAACTCTAACAACAGAAAAGTCCACCTGGAGACACTTTTTTCAAAATTCCCTTATGGGATGTGGGCGTCGCTGGCAAGGCCAGAATTTACTGCCCATCCCTAATTGCCCTCGAGAAGTTGGTGGTGAGCCGCCTTCTTGAACCTCTGCAGTCGTTGTGGTGAAGATAGTCCCACAGTGTAGTTAGGGAGGGAGTTCCAGGATTTTGACCCAATAACGATGAAGGAACGGCGATATATTTCCAAGTCAGGATGGTGTGTGACTTGGAGGGGAACTTGGAGGTGGTGGTGTTCCCATGCACCTGCTACCCTTGTCCTTCTAGGTGGTGGAGTTCGCGGGTTTGGGAGGTGCTGTCGAAGAAGCCTTGGTGATTTGCTTGTAGATGGTACACACTGCAGCCACGGTACGCCGGTAGTGGAGGGAGTGAATGTTTAAGGTGGTGGATGCCAGCCCCAGGACAGTGACAGCGTAACACAAAGAATTCGACCCAACACAATCGTCGCTAAGCAAAAGGAAAAATATCTGTCATATTGGGCAGGAACAACAAAAACCCAAAGCAAACTCAATTGCTACTTGGCCCTAAACAGACAATACAACATGGCTGATTACCTGACCATGATAAAGGATAGCAAACTGAGAAAAACCTTGACAATGTACAGACTTAGTGAACATAGCCTGGCGATCGAAAAAGGTAGACACAGGCAGACCCGGCTACCAAGAGAGGACAGGATATGCTCTCACTGCAGTCAGGGAGTGGTGGAGACAGAGATGCACTTCCTCACAGCTTGCAGAAAATATCAGGGCATAAGGGAGAATTTCTACCCAAAATTCACAAAAATATGCCCGGAGTTCAGAAATTTGAATGATGACCAAAAACTCCCATACCTACTAGGGGAAGAGAGAAATTGTGTAACACTAGCAGCACACTATGTTACAGCTTGCCATAAACAGAGGGACAACCACTAAATATAAGAAAAGAGTATATATAAATTATATGAAAGTATATTTATACACTCAGGGATATATCTGTTTATACACTGTATGGATAGATCTGTATTTTTGTGTACAAACATGAATGTTTTTCGATGCTTTGGCAACATAAGATGTAACTTGTCATGCCAATAAAGCGATTTGAATTGAATTGAATTGGATGGGGTGCAAATCAAGTGGGCTGCTTTGTCCTGGATGGCGTCGAGCTTCTTGAGTGTTGTTGGAGCTGCACTCATCCAGGCAAGTGGAGAGTATTCCATAACACTCCTGACTTGTGCCTTGTAGATGGTGGAAAGGCTTTGGGGAGTCAGGAGGTGAGACACTCGCCGCAGAATACCCAGCCTCTGACCCGCTCTTGTTCCCACATTATTTATGTGGCTGGTCCAGTTATGTTTCTGGTCAATGGTGACTCCCAGGATGTTGATGGCGGGGGATTCGGCGATGGTAATGCCGTTGAATATGAAGGGGAGGTGGTTAGAAGCTCGCTTGTTGGAGATAGTCATTGCCTGGCACTTATGTGGCATGAATGTTACTTAAGTGGCAAGTAACATTAGTGCCACACATCAGCCCAAGCCTGAATGTCGTCCAGGTCTTGTTACAAGCGGGCATGGACTGCTTCATTTTCTGAGGAGTTGCAAATGGAACTGAACACTCTGCAATCATCAGCAAACATCTGCACTTCTGACATTATGATGGAGGGAAGGTCACTGATGAAGCAGCTGAAGATGGTTGGGCCGAGGACATCAAGGGCAGTCACTCTCACCTCACCTCTGGAATTCAGCTCTTTTGTCCATGTTTGGACCAAGGCTGTAATCAGGTCTGGAGCTGAGTGGTCCTGGTGGAACCCAAACTGAGCATAGGTTAGCAGATTATTGGTGAGTAAGTGCCGTTTGATAGCACTGTCAACAACACCTTCCACCACTTTGCTGATGAGAGTAGACTGATGGGGCGGTAATTGGCCGGATTGAATTTGTCCTGCTTTTTGTGGACAGGACATACCTGGGCAGTTTACAACATTGTTGGGTAGATGCCAGTGTTGTAGCTGTACTGGAACAGCTTGGCTAGAGGCACGGCTAGTTCTGGAGCACAAGTCTTCAGCACGACAGCCAGGATGTTGTCGGAGCTCGTAGCCTTTGCTGTATCCAGTGCACGTAGCCATTTCTTGATATCACGTGGAGTGAATCGAATTGGCTGAAGTCTGGCTTCTGTGATGGTGGGGACCTCAGGAGGAGGCCGATAGGGATCATCCACTCGGCAGTTCTGGCTGAAGATGGTTGCAAACGGTTCAGCCTTGTCTTTTGCACTCACGTGCTGGGCTCCGCCATCATTGAGGATGGGGATATTCATGGAGCCGCCTCTGACGTAAGAAAACTACTAGGCGCTTGGTCTGAGTATTAAACAAGGCTTTAATCAACTGTTTTTCAACATGGAGATCTAGTTGTGTCCTTCACTAGTTCCTGTTAAAGAATGTCCTGAGCAAGCTGGGTTCATGCCCGAGTATTTATACTCTCCCTGGACAGCACCACCAGCAGGCCGCACAGTATCATTTCATAAGTCATTTTCACATGAATGACAAGATTCATGTCAGCCTCCTCCTCCCGTTAGTTGTTTAATTCTCAACCACCATTCACGACTGGATGTGGCAGGACTGCAGAGCTTTGATCTGATCCATTGATTGTGGGGTCGCTTAGCTCTGTCTATAGCATGCTGCTTCTGCTGTTTAGCATGCATGTAGTCCTGTGTTCCAGCTTCACCAGCTTGGCAACTCATTTTTAGGTATGCCTGGTGCTGCTCCTGGCATGCTCTTATACACTTCTCATTGAACCAGGGTTGGTCCCCTGGCTTGATCGTAATGGTAGAGTGAGGGATATGCCGGGCCACGAGCTAACAGATTGTGGTGGAATACAATTTTGCTGCTGTGGCTGAAGGCCCACAGCACCTCATGGATGTCTAGTTTTGAGCTGCTAGATCTGTTCTGAATCTATCCCATTTAGCACAGTGGTCGTGCCACACACACGATGGAGGGTGTCCTCAGTGTGAAGACAGGAGTTCGTCTCCACAAGGACTGTGCAGTGGTCACTGCTACCAATGCTGTCATGGGCAGATGTGTCTGAGTCAGGTAGATTGGTGAGGACAAGGTCAAGTAGGTTTTTCCCTTGTGTTGGTTCTCTCACCACCTGCCGCAGGCCTAGTCTGGCAGCTATGTTCTTCAGGACTCAGTCAGTAGTGGTGTTACCGAGCCACTCTTAGTGATGGATATTGAAGTCCCCCATCCAGAGTACATTCTGTGTCCTTGCTTCTTCCAAGTGGTGTTCAATATGGAGGAGTACTGAGAGAGGGCGGTAGGTGGTAATCAGCAGGAGGTTTCCTTGCCCATGCTTGACCTGAAGCCCTGAGAATTCATGAAGTCCGGAGTCAATGTTGAGGACTCCCAGGGCCACTCCCTCCTGACTGTATACCACTGTGCCGCCACCTCTGGTGGGTCTGTCCTGCTGATGGGACAGGACGTACCCAGGGATGGTGATGGAGAAGTCTGGGACATTGGCTGAAAGGTATGATTCTGTGAGTATGACTATGTCAGGCTGTTGCTTGACTAGTCTGTGGGACAGCTCTCCCAATTTTAGCACAAGTCCTCACATGTTCGTGAGGAGGACTTTGCAGGGTCGACTGGGCTGGGTCGTCCATTGTCATGTCCAAAGCCGGTGCCTAGGTTGAGGCTGGGTGGTCCGTTTGGTTTTATTCTTCTTATTGTTTCTTGGTGGTGGTGTGTTTGTTACAACTGAGTGGCTTGCCAGGCCATTTCAGAGGCCAGTTAAGAGTCAACCACATTGCTGTGGGTCTGGAGTCACATATAGTCCAGTAATGTGACCACTATGCTACCGTTCCCAGCTTGCACCTGTGGTTGTGTTGGTTGCACTGGACACTCAAAGTCTGCAGCAACTACCACAAGTTCCTCATAGCACTGGTTTCCCTTTAACTGCCACATTAAATGTATTAAAAAAACAACTTAAAGTCACCACACTTAAGGAGAAAAGTGTAAGTCAATTTTAAAGTAGTGACCACTGAACTGTTGAACCGAGGCTGACCCTACAGCAATGGTCAGTTTCAGGATGAAGTCATCACCTGAGTAATATATGAGGGAACCTAATTAAAGACATGCTGCTTGCATGCTAGTTCCTAAGTTTCAGGGAGCTCATGCGTTTCAGGGCAAACAATTAGGCCTGCAAAAGGAAAACATCTGAGTATAAGACAAGGCTGAAGCGTTTGCAACCATCTTCAGCCTGTAGTGCCGAGTGGATGATCCATCTCAGCCTCCTGCTGAGGTCCCCACCATCACAGATGCCAGTCTTCAGCCAATTCGATTCACTCCATGTGATATCAAGAAATGGCTGAGCGCACTGGATACAGCAAAGGCTATGGGCCCTGGCAACATCCCAGCTGTCGTGCTGAAGACTTGTGCCCCAGAACTATCCGCACCTCTAGCCAAGCTGTTCCAGTATAGCTACAACACTGGCATCTACCCGACAATGTGGAAAACAGCCCAGGTATGTCCTGTCCACAAAAAGCAGGACAAATCCAATCCGGCCAATTACCGCCCCATCAGTCTACTCTAAATCATCAGCAAAGTGATGGAGGGTGTTGTCGACAGTGCTATCAAGTTGCATTTACTCACCAATAACCTGCTCACTGATGCCCAGTTTGGGTTCCGCCAGGACCACTCAGCTCCAGACCTGATTACAGCCTTGGTCCAAACATGGACAAAAGAGCTGAATTCCAGAGGTGAGGTGAGAGTGACTGCCCTTGACATCAAGGCAGCATTTGACTGAGTCTGGCATCAAGGAGCCCTAGTAAAACTGAAGTCAATGGGAATCAGGGGGAAAACTCTCCACTGGCTGAAGTCATACCTAACACAAAGGAAGATGGTTGTGGTTGTTGGACGCCAATCATCACAGCCCCAGGACATCGCTGCAGGAGTTCCTCAGGGCAGTGTCCTAGGCCTAAACATCTTCAGCTACTTCATCAATGACCTTCCTCCATCATAAGATCAGAATTGGGGATGTTCGCTGATGACTGCACAGTATTTAGTTCCTTTCACAACTCCTCAGATAATGAAGCAGTCCATGCCCACATGCAACAAGACCTGGACGACATTCAGGCTTGGGCTGATAAGTGGCAAGTAACATTAGTGCCACATAAGTGCCAGGCAATGACTAGCTCCAACAAGAAAGAGTCTAACCATCGCCCCTTGACATTCAACGGTATTACCATTGCCGAATCCCCCACCATCAATATCCTGGGCGTCACCATTGACCAGAAACTTAACTGGACCAGCCACATAAATATTGTGGCAACAAGAGCAGGTCAGATGCTAGGTATTCTGCGGCAGGTCTCACCTCCTGACTCCCCAAAGCCTTTCCACCATCTATAAGGACAAGTCAGGAGTGTGATGATACATTCTCCACTTGCCTGGATGAGTGCAGCTCCAACAACACTCAAGAAGCTCAATACCATCCAGGACAAAGCAGCCCGGTTGATTGGCACCCCATTCACCACCTTAAACATTCACTCCCTCCACCACCTGCGCACCGTGGCTGCAATGTGTACCATCTACAAGATGCACGGCAACAACTCACCAAGGCTTCTTTGACAGCACCTCCCAAACCCACGACCTCTACCACCTAGAAGGACAAGGGCAGCAGGCGCATGGGAACACTATCAAATCCAAGTTCCCCTCCAAGTCACACACCATCCTGACTTGGAAATATATCGCAGATCCTTCATCGTCGCTGGGTCAAAATCCTAGAACTCCCTACCTAACTGCACTGTGGGAGTACCTTCACCACAGGGACTGCAGTGGTTGAAGAAGGCGGCTCACCAACACCTTCTCAAGAGCAATTAAGGATGGGCAATAAATGCTGGCCTTGCCAGTGACACCCACATCCCAGGAATGAATTTAAAAAATCATTTTAATTGGGGTTTTTGTAGAATCAGGAGATTGATTAGTACCGAATGATACAGAATCAAAGGCAGACTTATAATTAAAGGTTTCACTTGGAGGAATAGCAATTATATATAAGAGCAAAACTATTGATAAAATAACAATGTTAAGGGAGTTGTACTGACCTCGTTAGCCCATTGGATAAAGTTTGGTAAGAAAGGATACCAGTTAATTAACTAAAATTATTGATAAGGGACATTTTCAATTTAATTATACTTGTCGAGTTCTATTTTAACTTTTGTATAATCATGTAATGTAGAAATGTGTGGATTGTCATGTAGAGGGAGTGAGAGAAATGTATAAAAAGTGGCAATTTGTACAGGTATCTTTTGAGGAGTATATAGAACATTTGGCTTTGGAGAGGCTAGAGAGATTTACCAGAATGGTTCCAGGGATGAGGGAATAGTTGTGTGGATAGACTAGAGAAGCTGGGGTTGTTCTCTTTGGAGCAGAGAAAGCTAAGAGGAGATTTGATAGAGGTGTTTAAAATCATGAAGGATTTAAATAAAGTAAATAAAGAGATATTATTTCTAATACCAGAAAACGAGAGGGCACAGATTTAAAGTGATTGGCAAAAGAACCAGAGGCGACATGAGGAAAAACATTTTTACGCAATGTGTGGTTAGGATTTGGAATGCACTTCCTGATAAGGTGGTGGATACAGATTCAATAGTAGCCTTCAAAAGGGAATTGGATAAATACTTTAAGGAGAAAAAATTGCTGGGATATGAGGAAAGAGCGGGGGAGTAGGACTAACTGGATTGCTCTTCGAAAGAGCCGGCACAGGCTCGATGGATTGAATGGCCGCCTTCTGTGCTGTACTATTCTGATTCTATGATTTAATCATAAATAAAAACCTTGCTCTAACACTTGGGCAGCTTCAACCCAGTTCCCAGCAGGTACAGGTCTACAGTGAACAAGATAAAGTTTAGCATAAATTTAGCGCAAGTTGAGAACCTCAATCAGAAAAGCCTTGGGGATTGCTGGTATGAGAAAATAAAATGTCACACTGGTCTAAGCTGCAAGGCCTATGAAGTTACAGTTAAGGTACATTGCTGGGACAATGCAGAGGGAACTTTGCTCGGCATTGGATTGTTTTATATTTGACTTGCGAGTGTTTGATGCCGGCACTGGATAACAAAAGTGGAGAACAAAATCCATTTATTTAGGTATCAAATGTGATAACCCACAAGCAGTGTGGTTGAGTCACTCACTGTCAATTCCCAGCACCTCTGGTGTGGCTTATTCTGTGTATTGTATTCTATTGTAATCACTGTCAAAATAGCAAAGGAGAAAGAAAGTCAAGTAGAGGATCGCGGTATATGTTAAAAAGGACACATTGATCAATGTGGTAAGGACTATCCAACAGCCTAAGACACCTCAACAGCAAAGAAGAATGACTACTTGAGTGAGCTACCAGAGGGTTGCAGGCACTCAAGGAACTGGTTCCCAACACCTTCAGATGAGAGGTGGAGGGGAGATTTGAGCATCCGTTCCTCCAACAACATAATGGTAATCCAATCTGGTGTTCAAATAGCTAACATAAATCACTTAAACTGTCTGATCTGAACCGCTCGCCTTGCAATTCCCATAATTAAGCCCGCTGTAGATCACCATGTGCCGTTGAACATCCTTTGTTTATTGGAGAGCGTGGTAGTGTTGTTTACCTGATTACCGGCTCTGCCTTGGTGTGGGCCATGTAGAAGAGCGTGTACCAGAATGGCAGCAGGGCATATCGCTCTCGAATCGTTTCCCGGAGAATCCTAGTGTTTTCCTCTTCAAACAACCATGGCTCTCGTCGCTTTGCCTCCGTGTGGGAATGATTCCTGAAGAATGGCTGGTATGCACCAGCCTGGTACCAGCGAACAAGGAGCTCTGGTTCAGGGCTCTGTACAAACCCACCTACGTCAGCTGAAGAGAAAGCAGAACATTTTTAAAAGGGAAGAAGGGAGAACAGAGGGTAGGGGTACACCATCCTATTTCTTGGGACATTCTCACCTCTTCAGAGGGTTTTGAACAGACACAGTTCCTTGAAAAGGCAGGAGGAGGAAGGCTTTGAAATCACTGTCACGGCACTGTCATGTTGGGTCTTGTGCAGAGGGCTCACTACAATAGACATTATACAGAGGCAGATGTGACTGACCATGTGATGATCCTCCTCCACTCGCAAACAGAGTAATGGGTCATGGAACAAAATTTACCACCTAAGACATTGTCCCTTCAAATTTCAGAGGGCAGAGTTTCCCTGGTAACAGTCAATTATTAAGCTGCAATACATTAAGCTCTATTGTCTCCTAATGTGGTGGCAGCATATATACTCCCAACGGTAAATGTGTAATGCCCAAACAAATGACTTTCATCCTTTTTATTTAATTTTTCCCTGCATTACAATGATGACTACACTTCAAAAAGAACTTCATTCACTATAAAGCACTTTGGGATCTTCTGAGGGCATGGAAGATGCTATTTAAAATCCAAGTCCTTTCTTTCTTTCTCCCCTTTTCAGGTCTCTCTCCCCAGCCTGCCAGTCTATTTCTGACCAAGTGAATGGTCGAATACCCTGCTCCCAAACCTCGGCCCACGCAATCGACTCTTTACCGCCCCCCCCCCCCCCCCCACCGCCCCACCCCCAGAGGCTCACCTCCACTCCCTCTTTTTATTAGATTCCTGCCCCTGACCTTTTTGTTCAGATAAGTATTTGCTATTTGGGGGAAGTGAGGGAAGGGCATCTCCTTATATCATTCTGCTCCATCACAGCACGCAGTACGAGCTGCCCGCTAGGCATTCTGTTGCGGATGACAATATGGTGTACACGGGCAATTCCGTTGATTTAAGGTTTTCTTCACATATTTAATCTGAGGCTTTTCTCCAACTACCGCTGAAACTTCACACTACAGCATGCCTGTCTGGATCAGCTCCATTTATAATGTCCATTACCAAAGTGAGTAAAAAAACATGAGGGCAAGGAAAGATGTTCCCAATGGCCGGGGAGTCCAGAACCAGGGGTCACAGTCTAAGGAGTAAGCCATTTAGGACAGAGATGTGGAGGAATTTCTTCACCCAGAGAGTATGAACCTGTGGAATTCTCTACCACAGAAGGCAGGAGGCCAATTCATTAAATATATTCAAGAAGGAGTTAGATATATTTCTTAAGGCTAAAGGGATCAAGGGATATGGGGAGAAGGCAGGGACAGGGTACTGAATTTGGATGATCAGCCATGATCTCATTAAATGGCAGAGCAGGCTCGAGGGACCAAATGGCCTACTCCTGCTCCTATCTTCTATGTTTCTATGAAAGAAGCAGAACTAAACAAAGGTTTTGTTGTTATTTTAAGGATGACCCGCCCTCTGTTTAGTATTTTTCTCCCTCTCTCCCTGACATGTACTATTTCCAGTTAATGCAATGGTCACAGAAAAATCAATCCTCAAACCGCCAATGCCACTCACATTGTTCGCTGGGAGTGCATGAAGGTAGCCTGAAATGATTTTGCCCTGATTATCCCTCTCTCCACGTGGGAAAGTTCTTTGTTCGGCTGGTACTTCACCAAGAGATTCCCACACAATGCGTGGGGAATTTTGTATCTGAGCTGTATCCCACTGCATCCACGACAAAGCAAACCAATGCTCCAATAATACAAGGGAACGGTTTGGCTAAAAAGTGCTGGTGTGTCACTCAGTCATACAGACTAGAAGGCTGCAGGTTCACCCTAGTCTATGATGAGTTCACTGATCTCACCCAAGGCAGTAGTTGTGATTGGGAAGTGAAAAAGAAACAGCCAGGGTTTCAATTCCTGATCACTTTCTAATGATTCCTACAAGAAAGCGCCTGTATAGCTGAGTGAGGAAAGAATTTGAATTGGCTCTGATGCATCCCCCTTCACCCTGTCCCCAATAATCGAATTGTCTGGCCTGGCAATATTCACTGTCTAGGCTCATGTGTGAAGTAAGTATGGGCACTTGGACAAGGTACTGGCACCAACACCTGTATGTACCCAGCAAGAGTCAATACCGTCAGGAGAGGAGGAGAAAACATTGGGAAATAAAAGACAAGTAAAAAATATATATATTCCCCATTTGTGATGTCTTTTATAATGGTCTAACTACTAACAATGCTAACCCAAGTTAGGAACACAGGAGTAGGCCATTCAGCCACTCGCGACTGCTCCGCCATTCAATTAGCTCATGGTTAATTTGTACCTCAACTCTATTTACCCATCTTAGCGCCATATCCCTCGATACCCTTAGCTAACAAAAATCTATTGATCTCAGTCTTGAAAGATCCAACTGTCCATCATCCACAGTCTTTTGGGGCAGAGAATTCCAGATTTCTACTAATCTTTGTGTTCCAGAATTGAAAAGCCAGTGTTCTAACCCAGTAATACCGAGAGTCTCATGGCTGTGATTTTTAACAGCTTGGCTAAGTGGTAGCACTCTCACCTCTGAGTCTGCAGGTTGTCGCCAGAGACTTGACAACATAATCCATGCTGACACTTCAGTGCTGTCTTTCGAATGAGACATTAAACTGAGGCCCTGTCTGCCTATTCAAGTCGATTTGAAGGATCCCGTGGCACTATTCAGAGAACAGCAAGGAATTCTCCTAGTGGCTTGACCAACATTCCTCCCTTAGCCAACAGCATCAAAATTAATAAAGCGATCCCTTATCTCATTGCTGTTTGTGGGTCCTTGTTGTGCACCAATTGCCTACCACATTTGCCTACATAACAACACTGACTTTACTTCAAAGTACTTTATTGGTTGTAAAGCACGTTGGGACACCTGAGGATGTGAAATGTGCTACCTAAATGCAAGTTCTTTCTTTCTCTAATAGTGACTCTTACCTCCACAGAATGAGATGCCAGTTATACTGAGATTAAGTAGCATCGGGATTGAGATTTTAAGGTAACTCCACTCAGCTACATTGTCTCCTGTCCATACTGCTCCTAATAAACAGAACAAACAGAGAATGAAAAATTGGTAGAGCAGTAAATAAGTCATCCAACATTGTTATTTTAGTGATGCAGTTCTCTTTTTTTTACGCACTTCAATTTTCTCCTCTTGTGAAGGGCTGATTCTTGCTGGTGTTCGGTGCCACAGGCCAGTCACCCTCTGGTACCTCAGCAGAGGCCATTCTTCATATGTGAGCCTAGATGGCGAGTACTAGGAAGCTAGTTCACCATAGTAGACATCACAACCAAGCCTGATCCTGCCCAGACCCGACATCCACATCCACATGCATTTGGTAGCAGGTATTGCTGGACAGTATTTAGTAGCAGAAACCTTGGCTGATTTTTTCCCCCTCTCCAGCCCAGTGGCACTGAGGCCAAGTGTAGCATCACAACTTCAGCCTTGTACAGAAATGACTAAAGCTTGGGTAAGGGCATGGTCACACACTTCACTGTAGCTTCAACAGAGAGAAGGATCAGTGACTGGTGTAATCACCACAGGTTTACAGTGACTATGAGGTAAGAAAATGACTAGGCACTTGGTCTGAGTATTAAACAAGGCTTTAATCAACTGTTTTTCAACACGGAGATCTAGTTGTGTCCTTCACTAGTTCCTGTTAAAGAATGTCCTGCACAAGCTGGGCCCATGCCCGAGTATTTATATTTTCCCTGGACAGCGCCACCAGCAGGCCGCCCAGTATTATTACATAAGTCATTTTCACATGAATGACAAGATTCATGTCAGACTACACACTGATACAGTCAGTAATAATTAGAATCAGATCATTTAAACTGGGCTCAGGACTGAGAGCTGTGTCTTCAGGATCCAGTTTGTCTCTCTCATTTTGTTCCCCATTTCTGCCCCCCAATTTGCTCTCCTCAATCACAGGTATAACTGTAATATTAATACAACGGCTCTATTTTAGTTGCACATGAAAGCATGGATCAAGAAAAGGCCGTTAAACCCACTGATCCTTCAAGCCCCATCAAGTCTCTTGAGGACTTCTAGAAAATGTCTTCCTCGCTCACCTGAATTTCCTATCAGCACTAAACTCAGCTCAGCACTGAGAAACAGGAAGGGAATGAGTGGACCTTGAAAGCCAGGAGGATTACCCAACATTTATGCCAACCTGACCCCAGTACTCAAGCTGGGCCTCCAAGGAGGTTTGCCTGCTACATCGGAAGTTTGAGTTGGCACAGGTGATCATGGTCCTCTCGGGTAGTGCAGCATACCTACATGGTAGGCAGAAACCGGGCGGGCGGGTAGTGAAGATCACCCAGAATGTTTGCCTGCCCTCCAGCTGCCAGGATCCCGGCGTCCCTTCCAGCGTACAGTGGGCATTTCTAACTCGCCTTGCCACCCACCCACCCAGAGTTAAAATTGGGAACTTTGTGTCTTGATGGAGAATTTCCCACTTTAATACTGTTCTCCTACAGGTTGAAAAAAACAGGCAAGAATCATCTTTGTTTTTAATTCATTCATGGGATGTGGGCGCCACTGGTAAGGCCAGCATTTATTGCCCATTCTTAATTGCCCTTGAGAAGATGGTGGTGAGCCATCTTCCTTGAACTGCTGCAGTCCTTGTGGTGAAGGTACTCCCAGTCATCTTAAAACCCAATGCATAAAATCTCCCCTAAAATGGACCAAGTACACTATGGCACATTTGGACACAGCAGGGGTGAACTTTCGTGAGGATTCGCTGGATTGTCCGCCGTAACTTTGGGAGAAATCCTGCAGAAATCCACTGCCAGTTTACTCTGAATGACCTTAATCCATGAGATTTTGAAGTACTTTCACTTTGCATCCTGACACTACTGTAAGTTACAGCACAAACACAACCTTGGACCTGTAAGCCCCTGTCCTCATGTCCCGCTTTCAGTTACACTAACCATATCTCTGGGATCCAGCAAAGAAGGAACGAGTCAACACAAATGGCCTCTCTATTCCTCCAGACCGACGGATCAGACCTTCTGCTGTTGCCCATTGCTGATGCAAAACACAAAAATATAATGTCAGCTGGAATTTGCTTTTACCTTTTATGTAAAAGTTTAAAAACTGCCCTAATCTCAGGAAATAGAGCAGTGACACAGGAGGATTATCCATCTGACTCCACCGTGCCATTTAGAGAAATTCTCCAGTTTAATAGAGTGAGAGTTCCAGCCCTCATGCTCTAGGATTTTATAATGTGAACATATGAACAATGACGGACAGGAAAAGACCCTCTGGTCCATCCAGCCTGTCCCACACAACTACGATGCCGTGTGCATCACATTATATACACTTTCCACCTGAGACCATGTCATCTCCTGGGAGAAGTGAAAAACAAGGTGAAAACCAATTTCAGGAAAAAATCTGGGGAATTCCTCTCTGACCCCCTTAGGCGATCAAAACTAGTCCAAGTGATCACTCTGGCCCTGATTAATGTCATGCAGTACCTACCTTTTAGAAGAGGTGATCTCCACCACAGCCAGAAACAGATCCAGCTATCACTTGAAGGAATTCAGCGATTCGGCATTCACTGCACAAGCCTGAAGCCTGTTCTTGACCAAGGTCTTGTACAAGGACAAAATGGTATGCTAAAGAGCATTCTGCACGTTCCATGTATCTTATAGACGGGGCTATCACATGTTCTTTTGACTTTATGGTTCAACACTGGAAAACTGCGATTAAAATTATAATTCTGGATGCAGATCAGTAAAAACAGCTCCTAATTTGCCATTAATTAGTAACTTCGTTCAATGAGGATGGCTGGTATGGGAAGTGGAATAATGTCACAGTGGTGCAGTAGTGGCTGCTCTCTGAGGTTGACCCTGAGGTGTGTCGTTGGCACAGATTAGAGGAAGCTTTACTCTGCAACTAACTGTGCTATACCACATCTAAAACTGTTCCATTCCCCAGCATTAATGTCCCTCACTTCGATGAGCACAAACTTCACAAAAAGTGAATTTACAGAAAGAAAAAATTCAATGCATCATTAACCAATCTTGTGCGTGTTTAAATATGGTTTCTACACCACGACAGAATCTAACAATCTCCAGAAAACAATCAGTACACCATCTGCATGATAGAGTTTACCTGATAAAAGCCATACAGGTTGTGCACCTCTCGGTGCTCCCATCCGCCTGCGTGCACTGCATGCTTGTGCATGGTGAGCTCAGGTCCATCAAACACTGCCGGCTCGTTCATGTCATTCCAGACAAAGAGAATATCTGTGGAATCCTGCAACAGAGAAATGTGTTCCATGAAGTAACAAGCTGCTCTCTCTCATCTGTTTTTCCTCTTTGCCCTGAAATACATTCCATGGGCAGTATCTCGCACAAGTGGCCAATATCTCGCACAAGTGGCCAATATCTCGCACATAAGAACATAAGAAATAGGAGCAGGAGTAGGCCAATCGGCCCCTCGAGCCTGCTCCGCCATTCAATAAGATCATGGCTGATCTGATCCTAACCGCCAATCTACTATCACAGAACCATCTCCTGAATCTAACAGAATTAGACACACGAAATAGGAGCAGGATCAGGCTACACGGCCCCTGGGCCTGCTCCGCTACCCACAGGGCCATGACCGATCCGAACCTAGACTCATGTCCAAATTCCTGCCCGTTCCCCATAACCCTTAATTCCCTTTACTTCTAGGAAACTGTCTATTTCTGTTTTAAATTTATGTAATGATGTAGCTTCTACAGCTTTTTGGGGCAGCATATTCCATGGACCTACCACCCTCTGAGTGAAGTAGTTCCTCCTCATCTCAGTTTTGAAAGAGCAGCCCCTTATTCTAAGACTATGCCCCCTAGTTCTAGTTTCACCCATCATCGGGAACATCCTCCCCGCATCCACCCGATCCAACCCCTTCACAATCTTATATGTTTCAATAAGATCGCCTCTCATTCTTCTGAACTCCAATGAGTAGAGTCCCAATCTACTCAACCTCTCCTCATACGTTCATCCCCTCATCCCCGGGATTAACCGAGTGAACCTTCTTTGTACTGACTCGAGAGCAAGTATGTCTTTTCTTAAGTATGGACACCAAAACTGTATGCAGTATTCCAGGTGCGGTCTCACCAATACCTTGTACAACCAAGTCCATTCTTCATGTACGAGCCTAGACTGTAAGAGGATGAAATTGGTCTTTGGCAGTAGTGCAAAATGAGCAAATTTGCAGCCCGTTTTACACCCCGCTCAACTGAATTCAATGGAATGAAAATCGAACGGGGTATAAAATGGGTTGACTATTCATTACATCCGTTTTCCGCTACCACAGACGACCAACTTTACCTCCACACACAGGTTATTTTACCATGGGGGCACCATACATGAGCTCAAACCTGGCCCTAGCTGACATCCACACACTTGCGTGCTCAAACACAGATCACTGGATAGTGATCAAGAGCAATATCCCTGGCTGATTTTTTCCCCTTCCGTGGTTCAGGTGTGCTGAGGTCAATTGGAACAGCCCATGCCACACCCTTGGTGAGACCAGCTGATTGAGTTCAGATCCCAGACTAAACCAGTCATTTTCTGATATTGTGGAAGAACACACTGGGAGCAATTTTAATTAACCCTGCACACTCAGCAGAAATCTGGCAGGTGGGCAGTTAAAATCGGCGTGGCTCTTACCTGTCCCAAAGCTGCTAAGATCGCAACATCTGCAATTTTAACCTGCTCTCGAGCAGGCAGCAAGGACATGCGCCTGGAGCCAACAGTGTCCTTCGTAACATATGCATGTTGCGGCCCAATGACATCATTGAGACCCAACTGTAATTTGAATTCAGGCCTGAGCGCGGAATCCACCTGGAGTTAAAATCGGGCCAATATTGTGTTGACGCGGCCTCCAGTTTTCTCATGCACCCTGTGGTGAAGCACCTATTTTTGTTGTTTCCAATGATCATGCAATTCCATTTCAATTACTCATAGAATTTTATTGGAAAGTTATTTGGCCTAACACACTTGTGCCAGCTCGCTGAAAGAGCAACCCACTTAGTGTCTTTCCCCATTTGCCCCATCATGCCTGTGCCAGCTCTCTGTAAGAACTACCTACATAGTCCCTTCCCGTGTCCTTTCCCTATATCCTTTTAAATTTTCTTCTTTTTAAAACCAGTAGGAATAGTCTCACAGCACAAAGTAGCCCCTCACTGAGAGAAGCCACTGGATGGTTATTGTGAAAATGGAAAAACATCACAGGGGTACAGTAGTGGGTGCTCTTCTGAGACATGCTGAGGTACACTGTTGGTACCAAGTAGAGGAAGCTTTACTCTGCATCTAACTGCTATAACCAAACTGGGAGTGCTTGAACCTGATAATGAATACAGAAAAGGCAAAACAAGGAGACTCTTTGCCTCTCTCGTCCCCTCCCATGACTCTTTGCGCTATGCCTTACCAGTCCCAACTCTCTTGCTCTCTGCTATATGCCGCTTCAGTCCCAACTCTCTTGCTCTCTGCTATATGCCTCTTCAGTCCCCACTCTCTTGCTCTCTGCTATATGCCGCTTCAGTCCCAACTCTCTTGCTCTCTGCTATATGCCTCTTCAGTCCCCACTCTCTTGCTCTCTGCTATATGCCGCTTCAGTCCCAACTCTCTTGCTCTCTGCTATATGCCTCTTCAGTCCCCACTCTCTTGCTCTCTGCTATATGCCTCTTCAGTCCCCACTCTCTTGCTCTCTGCTATATGCCGCTTCAGTCCCCACTCTCTTGCTCTCTGCTATATGCCGCTTCAGTCCCCACTCTCTTGCTCTCTGCTATATGCCGCTTCAGTCCCCACTCTCTTGCTCTCTGCTATATGCCGCTTCAGTCCCCACTCTCTTGCTCTCTGCTATATGCCGCTTCAGTCCCCACTCTCTTGCTCTCTGCTATATGCCGCTTCAGTCCCCACTCTCTTGCTCTCTGCTATATGCCGCTTCAGTCCCCACTCTCTTGCTCTCTGCTATATGCCGCTTCAGTCCCCACTCTCTTGCTCTCTGCTATATGCCGCTTCAGTCCCCACTCTCTTGCTCTCTGCTATATGCCGCTTCAGTCCCCACTCTCCAATTCCAATTCCAATTCCAATTCAAATGCTTTATTGGCATGAAAGTTTACAGAGAACCATATTGCCAAAGCTTACATAGCAAAAAGGTACAGTTTTCCAACATTCTGTAGGTGTCAATTGATTTGACATTTGTTGGGTACATACAATATTACTTTTAACAATATTAATTTTAAACAGTCTTACTTTTAAACAGTCCTCAGGTTGTGACATGTTGTTACATATTTGGCCCCAAGGTATGGTCTGTCTCCTTCTCCCAGGACTAATCTCAATTTTGACAGGTCATCCAATTCCTTGAAATCTGGGGTTGTTTGGCTTAGCTTGTTGAATAATATGTTTCTTGATGTGTTGAATTTTTCGCATTTTAGGAGGAAATGCATTTCTGTTTCAACCTCGCCGGCCAGACATTGATCGCATATTCTATTCTCTCTAGGCTGCCAGGATTTCTTGTATCTGCCTTTTTCAATTTCCAGTTGGTGGTCGCTTAGTCTGTACCTGGTGAGGGTCTGTCTCTGTTTTGTGTCTCTGATGGTCGTGAGGTAGTCTGCCAGTTTATAATCTCTTTTTAGGGCCCGGTAACATTCTAATCTGCTTTGGCTTTCGGTTATTTTGTTCCAATGTTCCAGGTAGGTTTCTTTGCATTGTTTAATGATTTGGTTCACTCGGATTGGTGTTTGGACGGCTGTGTTGGTCTGGGGCTGGTCAGGGTCCGGCTGAGTACTTAGTTTCAGTAGCAGCTGACTCAGGGGACTCTTTTCTGGGTTTAGCTCTTGGGTCTGAAAGGCTTTGAAATGAAGGGTGTCTGGGGAGCTAGATTTGAGGTGATTTAGGAAGTTTAGTGCTCGTTTTTGGATGTTTATTATCAGTGGGTATCTGCCTAGTTCGGCTCTGCATGCATTTGTTGGCGTTTTTCTTTGGGTGCGAAGGATGCTTCGGCAGAATTCTGCATGTAGGGCTTCTATTGTGTGTTTTTCCCATTTAGTGTAGCTTTGGTGATTTAGCGGGCCCCATACTTCACTACCGTACAGTGCAATGGGCAGGATTATGCTGTCAAATATTTTGAGCCAGATTTTGATTGGGATTTGGATGTTGTAGAATTTTCTTTTTATTGCATATAGGGCTCTTCGGGCTTTTTCTTTTAGTGCATTCACTGCTATGCTGAAGCTCCCTGATGCTGTAATAGTTAGACCAAGGTAGGTGTAGCTCATAGTGTGTCCTATAGCGGTATCACTGAGGGTAAATTGGTATTTGTTTTCCTGACATCTGGGCCTTTTTTGAAAAATCATGATGTTGGTTTTCTTTAGATTTACTGTTAGAGCCCAATTTTGGCAGTATTTGTCGAGTAGGTCTAGTTGTTGCTGTAATCCCTGTTCTGTGGGAGACAGCAGAACCAGGTCGTCCGCATAGAACAGGGATTTCACTTCTCCATCAAGGAGACGGAGACCTGGTGACTCGCTTTGCTCCAGCATGTCTGCTAATTCATTTATGTATATGTTGAACAGGGTCGGGCTCAAATTGCAGCCCTGTCGGACGCCTCTTCTCTGGGTGAAGAAATCGGTGCGTTTGTCTCCAATTTTGACCCCGCATTTGTTTTTCAGATACATTGATTTAATAAGGTCATAGACTTTGCCCCCTATTCCACACTGAAGAAGTTTATAATAGAGCCCTTCGTGCCATATAGAGTCAAAGGCTTTCTTGAAGTCGATGAAACAGGCGAATATTTTCCCATTTTTTGTTTGGTGTATATGTTTTTCAATGAGGGTGTGAAGGGTATAGATATGGTCGGCGGTGCGGTGTTTTGGAAGAAAGCCTATTTGGTTTTTTCTGAGGATATTATGTTTGTTAAGAAAATCAAGTAATCTACTGTTTAGAATACTGCAGAATAGCTTCCCTAGACAACTGTTGACACAGATGCCGCGGTAGTTATTTGGGTCTGATTTGTTTCCGCTTTTATATATGGGGGAGATTAGTCCTTGGCACCAGATATCGGGAAAACAGCCTGAACGTAATATGATGTTGAATAATTTGAGTACCGCACCCTGCATCTCCATATTGCTGAACTTGAGCATTTCATTTTTGATGTTGTCTGGGCCACAGGCTTTCTTTAGGTGGAGAGATTTTGTTTTTGTGGCCAGTTCTTTCCATGTGATTGGGGAGTCTAGAGGGTTTTGGTTGTCTTTAATTGTTGCTTCTAATGTGTGGAGTTTTCCTGTGACCTGATGTTGACTTGGGTTTGTTTCGTTTATTGGGATGTCTTTGTAGAGGTTTTCAAAATGTGTTCTCCAGATGTCGCCATCTTGGATTGGTAATGCTTGCAATTGTGTTGTACTCAGGTTATTCCACATTTCCCAGAATTGTTTTGGATTGGTGGAGTTTTCAATTTCTTCGAGTATTTTGTGGGTATAGTTTTGTGTTTTGTTCCTAATGGTGTGTTTATATCTTTTGAGGGTTTCATTGTATCTAGTACGTAGGTCCGGATTGTTTGGTTGCCGATGCTTTTGGTTTGATATTTTTCTCAGGTCTTTTCTGGCATTTTTGCATTCGTGCTCTCTGCTATATGCTGCTTCAGTCCCCACTCTCTTGCTCTCTGCTATATGCCTCTCTGATCCCCACTCTCTTGCTCTCTGCTATATGCCGCTTCAGTCCCCACTCTCTTGCTCTCTGCTATATGCCTCTTCAGTCCCCACTCTCTTGCTCTCTGCTATATGCCTCTCTGATCCCCACTCTCTTGCTCTCTGCTATATGCCGCTTCAGTCCCCACTCTCTTGCTCTCTGCTATATGCCGCTTCAGTCCCCACTCTCTTGCTCTCTGCTATATGCCTCTTCAGTCCCCACTCTCTTGCTCTCTGCTATATGCCGCTTCAGTCCCCACTCTCTTGCTCTCTGCTATATGCCTCTTCAGTCCCCACTCTCTTGCTCTCTGCTATATGCCTCTTCAGTCCCCACTCTCTTGCTCTCTGCTATATGCCGCTTCAGTCCCCACTCTCTTGCTCTCTGCTATATGCCTCTCTGGTCTCCAGTCTCGTTCTCTCTGCCTTTCTGGTCTCCAGTCACTTCTGTACTCTCTTGATATCTACTCTGTGCCTCGCTGGTACCTGCTCTATGAGTCACTGCTCTCTGCCTCTCCCAACAGCTCAGGCACGATCGGAGAACTTTCCACACAAGCACATGATCCTCAGGCAACCCTTGCGTTCATGTACAATCCATGGTACACAGTGAAAGGGCATCATTTCCACTGAAAAGTCACTGGCAAACATATTGCGATGATGTAATTCACATTACAAAAAGTCATCCTTTCACTTGTGCATAAGTTAAACACCACTCTTCCCTGAAATTCCGACATAGAAATATAGAAATCACACTTCACAGAACTTCACAGAAACCCCACAGTGCAGATAGAGGCCATTTTGGCCCATCGAGCCCGCACCGACACATATCCCACCCGATCCCCGTAACCCCTACACCAACACATATCCCACCCTATCCCCGTAACCCCACATATTTAATCCCCCTAACACTAAGTGTCAATTTATCATAGCCAATCAACCTAACCCGCACATCTTTGGACTGTGGGAGGAAACCGGAGCACCCGGAGGAAACCCACGCAAACACGGGGAGAATGTGCAAACTCCACACAGACAGTCGCCCGAGGCCGGATTCGAACCCGGGTCCCTGGCGCTGTGAGGCAACAGTGCTAACCACTATGCCACCGTGCTGCCTTTCCCCAAATCACAGCTCGGAAAGAGGCTGTTGCGTTCAACCAGTCTGTTGGTGTTGATCCTCCACACATGCAGTACCCTATTGCTATGTGCCCACCCTGTTCCCATATCTCTTTATCCCCTTTTCTGACAATCTGAAAACAAACTGAAGCTGTTTTAAAGCTTGATTTTCTGCAGGTGGTTCAAATGACATCTGATAACTTAGCATCTGATAGGTCAAACTTTTCAGCTCCAATCTCGCATTCCTCTCATTTACCTTTACTTTATTCGTATTCCACACCCACTGCTCCTCTGAATCCCCTCTCTTCTCTCCTGAGCTCCCAAAACAGCTTCCTACATGTTCCTCCTCCCTGCAATCAAGAATCACCTCGCTGTCTCCAAGCCTAACTCATTCTGTCCCAGAACCTCAGAACTGTGAACCTACTTACCTCCCTCCCTTAGTCTTCCCTTTTAATGTCGAAAGCCCAAGCTTGACATCCTCTAATCACAACCTCCCATCATTTCTTCTACCCTTTTCAACCTTGGTGATGCCCAGACTTTAAAATGAGCGTGAGACTGAAGCTTTAAGATAATTACCTCATATTGGTCAAATCCATGCTTGTTGGCGTACCAGTTGCGGACTACGGGGTTAGTGAAATCTAAATAGGCCGACACACCTGGTAATGCACAAAAACATAGAGAAAGTTCCTCTTTAATAGCACCTTTCAAACACCTGGTACTCATGATTAGCTTATTGTATTTGATATGTTGGGCAACATAACAGGATGCTTAATAACAACAGAAAATGCTGGAAAAACTCAGCAGGCCAGGCAACATCCGTGGAGAGAAATTAGAGTTGACGTTTCGGGTCGAAACCCTTTTTCAAAACTGGAAAGGAAATGAAATAGATCGAAGTCAGGGCTGCGATAGAACAAAAGAAGTAAAAGAGACATTAAGAGGTATTCAAAACCAGATGAGATGCTAATAGGGCAGTGGAGACAAAAGACGGCTGAGATTAGGTGTGAAGTGTACTGGCAGGATAAGAGACAGCTGCCATGTGGGAGAAGAGAGAAAAAAAAAGGAAAGGTGGGGGGGAAGGGAAGACCCAAAACAAAGGGGTGGAAAAAAATATAAGTAAAAATGTAATGGGGGCCGAGGTTATGATCTGAAATTGTTGAACTCGGTATTGAGTCCGGAAGGCTGCAGAGTGCCTAATCGGAAGATGAGGTGCTGTTCCTCGAGTTTACATTGCGCTTCCGTGGAACAATGCAAGAGGCCAAGGATGGTGAGGTCCGAGTGGGAATGGAGCGGTGAATTAAAATGACAGGCGACCGGAAGCTCGGGGTCACCCTTACGGACTGAACAGGCTTGACTCCTGAGGTTTGTTTAGAATCGTTACAGCACAGTAGGCCATTCGGCCTGTCAAGCCCATGCCGACTCTCTGCAACAGCACGTCAGCTAGTCCCAAGACCCCGCTCTTTCTCCATAGCCCTGCAATTTTTTTTCCTTCAGGTACTTATCTAATTCCCTTTTGAAAGCCATGAGTGAATCTGCCTCCACCACCCTTTCAGGCAATGCATTCCAGATTATAACCACTCGCTGCGTAAAAAAGTTTTTCCTCATGTCGCCTTTGGACCTTCTACCAATCTTAAATCTGTGTCCTCTGGTTCTCGACCCTTCCACCAATGGGAACAGTTTCTCTCTATCTGCTCTGTCTAGACCCCTCATGATTTTGAACACCTCTATCAAATCTCCTCTCAATCTTCTCTGCTCCAAGAACAACCCCAGCCCCTCCAGTCCATCCACGTAACTGAAGTCCCATCTTTTCTGCACCCTCTCTAAAGCCTTCACATCCTTCCTAAATTGCGGTGCCCAGACACAATATTCCAGTTGAGGCCGAACCAGTGTTTTATAAAGGTTCATCATAACTCCCTTGCTTTTGTACTCTATGCCTCTATTTATAAAGCCCAGGATCCCATATGTTTTTAACTGCTTTCTCAATCTATCCTGCCACCTTCCAACGATTTGTGCACATATACCCCCAGGTCTGTTTCTGCATCCCCTTAAGAATTGTATCCTTCAGTTTATATTGCCTCTCCTCGTTCTTCCTACCAAAATGTATCACTTTGCACTTTTCTGCATTAAACTTCGTCTGCCACGTGTCCACCCAACCTGTCTATGTCCTCTTGCAGTCTATCCCTATCCTCCTCAATGTTCACTATACTTCCAAGTTTTGGGTCATCTGCAAATTTTGAAATAGTGCCCTGTACACCCAAGTCCAAATCATTTATATATATCAAGAAAAGCAGTGGTCCTAGTACCGACCCCTGGGGAACACCACTATATGCCTTCCTCCGAAAAAACGTTCACCACTACTCTCTGTTTCCTGTTACTTACCCAATTTCGTATCCATGCTGCCACCATCCCTTTTATTCCATGGGCTTCAACTTTGCTGGCATGTCTATTACATGGCACTTTATCAAATGCTTTTTGGAAGTCCATGTACACCACATCAACCATATTGCCCTCATCAACCTTCTCTGTTACCTCATCAAATAATTCAATCAAGTTAATTAAACATGATTTGCCTTTAATAAATCCGTGCTGGCTTCCCTTAATTAATCCACACTTGTCCAAGTGACTGTTAATTTTGTCCCGGATTATCGTTTCTAAAAGCTTCCCCACCTCCGAGGTTAAGCTGATTGGCTTGCAGTTGCTGGGTTTATCCTTACACCCTTTTTTGAACAAGGGTGTAACATTTGCAATTCTCCAGTCCTCTGGTACCACCCCCGCATCCAAGGAGGATTGGAAGATTATGGCCAGTACCTCCGCAATTTCCACCTTTACTTCCCTCAGCTACAAAGGATGCATCCCATCCGGTCCTGGTGACTTATCTACTTTAAGCACAGCCAGCCTTTCTAGTACCTCCTCTTTATCAATTTTTATCCCATTCAGTATCTCAACTACCTCCTCTTTCACTATGACATTGGCAGCATCTTCTTCCTTGGTAAAGACAGATGCAAAGTACTCATTTAGTACCTCAGCCATACCCTCTGCCTCCATGCTTAGGTCTCCTTTTTGATTCCTAATTGGCCCCACCCCTCCTCTTACTACCCGTTTATTATTTATACGCCTATAGAAGACTTTTGGATTCCTTTTTATGCTAGCTACCAGTCTATTCTCATACTCCCTTTGCTCCTCTTATTTCCTTTTTCACTTCCCCTCTGAACTTTCTGTATTCAACCTAGTTCTCACTTGTATTCTAAACTTGGCATCTGTCTTACGCCCCTTTTTTCTGCTTTATCTTACTCTCTATCTCTTTCGTCATCCAGGGAGCTCTGGCTTTGGTTGCCCTACCTTTCCCCCTCATGGGAATGTGCCTCGACTGTACCTGAACCATCTCATCTTTAAAGGCAGCCCATTGTTCAACTACAGTTTTGCCTGCCAATCTTTGATTCCAAATTACCCGGGCCAGGTCTGTTTTCAACCCACTGAAATTGGCCCTCCTCCAAATTAGTATTTTGACTCTCAATTGATCTTTGTCCTTTTCCATGGCTAGCCTAAACCTTGTGATACTAGGTTGCTGGGAGCAGAGCAAGACTTGGAGAATTCGCACTGTGGTACCAGCAAGCCAGTCACACATTTAAGAAACAAAGAACTGTCATTTATATAGTGCCTTGCATGGCCTCAGCACATCCCAAGTACTTCACAGCCAATTCATTACTTTTGAAGTGTAGTCACTGTTGTAAAGGAGGGAAATGCAACAGCCAATTTGCACGCAACAAGATCTCACAAATAACAATGAGATAAATAACCAGGCAATCTGTTTTAGTGATGTTGGTTGAAGGATGAATGTTGGCCAGGAGAACTCCTCTGTTCATCTTTGACAAGTACCAGGGGATGTTTTACATCCACCTGAGAGGACAGAGCCTAGGTTACATGCTCATGCCTCTGGAATGGGACTTGAACCCACAACCTTCTGATTCAGAGGCGAGAGTGCCACCACTGAGCTAAGGTTGACAACTAATGAATGCTTTAGGAATGCTGGCTCAGCGAGTGTGGGTTAACCTATATAGGAACTTCACACACATGGATCAGAGCTGCAGAAGACAGCACCATCTAGGAAGGAGCTCTAATCAGTGCAAATACTGTTAAATATCTCATTGGTAGGAACATAGGTAGGTCTCCAACATAAAAAAACAGCGGGAGCCTAGGAGAGTGAGAGTTCGGAGCTTCAAAAACAGCAGGCGCCCAGGAGAGAGCGAGAGTTCGGGGCTACAAACACAGCAGGCGCCCAGGAGAGAGCGAGAGTTTGGAGCTACAAACACAGCAGGAGCCCAGGAGGGCGAGAGTTCGGAGCTACAAAAACAGCGGGAGCCCAGGAGAGAGCGAGAGTTCGGAGCTACAAAAACAGTGGGAGCCCAGGAGAGAGCGAGAGTTCGGAGCTACAAACACAGCAGGAGCCCAGGAAAGAGCAAGAGTTCGGAACTACTAAAACAGCGGGAGCCCAGGAGAGCGAGAGTTCGGAGCTACAAACACAGCGGGAGCCCAGGAGAGCGAGAGTTCGGAGCTACAAAAACAGCGGGAGCCCAGGAGAGAGCGAGAGTTCGGAGCTACAAGCACAGCAGGAGCCCAGGAGAGAGCGAGAGTTCGGAGCTACTAAAACAGCGGGAGCCCAGGAGAGCGAGAGTTCGGAGCTATAAAAACAGCGGGAGCCCAGGAGAGAGCGAGAGTTCGGAGCTATAAAAACAGCGGGAGCCCAGGAGAGAGCGAGAGTTCGGAGCTACAAACACAGCAGGAGCCCAGGAGAGAGCGAGAGTTCGGAGCTACAAACACAGCAGGCGCCCAGGAGAGAGCGAGAGCTCGGAGCTACAAACACAGCAGGCGCCCAGGAGAGAGCGAGAGCTCGGAGCTACAAACACAGCAGGAGCCCAGGAGAGAGCGAGAGCACGGAGCTACAAAAACAGTGGGAGCCCAGGAGAGAGCAAGAGTTCGGAGCTACAATAACAGTGGGAGCCCAGGAGAGAGCGAGAGTTCGGAGCTACAAACACAGCAGGAACCCAGGAGAGAGCGTGAGTTTGGAGCTACAAACACAGCAGGAGCCCAGGAGAGAGTGAGAGTTTGAAGCTACAAACACAGCAGGCGCCCAGGAGAGAGCGAGAGTTCAGAGCTACAAACACAGTGGGAGCCCAGGAGAGCGAGACTTCGGAGCTACAAAAACAGCAGGAGCCCAGGAGAGGGGGGGCCCAGGAGAGGGGGGCCCAGGAGAGCGGGAGCCAAGGGGAGCGGGGGCCCAGGAGAGCGGGGGCCCAGGAGAGCGGGGGCCCAGGAGAGGGGGGCCCAGGAGAGCGTGGGCCCAGGGGAGGGGGGGCCCAGGAGAGGGGGTCCAGGAGAGCGGGGGCCCAGGGGAGCGAGGGCCCAGGGGAGCGGGAGCCCAGGGGAGCGGGAGCCCAGGGGAGGGGGGGCCCAGGAGAGTGGGGGCCCAGGGGAGCGGGGGCACAGGAGAGTGGGGGCCCAGGGGAGCGGGGGCACAGTGGAGCGTGGGCCCAGGGGAGGGGGGGCCCAGGAGAGGGGGTCCAGGAGAGCGGGGGCCCAGGGGAGCGGGGGCCCAGGAGAGCGGGGGCCCAGGAGAGCGGGGGCCCAGGAGAGCGGGGGCCCAGAAGAGGGGGGCCCAGGAGAGCGGGGGCCCAGGAGAGCGGGGGCCCAGGAGAGGGGGGCCCAGGAGAGCGGGGGCCCAGGAGAGCGAGGGCCCAGGAGAGCGAGGGCCCAGGAGAGCGGGTGCCCAGGAGAGCGGGAGCCCAGGGGAGGGGGAGCCCAGGAGAGCGGGAGCCCAGGAGAGCGAGGGCCCAGGGGAGCGGGGGCCCAGGGGAGCGGGGGCCCAGGAGAGCGGGGGCCCAGGAAAGGGGGGGCCCAGGAGAGGGGGAGCCCAGGGGAGCGGGGGCCCAGGGGAGCGGGGGCCCAGGGGAGCGGGGGCCCAGGGGAGCGGGGGCCCAGGAGAGGGGGGCCCAGGAGAGCGGGGGCCCAGGAGAGCGAGGGCCCAGGAGAGCGGGGGCCCAGGAGAGCGGGGGCCCAGGAGAGCGAGGGCCCAGGAGAGCGAAGGCCCAGGAGAGCGGGTGCCCAGGAGAGCAGGAGCCCAGGGGAGGGGGAGCCCAGGAGAGCGGGAGCCCAGGGGAGCGAGAGCCCAGGAGAGCGAGAGCCCAGGGGAGAGGGAGCCCAGGAGAGCGGGGGCCCAGGAGAGGGGGGCCCAGGAGAGGGGGGCCCAGGAGAGCGAGGGCCCAGGAGAGCGGGGGCCCAGGAGAGCGAGGGCCCAGGAGGGCGAGGGCCCAGGAGAGCGGGGGCCCAGGGGAGCGGGGGCCCAGGAGAGCAAGGGCCCAGGAGAGCGGGGGCCCAGGAGAGCGAGGGCCCAGGAGAGCGAGAGCCCAGGAGAGCGAGAGCCCAGGAGAGCGAGAGCCCAGGAGAGCGAGAGCCCAGGAGAGCGGGAGTCCAGGGGAGCCGGGGGCCCAGGAGAGCGAGAGCCCAGGAGAGCGAGAGCCCAGGAGAGCGGGAGTCCAGGGGAGCCGGGGGCCCAGGAGAGCGAGAGCCCAGGAGAGCGGGAGTCCAGGGGAGCCGGGGGCTACAACAGACCGGTGAGTGTAAAGAAGTAAAAAGTAATCGAAGTGTGACGTCACCAGAAAGCAGGTAAGTGATTGGTTGGTGAGTATTTCTATATTTCTCGCTTTTTTTCCAAACTTGGGCGTCTAAATTTAAGTGCCTTGGTGTAGATTAAAAGATATACGTGTTCCAAATTTTAAAACAAATTAATTAATTAATTGAGATGGGAGACCAGGCAATGTGTTGTTGTTGTTGCATGTGGGAGCTGGTGAACACCATTGAGGTCCAAGGCGACCGCATCTGCAGCCAATGGTGGCTGCTCGAGTAACTTCGGCTCAGAGTTGATGAGCTGGAGTCCCGAGCTTCAGACACTGCGACACATTAGGGAAGGGGAGCGTTACCTGGACACCAAGTTCCAGGAGGCAGTCACACCCACTAAAGTAATTACTTCCAATTTGGCCCATGGTCAGGGACAGGAGGGTGTGACTACAAATGAGGCAAGTACTGGGATCCAGGAGGTAGTGATGGAGGAGCCTCAGCCATTGGCCTTGTCTACCAGGTACAAGATTCTTGCTCCCTGTGTGGACGAGGGCAGGGACTGCAGGGAGGATGAGCAATCTGACCACAGCACCGTGGTACAGGGAGCCATTCAAGTGGGGGGGAGTAAAAGGAAATGTAGTGATTCGGGACAGTATAGTGAGGGGGATAGATACTGTCCTCTGCAGCCGAGAGCATGAGTCCCGAAGGCTGTGTTGCCTGCCTGCTACCAGGGTTAAGGACATCTCCTCTGGGCTGTAGAGAAACTTGGAGTGGGAGGGGGAGGATTCAGTTGTCATGGCCCACGTAGGCACCAATGACATAGGTAGAACAAGAAAGAGTTTCTGCTGAGAGAGTATGAGCAGCTAGGGGCTAAATTAAAAAGCAGAACCACAAAGGTAATAATCTCTGGATTACTACCTGAGCCACGAGTGAAGTTGCATAGGGTAAATAAGATCAGAGAAATGAACGAGTGGCTCCAGGACTGGTGTGGGAGAAGTGGGTTTTGATTTGTGGGGCACTGGCACCAGTACTGGGATAAGAGGGAGCTGTTCCGTTTGGATGGGCTTCACTTGAACCATGCTGGGGCTAGAGTCCTGGCGAATTGAATAACTAGGGCTGTAGAGAGGGCTTTAAACTAAATAGTGGGGGGGAGGATCCGGGTGAGCGGGAATTTAAAAAGTCAATGAGAAATGAGAAAGCAATAGAGCAGGATAGAAATGGAGGAAATACTAACCAGAGTGTGACAGGAAGAGACAGAGGCCTAGAAATTCAGTTGTTTGCGCCAGCCGCTAGCACCTTAGGAGGAGGAGAAGTGGGGTGCTAAGCGGCTAGCGCCCGGGAGCGGCGCGATCTGCACCTCTCGCGAACTTCAGTTAAGATTTAGCGGCGGCGCAAAACCTTTGCGCGCGCAGATCCTGACGTCATTTCATGGTGCAACGCCCTTTGTGCGCCCCGAACCGGAAATTCAGTGGCGCCGGCCTATTGTGCGCCTGGCGCCCCTAGCGACTGGTAGAGGGGAACGGTTCCCAGTCGCTGCGGGGCACGGGGGGCGCTAATTAAAGGGGACTCCTTCTGCAGTATAAATGGCAGCCATTTTGCTCCACTCCTTCTTTGTGAGAGACGGATCTTTGGAGAGAGACAAAGGTAGAGAGCTTTCTGGTTTGGCTCAACACTCGTACAGGTACTTGTGGCTTCAGGCCACAGCTTTGCACTTGTCTTTAACTTCAGTGTCATAGCATTGATTGTTGGAAACATATAATGGGGGCTGCAATGGGTGGAAACGTTGGGCTTCTCCATTGCATTCAAAGGGCTCAGAGATGCCGTGAAAGAGTGCCAGTCATGGCCAGATGGAGAAGGGCCAACAGGGGTCGGCAAAGGAGGCCTTACCCACCCAGGGTATACCGCCAGCAGTTCTCATATCTGAACATGTCTGAGGAGCAGTGTGTTCAGAGGCTGCGATTCAGAAGGGCGGTGGTCACTGAGATCTGCCACCTGCTTCGCGAAGATCTGCAGCCACAGCGGAGGAGTAGGACGTTTCTGTCGGTGGCAGTGAAGGTGACGGTGGCTCTCAACTTCTATGCCACCGGCTCCTTCCAATCCGCTACTGGGGACATTTCCAACATCTCCCAGTTTGCGGTACATTGCTGCATCCGCCAGGTGACCAATGCCCTTTTCAGAAGGAGACGTCAGTTCATCTCCTTCCCCATGACCGTTGACAAGCAGCAAGAGCGTGCAATGGGCTTTGCAGCATTAGCGGGCTTCCCCATGGTGCAGGGCGCCATTGACTGCACGCATATGGCTTTGCGGGCACCTCTAGAGAATGCCGAGGATTACCGCAACCGGAAGGGCTACCATTCGCTCAACGTGCAGTTGGTGTGTGACCACAGGCAGCTCATCCTAGCTGTCAATGCCCGCTTTCCAGGCAGCAGCCACGATGCCTTCATCCTGCGCCAGACTACTGTGGCAGACATGTTCGAGGCCCAGCCTCACCCACGAGGATGGCTTCTCGGGGACAAAGGCTATCCTTTGTGCACCTGGCTGATGACCCCGCTCCGTGCGCCCAGCACCCCTGCTGAAGAGGGATACAATGACAGCCATCAAGCAACCAGGAACATCATTGAGCAAACAATCGGCGTGCTGAAGCAACGGTTCCGCCGTCTGGATTGTTCCGGGGGAGCCCTACAGTACTCGCCTGAGCGAGTCTCCCATTTCGTTGTCGTGTGCTGCATGCTGCACAACCTGGCTATCCGCAGGACTCAGCCACTGCTAGCAGACATTGGAGGACCACCAGAGGAGGAGGAGGAGGAGCAGCACAGGAGGGAGGCAGAAAGTGCAAGGGCCGCCCGTCGGCGGCTTATTGCAAGTCGGTTCTCGGCCCCCTCTCAGGGAATGGCTTGTGTCAATGGCAGAAGATGAATGTAGCCGCTCCACAAGCCCTCAGCCGAGCAGGGCAACCAGGACTTCCAAAAGAAAGCATGGATAGTGCGATTTAAGAATTTTTTTTACTGTGATACCTCTGTGCCCTTCCCACATGACAAACTAATGGAGAGAAACCCCCCCCAAAAACACAAATACACCAGTCTCGGCCTTTACAAGTAAAACAAATATACCAGTCTCGGCCTTTAAATATGAAACAAATACAGCAGTCTCGGCCTTTATATATGAAACAAATACACCAGTCTCGGCCTTTATAAGTAAAACAAATATACCAGTCTCGGCCTTTAAATATGAGACAAATACAGCAGTCTCGGCCTTTATATATGAAACAAATATACCAGTCTCGGCCTTTAAATATGAGACAAATACAGTAGTCTCGGCCTTTATATATGAAACAAAACATTTGGCCACACCGTCTACTTTTCCCCTGCGAGGGTGATCCATTTCGCTTCCGTGACTGGCCCCTACCCGCCCTGCAGCTCCTCCTCAATGGGACCCCAGTAGCTGCAGCAAGGCTGGGGGAAGGCTGCTGAGGGTCAGATGGTGAGACGGCAGATGCCCTTGGGGGTCGGCCTGGACCAGCTCTGGGCCTGGAGGGGCCGGCTGCTGACTGCTCCAACTCTGCTTGGGCGGCAGCAGTCTGTCCAACAGCTGGTGGCAGCTGCAATGGAGGAGTGACAGTGTTGGCTGCAGGAATGCTGCCTTTTGTTGCTGTCTCTGTCGCTGCTGTCTTTTGTTATGCGCCAGCTTGGCCTGCAAGAGAAAGGACAGCCTCTAAGTACAGTGTCAAGCCCTGATCTTGCCCGCACTGCCTCCCATGGTCGATTAGCCCCGACAGTGTCAAGCCCTGATCTTGCCCGCACTGCCTCCCATGGTCGAATAGCCCTGACAGTGTCTAAAGTCCTGAATGCACAAGTGCTTTTCATGACAGTCCCATAGCTGCTGGATGAGGGCTGGCCATTAGGGCTTTCAGGCCCGTTTGGCCATAAAGTGAGGTGCACATGCAGGGATGAGGAGGATACTGGAAAGGGTACTCACCCTGACAACCCGAGTGAGGTCGTTGAATTTTTTCCGGCACTGGTTGGTGTCCTGCCAACCACGCTGTTGGACGTGACCCTGTTTGCCACATCCCTCCATGCTTTCCGATATTCGGCGAGCAGCGGCCTCCTGCCACCCTCAGGGAAGAGGATATGGCGCCTGCGGTCCACTGCGCCAACCAGCAGCCTCAGGTCACCCTCGCTGAAGCGCTGCGCTCTCTCCCTGGCCTTCTCCATTCTCCTGGGCGTGGAGCTGTTCCAGAAGCAGTGTTCAGGCCTTGCCTTAGGGCTGCAGTGTGCAGGGCGTGGCAGCCAAGCAATTCCACCCTCCCCCTTTAAGTGCTGACCGGCGCCTGACTGTCTGCCCTCAATGAGCAACTCGCCGCACCTGCGCTGCGCCCGCCTTCGGTGTTTGCGCCCCGGATCGCCGGCTTACCGCCTAATGATAGTCGTGCATCGCCTGCTTTAGCGCAGCAGCAACCTCTTGGGGCGATGCAACTGAATATCGGCGAAGGTGGCGCTAAGTTGCGCCGGGCGCAAAAGTTTGCGAACGCCATGCTGCAGCGCCCCAAACGTGGCTATACTGAATTTCTAGGCCAGAATGTTTAAAAATAAGAGTGCAACAGAAAATGGGGCCAAAACAAGGAGAAATGGTAAAAAGACAAAGTTAAAAGCGCTATAACTGAATGCACGCAGCATTTGTAACAAGATAGATGAGTTGACGGCACAAATAGATACAAATGAGTATGATCTGATCGCCATTACAGGGACGTGATTGCAAGGTGATCAGGGCTGGGAACTGAATATTCCAGGGTATTTGACAATTCGGAAGGATAGACAGAAAGGAAAGGGAGGTGGGGTGGCTTTGTTGGTAAAGGATGGGATCAGTGCAGTGATGAGAAGTGATATTGGCTCAGAAGATCAAGATGTAGAGTCGGTTTGGGTGGAGATAAAAAATAATAAAGGGAAAAAGTCTCTGGTGGGCGTAGTCTACAGGCCCCCGAACAGTAGGAATACTGTTGGACAGAATATAAATCAACAAATACTGGAGGCCTGTAAAAAAGGTACAGTAATAATCATGGGTGATTTTATTCTCCATATTGATTGGACAAATCAAATTGGCCATGGTAGCCTTGAGGAGGAGTTCATAGAGTGCATCTGGGATGGTTTCCTAGAACAGTATGTAATGGAACCAACCAGGAAGCAGGCTATCTTGAATCTGGTACTATGTAATGAGACAGAATTAATAAATGATCTCATGGTAAAGGATCCTCTAGGAAAGAGTGATCATAGCATGGTGAATTTCAAATTCAGTTGGAGGGTGAGAAAGTTGTATCTCAAACCACTGTCCTGATCTTAAACAAAGGCAATTACAGTGGCATGAGGGCAGAACTGGCTGGACTGGAAAAATAAATTAAAGGGTAAGACAGTTGAAATGCAGTGGCGGACATTTAAGGAGATATTTCACAACTCTCAACAAAAATATATTCCAGTGAGAAAGAAAGATTTTAAGAGAAGGGAGCACCATCCGTGGCTAACTAAGGAAGTAAAGGATGGTATCAAATTGAAAACGAAGGCATACAATGTTGCCAAGATTGGTGGGAGACCAGAGGATTGGGAAATTTTTCAAAACAAAGAGAGAGAAGATGAATTATGAGAGTAAACTGGCAAGAAACATTAAAACAGAGAGTAAGAGCTTCTACAGGTATTTTAAAAGGAAGAGGGTAGCTAAAGTAAACGTTGGTCCCTTAGAGGATGAGACTGGGGAATTAATAATGGGGAAAGGGAAATGGCGAGGGTCTGGGCTGCCTGACTGCCTTCACCCACCAGCCCATGGTTGACTCCACCGTTACCCCTGTCATTCAGCCATTGCGCCGCATCCCGCTTGCTCTCCGTGACGGGGTCACAGCTGAATAAAGCAACTACTGGAAGCTGGCATCATCGAACCAGTTGATGCCTCCCCATGGGTCTCCAACCTGGTGGTCGCAACGAAAAAGTCAGGTGGTCTACGCGTCTGTGTCGATCTTCGAGCAGTGAATAAGGCCATAATCCCTGACAAATATCCACTGCCCACGTCAGAGGAACTCACAGCACAGTTCTATGGTTCCATCCTGTTCTCGAAACTGGACCTTCGACAGGGCTATCTACAGGTTCCCCTCCACCCCAGCAGCAGGGACCTCACTGCTTCTGTGACACATGCTGGCGTCTTTCGGTACACCAGGATGCCATTTGGACTTAGCTCTGCACCCAGCTGCTTCCAAAAGGTGATGTCCTCTGTGCTCGCGGGCATTCCTGGGGTGGCCATCTAACTGGATGACATCGTCATGCATGGGCCCTCGACCTCCACTCACGACGAACGCCTTCACGGAGTTTTCACGGCTCTAGCAAAACACAAGCTCACACTGAATGGCGAAAAGTGTGTCTTTGCTGTTTCAGAGATCGAATTTATGGGGTTTCGGTTGTCGGCTGACGGTATATCCCCACTCCAGTCAAACGTGCATGCCATTCACAGCATCCCAGAACCCAGCTCTGCAGCACAGGTTGCCTCCTTCCTTGGCATGACTGGGTACTACCTGAATTTTCTGCCCCAGTACTCAGCCACCACAGCCCCACTGCGCCAGCTCCTGCGAAAGGATGAGCCCTGGTTGTGGTCACAAGCCTGTACGGAAGCTGTTCGCCTCCTCAAATCGCAGCTCATGTCACCTCCAGTGTTGGCTCACTTTGACGTCGCCAGCCCCATCCTCGTCACCTGCGACGCATCCGCTGCAGCTGTGGGGGCGGTGTTATCGCAGATACAGAATGGAGTGGAGAAACCAATCGCCTTTGCCTCCCGAGCCCTTAGTCCCACTGAACAGAAGTACTCAGTAGGCGAGCGTGAGGCGCTGGCGTGCGTCTGGGCATGTGAGCGGTGGCACCTGTACACGTATGGCCGTGCCTTCACCCTGCGAACCGATCACCAGGCTCTCACTGCCCTGCTGTCGACATCCGGCACGGGCCACAGACCACTGCGTCTACACCGCTGGTCTGACCGCCTCCGCCAATACAATTTCAGTCTCCAGTTCACACCAGGACGTGACAATGTTGTTGCAGATCTGCTCTCCCGCACTGTCTCTGCCCCAGCCCCACTCGTCGGGTCTGAACATGTGGAACAGGATATCGTCCAGATACTGCACACGCCTCTCCAAACCACAGTCTCTCTCCAGGAGCTCAAAGAGGCCTCTGAACAGGATCCGGCCCTCTCCCAGCTGTGCATCTTCATCAGAGATGGCTGGCCTCGCAAGGTGCCTGAGGAACTGTCTGCCTACCCCAGAGTTAAAGAGGAGCTCTCCTGCTGGAATGACTCCTGTGTTGCACGTGGGCTCTGCACTGTGGTCCCAAGTGCCCTTCGTGTGCGTGTTTTATCCATGGCGCACGAGGGCCACTTGGGCATAGTGAAGCTCAAACAACGATGCCGAGACCTAGTGTGATGGCCGGGTATCGACAGGGAAATCGAAGCCCTGGTCAAGGACTGTGCAGCCTGCCTTGTAAGTGGCAAGACTGGCCACCAAGCACCTCCACCCCTGCAACCTCTTGCCTGGCCCTCTCAGCCCTGGGAGCACCTGCAGCTGGACGTCTGCGGGGAGATCCATGGTGTCCGCCACCATCAACGGTTCCTAGTGGTGACCTATGACCTGCACTCAAAAAGGCCAGAGGTCACTGCCGTGGGCTCCATCACCTCTCGGGTCATCATCAATATCCTTGAGTCCCTCTTCTCCCGCTGGGGGCATCCAAAGGCCATCACCACAGACAATGGCCCCCAAATGGTCTCTTCGGAACTCTCCTCTTACCTTGAGAGCAAGGGCATCCGTCACATACTACCACCCCGAGTCAAATGGGGGGCTGGAGCGTTTTAACCAGACACTGAAAAATGGCCTCAGAGCACACCTATCCCAGGGCTGTGCGTTTGACAAGGCCCTCCTCCACACACTGCTGCACTACAGACCCTCCCAGCATTCCACTACAGGGGTCTCACCCGCATCCCTCATGCTAGGCCGTGAGCTCATGCTGCCCCTTGGCAGGCTCCGCCCCTCGCTAACTCAGAGCCCTGCTCCACCGGCTCAAGCCACAGTCACTAGACAGCAGGAGAAGATGAAACTCCGCTTCGACCAGTCGAAGAGGGCCAAGGCGCCCAACATCTCAGTCTCCGATTGGGTCAGAGTCCGCAGGCCTCACCGCAACAATAAGATGGCCTCATTCTGGTCCTCCCCTCTCCAAATCAGCCGCCAACTTGGACCAGCCACTTTCTGCCTCACTGACGGCTCTCGGTGGCATGCCAGCCGCCTTCGGAAGGTGCCACCACCCCCTGATGCGGGATTATACGGACCTAATCCCCAAGCCTTACCCCCAGAGTGGCGGGATGCATATGTGGCTCAGCCAGCCAACCCTCAAGCAGATATTGTGCCTCAGCTTGCTCCTCACCAGTCCCCACTTTGGCCTGCTCTTCACCAGTCCGCACCTCGGCCTGTTCGTACACATTCTCGCCCTGGCCACCTACAGGACTTTGTCACTACATTTCATGTTTGAAATTCTGTGAGGGGGGAGGAAATGTTATGTCTGACATTGGTGATAGGTACTCGATTGCCTTGGCCTGAGCACATGGAGTTTGATAGTGCTGTTATCGTTGTATTGTGTCTGACATTGGATATAGGTATTCGATTGCTTTTGCCTGGAAGAGGTGTTTGGATCAGCCATTAAAAGCAACATGAACTGAGCTCTGCATACGGCCTCTGGATTATCTTTGCAAACGCAACATATAGACCAGTTAGCCTAATATCTGTCGTTGGGAAAATGCTGGAGTCCTTCATTAAGGAAGCAGTAGCAGGGCATTTGGAAAATCATAATACAGTCAAGCAGAGTCAGCATGGTTTTATGAAACGGAAATCATGTTTAACAAACTTGCTGGAGTTCTTTGAGGAGGTAACGAGCAGGGTGGACAAAGGTGAACCAGTAGATGTAGTGTATTTGGATTTCCAGAAGGCATTCGATAAGGTGCCACATAAAAGGTTACTGCATAAGATAAGAGCTCACGGAATTGGGGGTAATATATTAGCATGGCTAGAGAATTGGCTAACTAACAGAAAGCAGAGAGTCGGGATAAATGGGTCATTTTCCGGTTGACAAACGGTAACTAGTGGGGTGCCACAGGGATCGGTGCTCGAGCCTCAACTATTTACAATCTACATTAATGACTTGGATGAAGGGACCGAGTGCAATGTAGCCAAGTTTGCGGATGATACAAAGATGGGTGAGAAAGCAAGTTGTGCAGAGGACTCAAAGAACCTGCAAAGGGATATAGACAGGCTAAGTGAGTGGGCAAACATTTGGCAGATGGAGTATAATGTGGGAAAGTGCGAGGTTATACACTTTGGCAGGAAAAATAAAAAAGCAAATTATTACTTAAATGGAGAGAGGTTACAAAATGCTACAGTTCAGAGGGACCTGGGGGTCCTTGTGCATGAAACACAAAACATTAGCATACAGGTACAGCAAGTAATCTAAAAGGCAAATGGAATGTTGGCCTTTATTTCAAAGGGGCTGGAGTATAAAAGCAGGGAAGTCCTGATACAACTGTTCAGGGTATTGGTGAGACCACACCTGGAGTACTGCGTACAGTTTTGGTCTCCTTATTTAAGGAAGGATATACTTGCATTGGAGGCAGTTCAGAGACGATTCACTAGGTTAATTCCAGAGATGAGGGGGTTGACTTATGAAGAAAGGTTGAGCAGGCTGGGCCTATACTCATTGGAATTTAGAAGAATGAGAGGTGATCTTATTGAAACATATAAGATATTGAGGGGGCACGATAAGGTAGATGCAGAGAGGATGTTTCCCCTCGTGGGGAAATCTAGAAAGCGGGGGCACAGTTTTAGAATAAAGGGTTGCCCTTTTAAAACTGAGATGAGGAGGAATTTCTTCTCTCAGAGGGTCATAAATCTGCGGAATTCTCTGCCTCAGAGAGCTGTGGAGGCTGGGTCATTAAATACATTTAAGGTGGAGATAGACAAATTTTTGCAAGATAAGGGAGTGAAGGGATATGGGGAGTGGGCGGGGAAGTGGCTTTGAGCCCAAGATCAGCCATGATCTTACTGAATGGCGGAGCAGGTTCGAGGGGCCAAGTGGCCTATTCCTGCTCCTATTTCTTATATGCCTGATCAAACTGAACCTCCGCACCACAGAAAACTTCAAGAGAGAGAGAGAGAGGGCAGAAAACTAGAAATAAAGCAATGTGAAATACTGAGAAATGTTGTCGCGTACACCTTTGGCAAAGTTTGATGCCTGAATAGTAAAAATAATTATTACTCTTTAGTTACGAATTAAGAAATTCAAAGAAAATTCATTACTCAAGTGTTTTAACTCTTCCCTTACCTGGCCAGCAGGAGCCCTGGTACTCCTCACCATCTTTATCCATCACAAAGTACTTCTTGGATTTGGCCTCGCAGTAGAATGGGTACTTCTTATCCACTTTGATGTGAGGGTCACTGACAACCACCAGCTGGAGACACAAGAGAAGACAGTGATTCAGTGTAAACCCAGTATCAGAATGTCTAAAGGAATGGAATGGTGTGTTTTATTCCACCGAATTTTCCCTCTCATCCTCTGAAGGTATTGATTCACGCCCCACTCCAGAGACACTGACACTTCAGTGCAGTACTAAGGGAGTGCTACACTGTCAAAGGTGCAGTCTTTCGGATGAGACGTTAAACCAGAGCTCCAACTGACCTCTTAGGTGGATGTAAAAGATCCCATGCCAATATTCGAAGAAGAGCAAGGGAGTTCTCCTGGTCTCCTGGCGAACATTTATCCCTAAACCAATCCCAGAAAACAAATTATCTGATCATTTATCTTACTTCTGTCTGTGGCACCTTGGTGTGCACAACTGACTATTGTGTTTCCTGCATTACAATAGTGATTATACTTCAAAAGTACTTCATTGGCTGTGAAGCGCTTTGGAATGTCCTGAGGTCAATGAAGGTGCTATATGAATGCAGGAGTGATGAAAAATAAGAACTGTGATAGGCTAAAAGTGTGAGAAAAACAGCATCAGGGCAAAAGGCCAGGGTAGAGTCTGTTGCCCAAATAAGAGTTCTATACACAAATGCACGATGCACATCGCATAAGGACTAAAACAAGGGAATTAGAAACACAAATCCAGCTTAAAGGGTATGACGTAGAGGCCAACCTGGCTACAAACTGGGTATGACTGGGGGATAAATATTCCAGGTTATAAGGTCTTTGGAAAGGACAGAGAAATTGGAAAAGGAGGAGTAGTAGTATTGATAAAGGACACTATTACAACATTAGAAAGAGGGGATATCAGTAAGGATGAGCAAGCAGTAGAATCGCTCTGGGTAAAATTGAGGAATAGAAAAGGATGCTAGTCTTCAGTGGGAGTTGTCTACAGACATCCTGATAGCAGTGATAAAGTAGCAAGATGCATCAATACAGAGATCAGAGAAGCTTGCTGCAAAAAGAGTGGTAATGATGCAAGAATTTAATTTTCCATTGACTGCGAGAAGCAGAACAGTTTGGGTCCCAAAGGCAGTGAATTGTTTGAGCGTATTTGTGACAGTCTCTGGAACTATGGCCCAGAATTTGCTGACAAAATACCAGCGTGTGAACGATGTGTGCCGTTGCTAGTGTGCAAATCGACCTGCAACTTGTGCTGAGGAAGCGATACCCTGTGAACTGCCAATCACCACAAATTGCTGGCTGAATTGCGCTGCTCCGCCATTAGCTTTGCAAAAACTTCATCTCACCCTTAAACGCCTCATGATTTTCATGAAGTTGCTGTATTTGCACTTTAATTGCCTATTCAACTCACCACAGGAAATTAAGTCCAGTAATTAACAGTGTGTGTACCCTTTTAACCCTTTTAATGACATGATAATTGTTAATGACTGCCAACCAACCTCTCTTGCCGAGAAAGTGAATAATTAAAAGTGTGGACTCTCATTCCTTCAGGTTGTGAATTGTTGTTAGAGATTTTTTAAATGTTAATTAAAAAAAAAAATTCTTACTTTTCCTTTGTGTTTCATTTTTCTCTCTTAATCCAATCTTTCTTTCCCTCTCTTTATTTCTCTTTCTATATTTGATTTGACATTGAATTCACCCACTCTAATTCACCTTCCTTCTCAGTCCTTGCTGTTTATTTCCCAATCCTTAAATCTCATTAGTTAAGGAGATACCCTGTTTGTCCCGTTGTTCACCAAGGTCCCAGATGCCCTGTTGCTGTTGCACCAATATCAGCTCGCACTTCCAGCAAATTTGTGGGCAAAAAATTTAAAAACCTTAGTGCACACGATCAGGTCTAACTAAAAGGGCAGATGCTACGCTCCAGCAAAATCTGGGCCAATATGATCTTGAACCAACAAGAGAACAGGCTATCTTAGATTTAGTGATGAGTAATGAGACAGAATTAATCAACAATCTAACGGTATGGGAACACCTAGCAAACAGTGACCATAACATGATTGAATTTGATATTAGGTTTGAGAGGGAGAAGAGTGAGTCATGAACCAAGGTTTTAAATTTAGGTATGGCTGACTTTGAGGGGATGAGGCAAAAATTGATCACAGTAGACTGGGCAGAACTGTTAACGAGTAAAAATACAGATGAACAGTGGGAGGTGTTCAAAGAAGTATTTGGTTCAATACAAAACCTGTACAGACCCCTAAATTTACGTGTGTAATTAAATAACCTTTGTCAACAAACGATGTGAGAGAAAGTGTAAAATTAAAGGAAAGGGCTTATACAAATATAAAGAACAGTGGAGGTCCCACAGACTGGGACAGATATAAAGATCAGAAAGGGATACAAAGAAAGTAGTTGGAGCTGTAAAACAGGCATTAAGAGAATTAAAAAACTTGCAATGAATAACAAGGACAACACTAAATGTTTTTACAAGTTTATAAAGAAAAATGGGGTAGCTAAAAGTAATGTGGGAACCTTAAGGACAGACGCAGGTGATACTAGAAACATAGAAAAATAGGAACAGGAGTAGGCCATTCGGCCCTGCTCCGCCATTCAATATGATCATGGCTGATCCTCCATCTCAATACCATGTTCCCGCTCTCTCCACATACTCCTTGATGCCTTTAGTGTCTAGAAACCTATCTATCTCCTTCTTAAATATATTCAGTGATTTGGCCTCCACAGCCTTCTGTGGTAGAGAATTCCACAGCTTCACCACCCTCTGAGTGAAGAAATTGCTCTTGATCTCAGTCCTAAATGTCTTGCCCGTATCCTGAGACTGTGACCCCCTTGTTCTAGACCCCCCAGCCAGGGAAACATCCTCCCTGCATCCAGTCTGTCTAGCCCTGTCAGAATTTTATACATTTCAATGAAATCCCCTCTCATTCTTCTAAACTCTAGTGAATACAGGCCTAGTCGACCCAATCTCTCCTCGTACGACAATCCTGCCATCCCAGGAATCAGTCTGGTGAATCTTCGCTGCACTCCCTCTATGGCAAGTATATCCTTTCTTAGGTAAGGAGACCAAAACTGCACGCAGTACTCCAGGTGTGGTCTCACCAAGGCCCTGTATAACTGTAGTAAGACATCCTTGCTCCTGTACTCAAATCCTCTTGCAATGAAGGCCGACATACCATTTGCCTTCCTAACTGCTTGCTGCACCTGTATGTTTGCTTTCAGTGACTGGTTTACAAGGACACCCAGGTGCCTTTGTACATCAACATTTCCCAATCTATCACCATTTATATAATACTCTGCTTTTCTGTTTTTCCTACCGACATGGATAACTTCATATTTATCCACGTTGTACTACATCTGCCATGTATTTGCCCACTCACTCAACTTGTCTAAATCGCCATGAAGTCTCTTTGCATTCTCCTCACAACTCACAATCCCACCTAGTTTTGTGTCGTCAGCAAACTTGGAAATATTACATTTGGTTCCCTCATCCAAATCATTGATATATATTGTGAATAGCTGGGGCCCAAGCACTGATCCCTGCGGTACCCCACTAGTCACCGCCTGCCACCCTGAAAAAGACCCATTTATTCCTACTCTCTGTTTCCTGTCTGTTAACCAATTTTCAATCCATGCCAGTATCCCCTAATCCCATGTGCTTTAATTTTGCACACTAACCTCTTGAGGTCGATTTTCATTAAGCTGTCGGGAAGGAGGCGGGACTACAACTTTTGGGTTTTAGTCCCACCCACATCGACGTCCGGCCAATCCACGCGATTTTCCCTTGTTTGACCTTGTTGAGCCCGCCCAGCGGGCTCAGCAGGCCAATTAAGGGCCACCCGGCAACAGGTGACGTCACAGACTGAAATTTCATCTGTCAAGAGGTCTTGACAGATGAAATATCAGTGTTTCACAGCTGTTTGAAGCTGTCAAACACTGACAGTCTGACTTCTAACCTGAGTCCTTCTACACAGACTCAGTTAGAACTCTCACCGGCACTAAAAGCTGAAGGCTGTCACTTTTGACAGCTCGCAGCCATTCAGCTTTCAGTGCCAGCTGAGTGATGGACTCCCGACGCCTACAGGAAGAAAGGCTGTTAAGGTAAGTACAGGTAATTTAAACTTCTTTACACACTTTAGACACACCAAACACACTTACCTTTGCACTCATGCACCGATCACTCATCTGAACACCGACATCGTGACCCCTCCAAGTCCTTCAACCCGACGGCCCGCCTGCTCTAACCTGGCGTGGTTTGGAGCCGTCGGGAATCCCACACGATACCCTTCAAAATAGGGATTAGGCTAAAAACTGCCTGTTAACTACCTGTTAACGGGCAGTTAATTGGCACTAATCCCTTCCCGCCTCGGGTCGGCGGGTCCCAGTGCGGGGCGGGTACCCGCTTCCTCTGAAACTTACGTGGAGGCGGGTTTTGGACGGGATGGTGTCGGGACCCCCAAATTCGGGATTTTTGCCCCCCGCCTGCCTAAAAGCCCGCCTCACGGCACACTGAAAATCTAGGCCCTTATGTGGGACTTTATCAAAGGCCTTCTGAAAATCCAAATACACCACATCCATTGGTTCTCCCTTATCTATTCTACCAGTTACATCTTCAAAAAACTCCAGTAGGTTTGTCAAACATGATTTCTCTTTCATAAATCCATGCTGACTTTGTCTAATCCCGTTGATATTTTCTAAGTGTCCTGTTATCATATCCTTTATAATAGATTCTAGCATTTTCCCTACTACTGATGTTAGGCTCTGTTTTCTCTCTCCCTCCTTTTTTAAACAGTGGGGCTACATTTGCCACCCTCCAATCTGCAGGAACTGTTCCATAATCTATAGAATTTTGGAAGATGACAACCAATGCAGCCACTATTTCCATGGCTACCTCTTTTAGTGCTCTGGGATGCAAATTATCAGGCCCTGGGGATGTATCAGCTTTCAGTCCCATTCATTTCTCCAGCACTATTTTTTTTACTAATACTAATTTTCTTTAATTCCTCCTTCTCACTAGACCCTTGGGGGGAAAATTTGGTTGGTTTGCGCCTCCCGTTAGCACCTTAAGAGGGCGCTAATGGGGCGCAAAGCAACTAGCGCCCGGGCGCGGCGATGTTTGCGCCGCTCGCGAAATTGACCAGATATTTTGTGGCGGTGCTGAACACTACCTCCACGATCTCCTGTGCCCGCAGATCATGACGTTAGTTGAGCGTGCAACGCCCCAGGCCGGATATTGAGTGGCGCCCCCTGCCTTACCGCCTGCCGCTAGCAACGACAGGTTGAGGGGAACGTTTTGCAGTCGGGAAGGGACTGGGGGAACGTTATTTAAAGGTGACCGCTTCCTGCCTTTTTACGTCGGCGACATTTTTGCACCACGCATTCTGAGAGAGAGAGAGAGAGACTTCTGGAGATATTCAGCGCTGTGTTGAGGAGTTTTGGGTACTGAGCAGCACTTTGCAGGTTCATTTTGATTTGATCTTCCTTGCATCGATTTAGAAGAGACTATGGGGACTGCACTCTGAGCTCTTTCTCTGGGCCTCTCTTGTTCTTTCCAGCAGATTTGATGTACAGGTCTCTTCAGGCCGAGATTCAAGGCTGCAATGAGCAGGGTTTGGATGGAGAGCAAGATTGACCCTCCCCTTTAAGAACTGGCCGGCGCCGGTGTGTCTGTGTTCCATTGCTGACTGACATCACATGAGCTTCACCAGCGCTCTGAGGTAGCGCCTCGCTCCTCGGCATTAGCACCTTAAGAGAGGTGTGTAGCGCCTGATTTAGCGCTCCAATCACCTCCAAGGGCACTAGAAGCCAAGTTTGCTGTCGGAGTCGATAATTAGCGCCAGGCGCTAAACTTTGCGCCCGGCCAATAATTGCACCCCAAATGGGGTGATACCGACTTTCTCCCCCTTGGTTCCTTAGCATTTCTGGGAAGTTATTTGTGTCCTCTACCATGAAGACAGAACCAAAGTATTTGTTTAATTGCTCTGCCATTTCCTTGTTCCCCATTATAAATTCTCTCGTTTCTGACTGTAAGGGACCTACATTTGTCTTCACTAATCTTTTTCTTTTTACATACTTGTAGAAGCTTTTACAATCCGCTTTTATGTTCCTTGCAAGTTTACTCTCCTACTCTATTTTTCCCCTTTTAATCAATCTCGTGGTCCTTTTTTGCTGAATTCTGAACTGCTCCCAATCCTCAGGCTTGCTACTTTTTCTGGCAACTTTATATGACTCCTCTTTGGATCTAATGCTATCCTTAATTTCTTTTGTTAGCCATGGTTGGGCCGCATTTCCTTTTGTGTTTTTGCGCCAGAAAGGAATGTATAACTGTTGCAATTCATGCATTCATTCCTTAAATGTTAGCCATAATGTAATTGAAAATCAGAAAACGGAAGACTTGTTAAATACTTACTTTGTATCTGTCTTCACAGTAGAGGATGAGGATAAAGTACCAGAGATACGAGGAAAACTAAAACTAAATCAAGGGGAGGAACTTACTTGATTTAATATAAGTTTAAAAAAATGGTAATAAAGGAAAAAAAGAGACTAAAGATGGATAAATCTCCAGGACCTGATGGTTTCCGCCCCAGGGTGGACATAAGAAGTAAGTGAGGAAATTGTAGATGCTCTAGTCATGATCTTTCAGAACTCTCTTGAATCAGGAATTGTCCCCTTGGATTCGAAAACTGCCATCTGAGCAGCAGGGACTTCACAGCTCAAGTGTGAAAATATATTTAATTAAAAAAAACAGTATCAAACCCTGTGATTCAGGGCACTCCAGTGGCTCAGTCAGCTTATCCAGTGAGCTGAGCCATTCAGAGAGTCTTACAGCACAGAAGGAGGCCATCCAGCCCATCACGCCATCATTCGGAGCAGGAAGGTGCCAGGTTTGGTTTGCGTGCTAGCTGAGCAAGGGGCACTACAATGGGCCTTAGCATTCCTGCTATTAAGGGTAAAAATCACCCAGTGGTCTCCACTCTTGACCAATGTTTAGCAGTCCACGCTGGAAAGAGCGAGTGTGTGGATGTTAGACAAAGACAGAATGGGTCTTGGCCTTATGTCCTCCATGGTCAAACAGCCTGCTGACACTCATTGTCTAGACTCATACATAAATAATGGCCATTGAGCAAGATAACAGAGCATGGCCAGTGCTAATGGAAATATACTCCAGCGTGAGTAACCACTTTCAGGAGAGGAGGACGGAATTATTTAAACAGTCCTCCACCCCTATAGAACCCATAATATCCTGCATGTGTGTATTATACAAATAGGTTTGCTGGCCTACACACACTGTGTGTGCTGGCCTGCTGTATTCTGTCATGCTCACCTTCCGATCCTTGGCTCGTAGGTGCTCCTGCATTTCTCGAGGGTTGGGAAATTTTGTCTTGTCCCAGGTGAAGTAGCGTTTCCCTTCGGTGTGATCAATGTCCAGCCAGATGGTATCATAAGGAATGTCGTGCACGTCAAAGCCAGCGTCCACTTGCTTAACGTCATTTTCATCCTTGTAGCTGTAGCGGCACTGGTGGTGGCCCAGTGCAAACAGAGGAGGAAGTGCCTGAGGACCTGGGGGCCAAGCATAACAGTATTCAACAATCCAGCAAGGAAATCACCTTTTACAGTCTTTACAAGAAGCGATCAGCTCCCCCGAAGACTGAGTGGATCAAGACAGCACTACGTGTGCTGCTGATCCAATCAAGCCAGAGGATCCCAGGCCCAATCGCTGGATTGTGCTGAGTTTGCTGCTATTAGCTGGAGTGCTAAAGTTGGTCTCAATCTCTCCGGGCTAGGAAGAGGAAAATCAGCCAACAACCCTCCCTCCTGTTCGCCAATCCAGTAACTCCAACTAGAGAGTGTGAATGTTTGGTGAGGACAGGATTGGGTTCAACTACTGGAAATGCTCAGCAAGTCAGGCAGCATCTGTGAAGAGAGAAATACGAGTTAACGTTTCAGGTCGATGACCTTTCATCAGAACTGGAAAAAGTTAAAGATGTCTTTATTTCAGATTTCCAGCATCCGCAGTATTTTGCTTTTGTATTGGGTTCAACTGCATTGCCCCACACAGTCAATTTACCTGCCCACTCTCACTATCTAGATTCAAACATGTAAACAGCCATTTGGGCAAGGTACAAGAGGGTATTTGTCACTTACAGAACTGTACCCCAGCATGAATCAGTAGCTTCAGGAAAGGAGGGGAGACGAGGGAAAGGGGAACATCTCGGGGAACAAAAAATTTTACTCGTTGGTTGTTGGAAATAGTCACTTGAATGTGAATTTACTAAGAATAGTAAATTTCCACGAACACAATAATATAACTCAATAATTGTACAACATTACCCTGTTCACAAATGTACTCCATCAAACTAATAAACTGCACTGTATTAACATTATACTGTGTAAGTAAGTTTGGCACCTTAATATACTCATAAAAGCATTGCTGGGAACATGTCTTGCCCTACTGATTGCAGTGCTCTGCATCCTGCCTGGTTTTTGATGGGAGACATGCCTTATTTGCTTACAATCAGTCATCATCATACCTGTCAGCCTTGAATACTGGTTGAAAACATCAAAAGCACTGGGACCCATCAGGACATATGCATCGATTATCCCACTCTCAGACATCCAGCGAACGTCTGTTCTTGGCAACGCATCATCATCTGCCTTCAATTTCTTCGTCTTGCCCAATGCAGTCTACCAAAAAATGTGTTTAGTTATTAGCTCACTGATGACTAAACAATCTGGATGCATGTAGAGACCCTTAAGTACAGCTCTATTCCACTGGCTTCATCCAAATGCTCCCAGTTCACTTTAGAACTAAAGAAAACGAAGGCTGCTATTAGATCAGCAAAAAGGCTAATGGAAAAAAGGATTGTAAACAACTGTGGAAGTAATGGGAAAAGCTTTTTCAGTTATGTGAAGAGTCAGAGACTGTATTAGGCCACTGAACAGATCAAGGACAGATTACAAAGGACTCACTGGGTATGGCAGAAATATTAAATGAGTACTTTGCATCGGTCTTCACCCTTGAAGATGATGCTCGCCTATTAGAATTTAATAATGTTACTAACAAAACGAGTATTAATATAAATGAACATATTGTTTTAGAAAGAATTAAGAACTTGAAAATAGATCGAGCAGTCGGGCCAGCTGATATCCACCCAAGGGTCCTCAGAGAGATGGGACTGTGTGAACCCCTAGCCTGTATTTTTAATAGCTCACTACACTCTGAAATGGTTCCTATAGACTGGAAGGAGGTGTTTAATGTAGTCCTCATCTATAAAAAAGGTGACAAGCCAGACACGGGTAACTATAGGCCCATTAGTTTAACATCAGTAATAGGTAAGATGCCTGAGGGAATCATTAAGGATGCAATATATGAATGCTTAGATAGAGAGGGACATGTTACGCACACTCAACATGGCTTTATAAAAAGGTCTGTCTTGCAAATCTAATTCCATTTTTTGAAGAAGTTACAAAGTTGGTGGATGAGGGAAGTCCAGTAGACACTGTCTACTTAGATTTCCAAAAAGCTTTTGATAAGGTACTGCACAAGAGGCTTCTCAATAAAATCGAAGCTTCTGGTATATTAGTGGTAATATATTGAGTTGGATTGATAACTGGCTGGCAGGACGTAGGCAAAAAGTAGTTATAGATGGATTTGGATCTGTTTGGAGACCGGTCACCAGTGGTGTCCCACAGAAATCGGTCTGGGATCGTTGCTCTGTACTATTTTTATAAATGATCTGGATGTAGGTGTTGGAGAACAATCTGCAAATTTGCTGATGATACCAAGAAGATCTGTGCGAGTATTGAGACTGGGGGAGACGACGCTCGTCTGCTTCAGGCAGATCTTAGTGTGTTGGGCGATTGGGCTCATGACTGGCAAATGATGTATAACTTAGATAAATGCAGTGTTATGCATGTGAGCAGGAAAAATGCTCAACATTCATACACCCTTCAGGGAAAAGCATTAAAGAAGGTGGAGATAGAAAGAGATTTGGGCTTTCTATTGTATACATCTTTAAAGGTACATGAGCAATGCTGTGAAGCAATAGAACAAATTGGGTGTTAGGGTGTATCTATAGGACAATTGAGTATAAGACAAGGCATTATATTTTGTCTTTGTACAAGACCTTAGTCAGGCTGCACTTGGAATACTGTGTCCAGTTTCGGTCTCCTCACATGGTGGGTGATATTGAGGCTTTGGAAAGGGTGCAGAGGAGGGCCTAATTCCCAGTTTAAAGAATCTTGGTTATCAAGATAGACAAAAACACTTTAGAAAAGCGTAGACTATAGAGGTGATCTGATTGAGGTTTATAAGATAATGAAGGGAATTGATTGTGTTCCAGTTGACAGTTTGTTCCAATTAAATAGGTTAGGGAGGACCAGGGGTCACAAATTTAAGTTGTATAAGGCCAGACCTAGGTTAGATGCCAGGAGGTGGATCTTTTCCCAGAGAATAGTGAACCTCTGGAAAAGGCTGCGGGCTCGTGCGGTGGACGCCGATTTGCTGAATTCCTTCAAGCGAGAGCTGGACCTGTTTCTGGGTGTGTAGGGGTTCGCAAAATTTCCTCTATTTCCCTGAAGATTTGAAAACATTGGTCCACATCGTGGATGAAGATTTATGTGTTTTGAATTGCCTCTGGGTCAGATCAATGTTTTAAAGCATACTCAGAACCATGAAAGACTGTTCTGAGATGGAAAGAACGTGGACAACACGGGAGTCGTGGAGCTCTGTGGAAATTATTCGCACATCCGAAGACAGTACATTATCAATAAAATCGTTCCCTGGAGTTTGGGCAATCACAAAAGGTTTTAAAATAGCCACAGAAAGCATTGGCCAAGAACCGTGGGGTTTCTGAAAGCCTGTACAGCTTGTAATGTTGTCTGTGAAAAAGTGGGCGGATACAGGGGCTGTGAGTCAGACCTGCCAATCAAAAAAAGGGAGGTACCCTTCAGAAGCACTTGAAGTTGTTTATTTACTCAAGAGATTAGCCCACTTGAGAATTCACCGCAAGACAATGGACTTGAAACTGCTACCACGGATGTTGCCTGACTTGCTGAGTTTTTCCAGCATTTTCTGTTGTTATTTCGGATTTCCAACATCTGCAGTATTTTGCTATCGTACTAATGTTGACACAGTCATTCAGAACTACTCAGACACACAGAGAGACTGAAACCCTGGACAGGACTTTTCATATGCATAGTAGCAATGAATGGGTTTTTAAATCACCCAGCATTGGACTATAGGGCTGCTGCATTTCTCTTTTGTTTTAGCCCAGGTGAACTCCGGAAGTGGGCGGGAATATTTCGGCCCCACAGTGCAGACTCTAACCCAGTCCAACCACTTTGAGTTAGCCAATCACAGCTTTTCTCTTATGAATTGGAACTTTTTGGGCGCGAATTTCCCAGACAGGCATACAGCAGGGGGGAGGGGGGGCTCACCAGATATATAAGATAGCTGCTGAGAAACTATCTCTCTCTTTTACTTCCTGGGACTACAGGTGAGCTTCTCTCTCTCTCCCTCTCACTTCGCTGGACCACATGTGATCAAAGTTTCTGACTCCTCAGCATAGCAACCGAGTAGGGAGTTTGGGGGGATGGTAATTTAAGGGGATATTGCTAAGATTGTTTAATCAACATTGTAGTCCCTTACCCCTCGGTTTTGCCGTCTGCCTTACCCCATTTTAAGCATTTTACTGTAATTACTGTGTTCGTGTGGGATAGTTTGATATTTTGATTATAGTTTCTTTTAGTTAATAAAACTTGATTTTTCTCTCATCCAAACCACGTGTCTGTTTTAATATCAACAATTATAAGCCCTGCAGTCCGAACTGGAAGGTGGGGTAGCGATTCGAAACCACTGTTTTAAAATTGGTTTTATTGGGATTGGTCTGAGTGCAGGCAAAGGCTGCAAGACCAGGAAAATTACTTTAAACCAGTTTAAAGAAGCCCCAGCCTTACAGGTGGGGCGGAGATCACCTCTTACACAAGGTAGGTACTGCAACAAATTCAGGGCCGGAGTGATCCTGGACTAGTTTCGATTGCCCAGATGGGTCAGAGAGGAATTTCCCAGATTTTTTTCCCTCAAATTGGCCTAGGTTTTTTATCTTTTTTTGCCTCTCCCAGGAGATCACATGGTTTCGGGTGGGGTGGAGTGTATATATTGTGATACACAAGTGACGGGCCTTCAATAACCACAAAACTAGAAGTTATAGACTTAAACAAGTTGGCTTTTAATCACTAAGATCAGAGCTAACATCTCAACACGCCGACTGGTTCACAGGAATGAGTCATACAGATCCTGGGATCTTTATGTAAGAGAAGTCAGGGGCGGAGCCAAGAGCCAAGACCTGGAACCTCCCAGGTTAGTCGGGAAAGAGGAAGTGAAACTATACACAGTGGGGGAGGGTAATATACATGAGTGCAAAACGAATACAGGATCAAGACAAACAGATTTCATTACATTCACCTCTTCTATAGATTTAGTCCATCGGGGTGATGTTTCTTAAAAGTTGGTATAAGTGAGTCTGTCAGGAGGTTTTGCAGTTCTCAGTGATCGGCGCAAAGCCGGTTGGGGTGCCTCTAGGGGAGTGGATTCTGGTTCCTCCGCTGTCCGGGCCTCTGCAGTGTCTTCCAGGTTATCTGCAGTGTCCTCCAGGTTAAAGTTGGGTATTGATACCTCTGGGCGTCCTGTCTCTTTGTAGTGTAGGCCTTCATCGGGTAGTCTCCCATCGTTCTCTCCGCTCCCCGAGGGAGCGAGGTCTTTTATGGAAACAGTGTCTTCTCGCCCGTCAGAGTATTCGATATAGGTGTACTGAGGGTTTGCATGGAGGAGCTGTACCTTTTCCACAAGGGGGTCCGTTTTATGGCCTCTCATGTGCTTCCGCAATAGTACTGTCCCCGGAGACGTCAGCCACGCGGGTAGAGATATGCCCGAGGTGGATTTCCGGGGGAAAACGAACATCTTTTCGTGAGGGGTAGCGTTAGTGGCAGTACATAACAGAGACCTTATGGAGTGGAGCACGTCTGGGAGGACTTCCTGCCAGCGGGAGGTCGGAAGACCTTTTGACTTTAAGGCTAACGTGACAGCCTTCCAAACAGTAGCATTCTCCCTTTCCACTTGCCCATTACCCCGGGGGTTGTAGCTAGTGGTTCTGCTAGTGGCTATCCCCTTCGAGAGCAAGAACTGGCGCAGCTCGTCACTCATGAATGACGTCCCCCTATCGCTGTGTATGTAGTTCAGCATGCCAAACATGCAGAATAGATTACAGAGACACTTGATGACCATGGCACTGGTCATGTCTGGGCAGGGAATGGCGAAGGGGAAGTGGGAATATTCATCAATGATATTGAGGAAGTATACGTTACGGTCGGCAGAGGGAAGGGGTCCCTTGAAGTCCAGACTTAGGCGCTCGAATGGCCGTGTGGCTTTGATAAGGTGTGCACGGTCAGGCCTGTAGAAACGAGGCTTGCATTCCGCACAGATGCGGCAGGCTCTGGTCATTGCCCTGACCACCTCGATGGAGTGGGGCAGATTGCGGGACTTTATAAAATGGTATAGTCGGGTGACCCCTGGGTGACAGAGGTCGTTGTGGAGACCCTGTAATTTGTCCGTATGAATGCTGGCACACATTCCCCGCGATAGGGCGTCTGGGGGTTCATTAAGGGCTCCCGGCCGGTACATAATATCATAGTCGAACGTGGATAGTTCGATCCTCCACCTGAGTATTTTGTCATTCTTGATTTTCCCCCTTTGTTTGTTATTAAACATGAAAGCCACCGACCGCTGGTCGGTGAGCAGGGTGAAACGTTTGCCGGCTAGGTAGTGTCTCCAGTGCCGCACTGCCTCCACTATAGCCTGTGTCTCCTTCTCGACAGAAGAGTGCCTGATTTCAGGTCCCTGAAGGGTTCGGGAGAAGGCCACAGGTCTCCCAGCCTGATTGAGGGTCGCAGCTAAGGCAAAGTCTGACGCATCGCTTTCGACTTGAAAGGGAATGCTTTCGTCCACTGCACACACTGCAGCCCTTTCAATGTCCTGTTTAATACTGGTGAAAGCCTCCCAAGCTTCAGCTGATAGTGGGAAGGACGTCGATTTAATGAGGGGTCGGGCCTTATCAGAGTAATTGGGCACCCATTGGGCATAATACGAAAAAAATCCCAGGCACCTTTTTAAAGCTTTGGGATTGTGTGGCAGGGGCAGTTCCTTTAGGGGGCGTAATCGGTCAGGGTCCGGTCCAATTACCCCATCTTCCACCACACAGTCGAGGATACAGAGACGGGTTGTGTTGAAGACACATTTGTCTTCGTTGTAGGTTAGATTCAGCTTTAGGGCAGTTTTTAAAAATCTCGCAAGATTTAGATCGTGGTCTTGCTGGTTGTGCCCGCAGATAGTGTCATTGTCCAGATAGGGGTAGGTAACTTGTAGTTTATTCTCGTCAACCATGCGGTCCATCTCACGTTGGAAGACCGAGACCCCATTTGTTACCCCGAAGGGCACTCTGAGAAAATGGTAGAGGCGCCCGTTCGCCTCGAAGGCGGTGTATGGGCGGTCCTCCGTTCTAATGGGGAGCTGGTGATACGTGGATTTGAGGTCGATAGTCGAGAAGACTTGGTATTGCGCAATCTGGTTGACCATTTCTGATATGCGGGGTAAAGGGTAGGCGTCCAGCTGGGTATAAATATTAACAGTCTGGCTGTAGTCAATTACCATCCGTTTCTTTTCACTATTTTTAACTATGACTACTTGGGCACGCCACGGGCTGGTACTGCATTCAATAATGCCTTCCCGCAGGAGTCTGTCCACTTCCGCCTTGATAAAAGTGTCTGTCTTCCAGACTGTACCGTCTACTTTTGGTCGCTATGGGCCTACAGTTCGGAGCGAGATTAGCGAATAAAGAGGGCGGGCTGATTTTTAAGGTTGATAGGCCAAAGACTGTGAGTGGCGGCTGGGACCCGCCATATGCTAGCGTGACACTTTCGTGGTGGCATTGGAAGTCCAGGCCCAAGATTACATTAACACAGAGTTCTGGCATCACGAGGAGTTTAAAATCCTTGTAGTCCGTGCCTTTTACAGTCAGTGTTACCACACAGTAGCCCAAAGTGTGGGGCTTAGCAGCCATAGCAATTCTGCTCCGTGTAGGGGTTACCGTTAATGAGTGCCGCCGTACCAGGCTAGGGTGGATAAAACTCTCGGTACTCCCACAGTCAATTAAACATTTTGTTAAATTCCCGTTTACCTGTATGTCCATCATGGATTTTGTCAACGGGTGTGGCCTAGATTGATCCACCGTGATCGAAGCCACTGTTGGGCCCTGGGCGGCCGTTGAGTCAGGAAAAGATGGCGGATCCCAAGATGGCGGCCCGCACGGCACGCACGAGGCGGTGACAGAGTTGGAAATCGGATTCCCCCTGCAGACTTTGCTAAAATGCCCCTTTTTCTTGCATTTGAAGCATGTAGCGTCCTTCGCTGGGCATCGTTGTCTGGGGTGCTTGGCCTGGCCGCAGAAGTAGCATTTCGGGCCTCGAGACATTGCCGCTGTAGTAGGACTCCTGGGTGAACTTCTGTGTGGGGACTCCGGCGGCGTAGAGCTGGTCTGAGACCTGGATGGGGAAGATGGCTGATTCCAAGACGGCGGCCCCCTCGGCGCACACGAGGCGGTGAGGGCCGCATGGCCGGAAGAATAAGAGTCAGAGTTTCTCTGGGCCACGTCCAGCGATCGCGCAGTGGCCACTGCCTTTTTTAAGTCCAGGACCTCCTTCTCCAGCAGTCTCTGCCGGATATAATTCGATTTGAGGCCCGTGATGAAGGAATCGCGGACCAATTCGTCAGAGTACGCGTTGGCCGTCACAGCCTTGCATTTACAGTCCCGGACCAGGTCCTTTAGGCCCTGTAAGAAATCGTCCATTGATTCCTCTGGTCGCTGCCTGCGTGTAGCCAGCAGATGTCTGGCGTACACTTCGTTTACCGGCCTCTGGTATTGGGCCTTCAGGATAGTGATGGCCTCCGTGTAAGAGGTGGCGTCCCGGATGAACGAATAAATCCGATGACTTACGCGAGTAGTCAGTAGACTCAGTTTATGTACCTCGCTAGCGGATGAGGCCCCCGCGAAGAGTTCGAAGCATTTGAGCCAGTGTCCAAATTGATTTGATGCTTCAGCAGAATGTGGATCCAAGTCCAGACGCTCTGGTTTTAGGAGTCGATCCATCCTAGTATTCTTTAGTGATTAAAATTGATGGGCCTTCAATAACCACAAAACTAGAAGTTATAGACTTAAACAAGTTGGCTTTTAATCACTAAGATCAGAGCTAACATCTCAACACGCCGACTGGTTCACAGGAATGAGTCATACAGATCCTGGGATCTTTATGTAAGAGAAGTCAGGGGCGGAGCCAAGAGCCAAGACCTGGAATCTCCCAGGTTAGTCGGGAAAGAGGAAGTGAAACTATACACAGTGGGGGAGGGTAATATACATGAGTGCAAAACGAATACAGGATCAAGACAAACAGATTTCATTACAACAAGGTATCACAATTATATGGGACTGGCTCGATGGCCTGTCCATCATTGTTCATATGTTTGTATGAAAGCAAAGGCAGTAAATTAAAAAAAGTTTTTAAATGTCAAATCTGACCTGTTAGCCATCTGACTCATTGGCCGGACATCATTATAGCTATAAGGAACAACTAGTATGGATTTAGAAGGGGAAGATCCTGCCTGACAAACCTCTTTGAAGGCATTACAGAAAAAGTAGGTGGTAACATGTCCTATTATAAGCAATGAAAATAACATACACCTCACAGCAGAGGGGCCACTCCTTGTGGATAATGGAAATTGATAGAAAATTGAGAGTCTCTAGATTTTGGTCTTTTGTATTTGGTAGTGAATCCCTATGCTAGATAATGCTGCAATTTATTTAGACTTTCAGAAAGCATTTGGCATAGGTCTGTCCAACAGATTCCTTACGAAAGCAAAATACTGCGGATGCTGGAAATGTGAAATAGAAACAGAAAATGCTGGAAACACTCAGCAGATCAGGCAGCATCTGTGGAGAGAGAAACAGAGTTAACGTTTCAGGTCAATGACCTTTCGTCAGGACTGGAAGAAGTTAGAGATGTAACAGATTTTAAACAGATGCAGAGGCATGGAAAGGGGGGAGGGCAGGAATGAACAAAATGATAGGTCTGTGATAGGCAGAAAAGATTAAATGACAAAAGATATGATAGTACAAAGCAAAAGAATATGGTAATGGGACAAGTAAAGAAACAAAAGATGAGTCCAAGGACAGAGGTCAGAGCGAGAGTGGAGCAGAAAATTAAAGAGACAGGCGACCGGAAGCTCGGGGTCACGCTTACGGACTGAACGGAGGTGTTCCGCAAAGCGGTCACCCAATCTGCGTTTAGTCTCCACATTCAACGGATCATCCTCTGCCATTTCCTCCCCCTCCCCTCCCCTTTCAGTATTCCGAAGGGAACATTCCCTCCGAGACACCCTGGTCCACTCCTCAATCACCCCCAACAGCCCCTCCCCTTCCCGTGCAAACGCAGGAGATGCAACACTTGCCCTTTTACCTCCTCACTTCCCACTGTCCAGGGCCCAAGTCACTCCTTCCAGGTGAAACAGCGATTTAAGAACATAAGAAATAGGAGTAGGCCTTACGGCCCCTCGAGCCTGCTCCGCCATTCAATAAGATCATGGCTGATCATCGACCTCAATTCCATTTTCCTGTCTCATCTCAGTCTCCCTTGATCCCGCTAAAGTCCAAAAATCTATCTATCTCAGCTGTGAATATACTCAAAGACTCAGCATTCAGAGCCCTCTGGGGCAGAGAATTTCAAAGATTCACAACCCTCTGAGTGAAAACTTCCTCCTCATCTCAGTCTTAAATGGCCTTATCCTGAGACTATGCCCCCTAGTCTACTGTGATGGACCACGCAGACCCAGTAGATATGCTCATTTTTTCGACTGACAGGGGACAGTAATGCGGGTAGCTGTGGTCATCGATACAGGTGCACCAAGTAGTGTAGGTCATCCACTACAGCTGGCTTCATCTCCAACCATCTCAACTCTGTATTGTCACAACATTGAATTTCATCAGCCACCTGTCTGCCAAGTATATTCAAATCCTCCTGTAGCTCATCCTGTTCAACTTTGGAGTCTACCACCTTCATTAGCTTTGTATGATCTGCAAATTTAACCATTGTGCTTGTGGCTCTGAGCTCCAGATCATTTATGACGATATTAAAGAAGAGGTCTCAAAACAGACCCCCGTGGGACCCTACTGGTAACATTCTACCAGGCTGATGACAATCCCTGTACCACCGCGCTCTGGGATCTATCGGTCAACCAATTATGTATCCATTGTTAAAGAACATAAGATAAGAACATAAGAAATAAGAGCAGGAGTAGGCCATACGGCCCCTCGAGCCTGCTCCGCCATTCAATAAGATCATGGCTGATCATCGACCTCAACTCCACTTTCCCGCCCGACCTCCATATCCCTTGATTCCCCTAGAGTCCAAAAATGTATCTGTCTCAGCCTTGAATATATTCAAAGACTCAGCATTCACAGCCCTCTGAGGCAGAGAATTCCAAAGATTCACAACCCTCTGAGTGAAGAAATTCCTCGTCATCTCGGTCTTAAATGGCCTACCCCTTATCCTGAGACTATGCCCCCTAGTTCTAGACACTCCAGCCAGGGGAAACAACCTCTCAGCATCTACCCTGTCAATCCCCTTCAGAATCTTGTATGTTTCAAAGAGATCACCTCTCATTCTTCTAAACTCCAGAGAGTATAGGCCCATTCTATACAATCTCTCATCATAGGACAGCCCTCTCATCCCAGGAATCAATCTAGTGAGCCTTCGTTGCACCGTCTCCAAGGCAAGTATATCCTTTCTTAGATAAGGAGACCAAAACTGTGCACAGTATTCCAGGTGTGGTCTCACCAAAGCCCTGTACAATTGCAGCAAGACTTCCTTACTCTTATACTCCAACCCCCTTGCAATAAAGGCCAACATGCCATTTGCCTTCCTTACTGCTTGCTGTACCTGCATGCTAGCTTTCTGCGTTTCTTGCACGAGGACACCCAAATCGCTCTGAACACCAACATTTGAAAGTTTCACACCATTTAAAAAATATTCTGTTTTTCTATTCTTCCTACCAAATAACCTCACATTTCCCTACATTATACTCCATCTTTCCATTTTTCCACTGACTCCTGATTTCTTTATTTTCAGTACCAGCCTTTCCTGAGGAAGTGCATTATAAGACTTACTGAAATCTAAGTATGCATTACCCCATCAAGCTCCTTTGTCACACCCTTAAAGAAAACCAGTAAGTTAGATTGACAGAACCTCCCCTTCATGAACCCACATTGACTATCTTTTATGATTTTATTATGCTCTAAACAATCTCTGCTTCGCTAACTCCTGGTCAGTTTACCGCAGCTGATGGGAATCCCATGCAAGCAGTTGAAATGATGGCCCAGAAATTCGGGTCTCCACGGGTGAGTACGCACAGGGTACTCACCCGTAAGCCCAATGGAAGTGCCGGTTTCGTGCATGCACTGCGCATGCGCGGGAAACTGGCACTTCCGTTCCCCTGAAAGAAGGGGTTCAGAAGTCGAACGCGTGTGTGGGAGAGGCTGCGCGTGCGCATCGAGCTTACGTTTTTTTTTGCAGGTTTTCCCGGGAGGGTAAGACTCCAGCAGTTACACTTATAAAAAGCAGTCGCAGGAAACTTTGTGCTATCCGGCACCCATGGGACCGAGCTACTGCCGTTCTTTTAAAAGCTCCGGATAGACCAGTCAATGTTATCAGATAGGAGCTTTTCATCGCAGTATCTGACCACAAACACTGTTGCTCAGCAACAGCTTGTAAACACTCGGCCCAGTAGCTTGGAAGCTCTCTGAAGCTGTTGCTAAGCAACAAAGACGCTTTCCAGAGCCTGCCTGTGAAAAGAATGCTAGGAGAAAAAAAAACACCTAACCAAAACGGCTGCTGATTTCTGCCGTTAGATCAAAGTTGCCGGACATTCAACTTCCGGATAGCACAAAGTTTCCTGTAAAATGTAAACATTTTTCCACAGGTTTATTATTTTTAAATACTTTAAAGAAAGGTAAGTTTATTTTTAGCCCCGTTAGAAAATGTAATTAATTTTTTCAAAAATGTAAATTATTGTTTAAAATAGTTATTTCATGTAATTTATAGTTTATTTTAAAAATGTGATTTTTAAAAAATTTATTTTTCGAGATGTTTTGGGGCTTATAGTATTTATAGGTTTGACAGGTCAAACTTATGAATGAAGCATTCCCTGCTGCCATTGGCTCTCCATGGCCTACGTGATCCCAGGGGACGCATCGAACTAACTGCACCTCTGGGATACGCAAGCATTGTGCGCCGGCAGTTGGAGCAGGCCCAGGATCGGAATCCCATGCGGGCCCACAGCTCAACGGCCGGCGCGGTAGGTAAGTGCAGGTTGGGGGCTTGCACCCACGGGAAGCCCCCGACCCAAATTTCTGGGCCAATAAAAGAACCAAAGAATTAAATATAGCAGTTTGGAATGTGAGAACACACGTGCCTGACTCTTTCAAAGAACTGGCACAGGCACGATGGGCTGAATGGCCTCCTTCTGTGCTGTATGATTCGATGACACTGAGTGAACAAGGCCTGATACATAGAAACATAGAAAAATAGGAGCAGGAGTAGGCCATTCGGCCCTTCGAGCCTGCTCCACTATTCAATATGATCATCGCTGATCCTCTATCTCAATACCATATTCCCGTTCTCTCCCCATACCCCTTGATGCCTTTTGTGTCTAGAAATCTATCTATCTCCTTCTTAAATATATTCAGTGGCTTGGCCTCCACATCCTTCTGCGGTAGAGAATTTCACAGGTTCGCCACCCTCTGAGTGAAGAAATTTCTCCTCATCGCAGTCCTAAATGTCCTACCCTGTATCCTGAGACTGTGACCCCTCCTTCTAGGCCCCCCAGCCAGGGGAAACATCCTCCCTGCATCCAGTCTGTCTAGCCCTGTCAGAATTTTATATGTTTCAATGAGATCCCCTTTCATTCTTCTAAACTCTAGTGAATACAGGCCTAGTCGACCTAATCTCACCTCATACGACAGTCCTGCCATCCCAGGAATCAGTCTGGTGAACCTTGGCTGCACTCCCTCTATGGCAAGTATATCCTTTTTTAGGTAAGGAGACCAAAACTGCACACAGTACTCCAGGTATGGTCTCACCAAGGCCCTGTATAACTGTAGTAAGGCATCCTTGCTCCTGTACTCAAATCCTCTTGCAATGAAGGCCGACATACCATTTGCCTTCCTAACTGCTTGCTGCACCTGCATGTTTGAAAGGAGCAGTGTGCTGATCAGTAGGGAACTCAGACAATATAATATTACTGTTCTCAGTGAAACCCATTTAGCTGAAGAAGGTCAGCTTAAAGAGGTTGGTGCTGAATGCACCTTCTGGATACGGCGTTCCAAAGAGGAAGAAAAGCTGGAGTTAGCTGCGCTGTGAAAGCCAACATGATATCTAAGCTTGAAAGTCTTCCTAAAGGAGTCAGTGACCACCTAATGACTATGAGACGTTTGATGTCTCATAAGAGGTATGCTACCATTATTATTACTAAAGCACCAACCATGACAAACTCTGATTAAACCAAAAATGAATTCCATGAATTTACAGGTTCCGAGAAAGGACAAACTCATTATCATGGGTGACTTTAATGCTCATGTAGGAGCTGACCACAAGTCCTGGAAGGGAGTCATTGGTAGACACGGCATAGGGAAGTACAACAGTAATGGAACACTGTTCCTCAGGATGTGTATAGAATGTCACCTGACCATCATCAACATAGTCTTCCGGTTTCTCAGCAAATACAAAACTACATGGCATTGACGACATACTGGTCCACCAGAGGGATGCCAAAGATGTTAAGACCTCACAAGTCATGAGGGAGCCACAGGTACATCTGAGCAAAACTTGATCTCCAGGTAGCTCCATTTCAAAGACCGCAAGGTGAATAACCCCCTACCAGATTAAATGTTTTCAAACTTAAAGCAGCAGGAGTGGAAGATCAACTCTGTCAAGCTGTGGAAGGTCATATCAGCATTGTCAACACAGCGTCTGGCAACATCAAAATGGGCTAGAAAAACTTCAGGGATGCCTTATGTTCTTCAGCCAGTAAGACCCTTGCACCAAAAACCACCTCAGAGTCAGTTGTTTGTGGGTTCTAGTCCCACTCCAGAGGTTGGAGCACATAATCTAGGCTGACACTTCAGTGTCGTATTGAGGGGGTGCTGCATTGTCGGAGGTGCCACCTTTCAGATGAAACATTAAACCGAGGTCCTATGTGATTTCTCAGGTTGTCGTAAAAGATCTGGATGTAAAAGATCCCATGGCACTATTCGAAGGAGAGCAGGGTGTTCTGACCAATATTTGTCCCTCAACAAACACCAAAAACAGATGAGAGACTTACAGGTAAAGTGCAGAAAAATTGTTGTTTGTGAGACGCGGCTGTGCACAAATTGGCTGCCCCGTTTCCTACATTACAACAGTAACTATATTTCAAAAGTACTTCATTTGTTGTAAAGCGCTTTGGGATGTCCTGAGGGCATTAAAGGTGCTATATAAATGCAAGTCTTTCTTTAACGGCAAGAAATAGCAACATGCTCATGGTGACTCCCTGCAAATCTACTGACACAGACTGATGGTGACGCCCTGCAAATATAATATGGCGACTCCCTGCAATACAGTAACACAGATTTATGGTGATCCCTGCAATATACTAACACAGATTTATAGTGATCCCTGCAGTATACTCACACAAACTTATGGTGATCCCTACAATATACTGACACAAACTTATGGTGGTCCCTGCAAATACCAACAGGCTGGCAGTGATTTCTGCAACTATTGACACGCTCGCAGAGACTCCAATAATAAAATACCATGTCCTAACTTCTGAAAGGCAGCATCGGTTACTCAAAGGAAAACAGTGCTATCATTGCAGAAAGCATTTTCCAGTACAGTGAAATAAGGTGCTAGTAACTGAACAAGTGGAGGAAAAATACAGAAATGTTATGGCATGGACAGAAATCTGATGACTGTTGGGATCCCCTTGCAGACCCCTGGGGTCTATGGAGCCCTGTTCGAAAACGTATTTTGTAGATTCCTGGGAAAAGTACAGGAAAGGGCCTTCAAATCCTCCTATTGAGAAATGCAAATGCCCAGAGCACTGGACAACACTAAAGTTGAAAAGATTTGAGAGAAAAGCTGAATCAAGAAACTTGAGACATAAAAGCCTGTAGATTCTAAGAATTGGAAACAAAGGCCATTTTTGTTACAACCTTTGGGGTATGCACAAAGGAATGGAAAATGAACAATGAAAACAATTCTGAAGACAAAGAAAAAATCAGTTTGATTTCAGTTGCAATTCTGCTAACTCTTGCGTGCGACTTTATTCTGCAGCCATGTAAGAGCCAGTCACACTCAACATTTGGTTGCAAAACATTTTCTTTCGGTGGGTGGCCTATATCTTCCATGCAATGGCTGTAGGTAAGAATTTGATTGATGCCTTGGAGCGCTCTAAAGTGATGGGTGACTTGAACCAGTCCTATCACAGCTCGTTCTGACTCACAAGGGATTAAATGTCAGGGAGATCAGCCTAAATCCCAATTATGCAACTCCAACAACTGGCAAAGTGAAGTTTGACTCCAGAGATCATATTTTACTGCCTTTGACCCAATTTAGCAACTCCTCGTATTGGCTCTTCCAACCAATAAAAAAACTTGAAGCTAACCTTAGCTTCATCAGTTGGGTTTGCCCCTGTTGGCAGATATGTTTACATCCCAACATAGCTCCCTTAATGAGCAATAGCGGGCAACTTGCCACACCAGAGGGCATGAAATCTGCCAGTCTCATGGGTGAACTGAGATGGAAGCGACGCTCACAATAATTCCCACAAACATGTTCCAGGACACTTTTGGAGCAACCTCCCTTAAAAGACAACTGGCTAGGCCACTCACTGCCTGGTACAAAGGGGCGAAGCGTGCATGGCCTGTTTTGGGCTGGCATGCTGTGCACTCATTTACAGGCTCGTCTGAAGATTGCATCATGTGGGCCTAGGGTTTCCAAGGGTTACGCCCCAGTGTACCAGATTGAAGGATCAGTGCTTGGGCCTCAGCTATTCACAATCTATATCAATGATTTGGATGAGGGGACCAAATGTAATATATCCAAGTTTGCTGATGATACAAAGCTGGGTGGGAATGTAAGTTGTGAGGAGGATGCAAAGAGGCTTCAAGGGGATATAGACAAGCTAAGTGAATGGGTAAGAACATGGCAAATGGAATATAAAGTGGAGAAATGTGAAGTTATCCACTTTGGTAGGAAAAATAGAAAATCAGACTATTTTTTAAATAGTGAGAGATTGTGAAATATTGGTGTTCAGAGGAACCTGGGTGCCCTTGTACACGAATCACTGAAAGTTAACGTGCAGGTACAGCAAATGGTATGTTGGCCTTTATTACAAGAGGATTTGAGTATAAGAATAAAGACGTCTTACTGCAATTATACAGCACCCTGGTGAGACCACACCTGGTGTATTGTGTACAGTTTTGGTCTCAAAAGGAAGGATATACTTGTCATAGAGGGAGTGCAACAAAGGTTCACCAGACTGGTTCCTGGGATGGGGGGATTGTCAAATGAGGAGAGATTGAGTAGACTAGGCCTATATTCTCTCAAGTTTAGAAGAATGAGAGGTGATCTCACTGAAACATACAACATTCTTAGAGCTTGACAGGGTGAATGCAGGGAGGATGTTTCCCCTGGCTGTGGAGTCTAGAACCAGGGGTCACAGTCTCAGAATAAGGGGTCGGCCATTTAGGACTGAGATGAGGAGAGCGGTGAATCTTTGGAATTCTCTACCCCAGAGGGCTGTGGAGGCTCAGTCGTTGAGTATATTCAAGACAGAGATTGATAGATTTTTGGATATTAAGGGAATCAAGGGATATGGGGATAGTGCAGGAAAGTTGAGTTGTGGTAGAAGATCAGCCATGATCTTACTGAATGGCGGAGCAGGCTCGAGGGGCCAAATGGCCTACTCCCGCTCCTATTTCTATGTTCTTATCTGTGACTGGTGTAATCACCACAGGTTTACAGAGTGATTACAAACAGATACAGCCAACAATTAGATTCAGATCATTTAAACTGGGCTCAGGATTGACACCTGCATCTTCAGACTCCAACCTTTGAGATGGGACAGAAATTCTATTTGTACAAAGCAATGGAAAACAGAAACTGGATCTTACATGTGCTTTCTGAAAATATATATAGCATTCACCCCATTCCATTTATGCAGAGAACACGCGATTTCCTCAAAAAAATCAACCAAATTAGTCAAGCAGGACCTGCCCTTTATAAAGCCATGCCAACTGTCTCTGATTATCCCATGCCAAGTCTTCATGTTATTGAATCCAAGGGGGAAAAATTGGGTCGCGTCCCCTTTGGGGTGCTAACTTTGCCGGGTGGCTACTTTTAGCACCCCAAAAAAGTTAGCAGCCCCGCACCGGAAATTGAATGGGAGCGCCCCAAGCAGGAGGCGGGGCGCTACTGGAAGCGCTCCCCCTCCCTCCTGGAGCGCTACCATTCAATATCGCGGCTGTACATACAACAGCGCCACGCGCATTGGCACATAGCGCAGGCATCCCTCCCCTGATTAAAGGGGAGGGGCCTAGCGCAGCGCACACTGGGGTCCTGCTGGACCACTGGGGAGTGGGGTGCTGGCAAAAGAGCCCGGCACGACTGATCGCGGCCGGCACCCCGCAGGAAGAGGCGAAAGGAGGCCGGTACTAGCAGGCAGCCCCAAAAAAAGGCCCTTTAATTTGAGCCGCCACAGCCGCAAACACGGCACCCTGACCCTGTCAGACATAGCGTCCGGCGGTATGTCAATGGGGCGCGAGTGAAGTTTGCGGCCGGTGCGCGAGCGGGGCACTGCGCACGGCGATGACGTCATCACCAGAGGTGCAGCGCTGCGGGGCATTACCAGCTACCGCCGCCGCTAACCTCCCACTGAATTTCATGAGAGGAGTTAACAGCGCAGTGCCCGGGCGCTAGGTGTTTTGCGCCCCGATAGCGGGGCGCTAACGGGAGGTGCAATTCAACCCAATTTTCCCCCCCAAAAGCCCAGCCATAGCTGCGGTAAGATTAATCAACAACAAATCTCCCCCTGTGGTTAGAACACTGGGTGAAAGGCGGCTTGATGTGTTGAAAAGGTGTCTGGCCAGACTATTGGAAAGTTAGGCAAAGGGCTTCGCTGAAATGGTTGGTGCCATTCCACGATTTGGTCAACAGGACTTGTGCTTTTAAGGTGTTAGCCTTAACGGAGTCAGAAGGACGTGGGTTCAAGTCCCACTCCAGAGACCTGAGCACACTTCAGAGCAGTACTGAGGGAGTGCTGTACTGTTGGAGGTGCCATCTTTCAGATGAGGTGTTAAACTAAGGCACATCTGCCTTATCAGGTGGACGTAAAAACCCCTTGGTACTTGACATAGAGGAGCAGAGCAGTGCTCCTGGTGTCCTGGCCAATACTGAACCTTCAACCAGCACCACCAAAACAGATTGCCTGGTCATTTAACTCATTGCTGCTGATAGGACCTTGCAGAGTGCAAATTGGCTATTGCGTTTCCCTCCATTACAACAGTGACTACATTTCAAAGATAAGCATTGGGTGTGAAGCGCTTTGGGACATCCTGAGGTCATGAAAGGCACTATTTAAATGCAAGGTGTTTATTTATTTTTTAACTAGCTGAAGTGCCCGGCGGTGCCGAGGCTTTTTCGAGGGCATGTTGTTGTTGGAAGAGAGAGAGAGAGCGACTGGGGGGGGAAGAGAGAGAGCGACTGGGGGGGAAGAGAGAGAGCGACTGGGGGGAAGAGAGGGCGGGGAGGGGGAGAGGGCGGGGAGGGGAGGGCGGGGGAGGGGGGGAGGGCGGAGGAGGGGGGAGGGGAGAGGGGAGGGGAGGGGGGGAGGGGAGGGGGGAGGGGAGGGGGATGGGGGGGAGGGGAGGAGGGGAGTGGAGGAGGGGGGAGAGGAGGGGGGGAGAGAGACAGAGGGAAGGAGAGAGAGAGGGCGAGCGGCCCGCGGCCGCAAATGGAGCCAAGCCCCGAGAACAGGCGTGAGCCGGCTTGAGGCTGAGAGACGGCCACGCCCGGTTGCCGGGGTAACCCTTCCCCCCCTTCCGAGCCCCCGTCCTCCCGAGCACCGGCCACGCCGCCCCGCCCCGCACTCCACTCCCGAGAGCCCCGCTCTCCGAGCCCCGCCCGCCCCGCACTCCCGAGAGCCCCGCTCTCCGAGCCCCGCAGTCCCGAGAGCCCCGCTCTCCGGGCCCCACTCCGCCCCGCACTCCCGAGAGCCCCGCCCGCCCCGCCCCGCACTCCCGAGAGCCCCGCTCTCCGAGCCCCGCCCCCCCGGCCGAGCCAGCTTGAAGTCCGCCGATTGCGTCTGTGAGAGACGGCCGGCGGGCCCGGTTGCCGGGGTAACCCTTCCCGCTCACCAAGCCCCGGCCGAGATCCGCACTCCCGAGAGCCCCGCACCCCCCGCCCGAGCCGAGCGCGGAACAGAGAGAGACGCCGCGTCTCAGCTGCTCCTGCTGCGCGCGCACCCTGACCCTCGTGGCTGACGCCGTTGCCCCGGGTAACGTGACACGGGGGGGGGGGGGTGGGGGGGCAGGGTGAGGAGCTTAGCAGAAGCCGTGGGAGAATTACCTAGGTCGGGCCTGGCTGGGCAAGAAACACCCAGGCTTTCAGGCCTAACAAAAACGGGGAAAGGTAGGAAAAAGAATCTTCAGGTTAGAGAAAATATTTACAAATGAATGAAGTTTTTTTTAAAACAATTTAATAAATTCAATTTTATTTTGCTGCGAATGTATATTTGAAAAGAAAGACGCAGAAAGCAGGAAAAAGAATGGAAGCAAGATGGCGGCTACTCACCTCGGTTCAGAACGATAAGACCTCGAGGTCACTCTGTCGCTAATGAGCGGATAATGAGATGCTAATGAGCGGAATGTTGAAGGTTTTTTGGATACCGCGGGCGCGATTTTAGCCCAGCCGAAACGTAAATATGCTTAAGACCGTTTTGGAAAGGTAAGCTTTCTTTCGACGTAACGTACGCGTAGGTACGCTCTGTAACTTTCGAGCGCATAGCCCGACAAACGCACACGTGAGGATAGACAGACAGAAGGACAGACAGACAGAAGGACAGACAGACAGAAGCATCGCTTTATATATATAGACTAGCTGAAGTGCCCGGCGGTGCCGAGGCTTTTTCGAGGGCATGTTGTTGTTGGAAGAGAGAGAGAGAGCGACTGGGGGGGGGGGAGAGAGAGAGAGAGAGCGCGACTGGGGGGGGAAGAGAGAGAGCGACTGGGGGGTAGAGAGAGAGCGACTGGGTGGAAGAGAGAGCGACTGGGTGGAAGAGAGAGACTGGGGGGAAGAGAGAGAGCGCGGGTGGGGGGAAGAGAGGGCGGGGGGGAAGAGAGGGCGGGGGGGGAAGAGAGGGCGGGGGGAAGGGGGGCGGGGGGGAAGGGAGGGCGGGGGGGAGAAGGGAGGGCGGGGGGGGAGAAGGGAGGGCGGGGGGGGAGAAGGGAGGGCGGGGGGGAGAAGGGAGGGCGGGGGGGGAGAAGGGAGGGCGGGGTGGGGGGGAAGGGAGGGCGGGGTGGGGGGGAAGGGAGGGCGGGGGGGGAGAAGGGAGGGCGGGGTGGGGGGGAAGGGAGGGCAGGGGGGGAAGGGAGGGTGGGGGGGGAGAGGGGAGAGGGGAGGGCGGGGGGGGAGGGCGGGGGGGGAAGGGAGGGCGGGGGGAGGGGGGGAGGGAGGGCGGAGGGGAAGGGAGGGTGGGTGGAGGAGGGGGGAAGGGAGGGCGGGGGGGAAGGGAGGGAGGGGGGAAGGGAGGGGGGAAGGGGAAGAGGGAGGGGAGGGCGGGGGGGAGGGAGGAAGGGAGGGCTTGAGGCTGAGAGACGGCCACGGCCACGCCCGGTTGCCGGGGTAACCCTGCTGCGCCGCCCCGCCCCGCACTCCGAGCCCGCCCCGCACTCCCGAGAGCCCCGCTTTCCAAGCCCCAGCCGCCCTGCACTCCCGAGAGCCCCGCTCTCCGAGCCCCGCCCCTCCCGGCCGAGAGCCCCGCTCTCCGAGCCCCCCCCCCCCACCCCCCCGGCCGAGAGCCCCGCTCTCCAAGCCCCAGCCGCCCCGCCCCGCACTCCTGAGAGCCCCGCCCCCCCGGCCGAGCCGGCTTGAAGTCCGCCGATTGCGGCTCTGAGAGAGCCCCGCCCGAGCCGAGTGCGGAACAGAGACACCGCGTCTCACCTGCTCCTGCTGCGCACGCACCCTGACCCTCGTGGCTGACGCCGTTGCCCCGGGTAACGTGACATGGGGCGGGTGGGGGGGGTGGGGGAGGAGCTTAGCAGAAGCCCAATTACCTAGCTCGGGCCTGGCTGGGCAAGAAAGGCCCAGGCTTTCAGGCCTAAGAAAAAAACGGGGAAAGGTAGGAAAAAGAATCTTCAGGTTAGAGAAAATATTTACAAATGAGTGATTTTTTTTAAAACAATTTAATAAATTCAATTTTATTTTGCTGGAAATGTATATTTGAAAAGAAAGACGCAGAAAGCAGGAAAAAGAATGGAAGCAAGATGGCGGCTACTCACCTCGGTTCAGAACGATAAGGCCCGCCCACACACGCACCGATTGGTCGACCGTCAGGTGACCAAAGCGTAGGATTGGTCAATCGTCCCGTCACTCGACCGTAGGAGGGCCCGGCCGCACGCGGCAGCAAGCCGGCGTACGATTGGTCGACCTCGAGGTCACTCTGTCACTAATGAGCGGATAATGAGATGCTAATGAGCGGAATGTTGAAGGTTTTTCGGATACCGCGGGCGCGATTTTTGTCCGGCCGAAACGTAAATACGCTTATGACCGTTTGGGAAAGGTAAGCTTTCTTTCGAGGTAACGCACGCGTAGGTACGCTCTATAACTTTCGAGCGCATAGCCGCCCAGACGCACACGTGCAGACAGACAGAAGGACAGACAGATCGACCGATTTATATATATAGAGACTAGCTGAAGTGCCCGGCGGTGCCGAGGCTTTTTCGAGGGCATGTTGTTGTTGGAAGAGAGAGGGAGAGAGCGCGACTGGGGGGGAAGAGAGAGAGCGACTGGGGGGTAGAGAGCGACTGGGGGGTAGAGAGCGACTGGGGGGAAGAGAGGGCGGGGGGGAAGAGAGGGCGGGGGGGGAAAAGAGGGCGGGGGGAAGAGAGGGCGGGGTGGGAAGAGAGGGCGGGGTGGGAAGAGAGGGCGGGGGGGAAGAGAGGGCGGGGGGGAAGAGAGGGCGGGGGCGGGGGGGAGGGCGAGGGCGGGGGGGGAAGGGGGAAGGGAGGGCGGGGGGGAAGGGGGAGCGGGGGGGAAGGGGGAAGGGAGGGCGGGGGGAAGGGAGGGCGGGGGGAAGGGAGGGCGGGGGGGAAGGGAGGGGGGGAAGGGAGGGCGGGGGAAGGGAGGGCGGGGGAAGAGAGGGAGTGGGAGGGGGAAGAGAGGGAGGGAGGAGGGGGGAGGGGGAAGGGAGGGCGGGGGAAGGGAGGGCGGGGGGAAGGGAGGGAGGGCGGGGGGAAGGGAGGGCGGGGGGGAAGGGAGGGCGGGGGGGGAAGGGGGAAGGGAGGGCGGGGGAAGGGGGAAGGGAGGGCGGGGGGGGAAGGGAGGGCGGGGGGGATGGGGGGGAAGGGAGAGGGGGAGGAAGGGGAAGGGAGAGGGGGGAGGGGAAGGGAGGGCTTGAGGCGGAGAGACGGCCACGGCCACGCCCGGTTGCCGGGGTAACCCTGCCGCGCCGCCCCGCCCCGCACTCCCGAGAGCCCCGCTCTCGAAGCCCCAGCCGCCCCGCCCCGCACTCCCGAGAGCCCCGCTCTCCGAGCCCGCCCCGCACTCCCGAGAGCCCCGCTCTCCAAGCCCCAGCCGCCCCGCACTCCCGTTGCCGGGGTAACCCTTCCCGCTCACCAAGGCCGAGATCTGCACTCTCGAGAGCCCTGCCCGAGCCGAGCGCGGAACAGAGAGAGACGCCGAGTCTCACCTGCTCCTGCTGCGCGCGCACCCTGACCCTCGTGGCTGACGCCGTTGCCCCGGGTAACGTGACACGGGGGGGGGGGAGGGGGGCGTGAGGAGCTTAGCAGAAGCCCAATCACCTAGCTCGGGCGTGGCTGGGCAAGAAAGGCGCAGGCTTTCAGGCCTAAGAAAAAGCGGGGAAAGGTAGGAAAAAGAATGTTCAGGTTAGAGAAAATATTTACAAATGAGTGATTTTTTTAAAAACAATTTAATAAATTCAATTTTATTTTGGTGGAAATGTATATTTGAAAAGAAAGACGCAGAAAGCAGGAAAAAGAATGGAAGCAAGATGGCGGCGACTCACCTCGGTTCAGAACGATAAGGCCCGCCCACACACGCACCGATTGGTCGACCGTCAGGTGACCAAAGTGTAGGATTGGTCAATCGTCCCGTCACTCGACCGTAGGAGGGCCCGGCCGCACGCGGCAGCAAGCCGGCGTACGATTGGTCGACCTCGAGGTCACTCTGTCGCTAATGAGCGGATAATGAGATGCTAATGAGCGGAATGTTAAGGTTTTTCGGATACCGTGGGCGCGATTTTAGCCCGGCCGAAACGTAAATACGCTTAAAACCGTTTTGGAAAGGTAAGCTTTCTTTCGACGTAACGCACGCGTAGGTACGCCCTGTAACTTTTGAGCGCATAGCCGCCCAGACGCACACCTGCAGACAGACAGAAGGACAGACAGAAGGACAGACAGACAGAAGGACAGACAGAAGGACCAATTTATATATATAGATGGTCATTTCCTCAAAATGGGACACTACACCTGACATGAATCACATGTAATACCCAGCAATCATCATTTAACACAATACACAGCAAATATAAACCCTGGACTCACCTTACTCTCTGTGTTCATGCTGATATCCACCAAAGTCTCAGAAGCATTCAGCCAGAAAATTCCCATAGTTTGCTTTGGTTTGTGTGCAAGGAGGAGAGGTATAGAACCGTACACACTCATTCGGCTGTACAGTTTACACGCAAATGCATCCAGGTTATAGAGCCTATAGGGTTCGTCCTGACTGCAAAGACAGATCAACAAACCAATAATTGGTCTTTTTTTTAAAAATTGATATGACCCTGATTGCTCTTATGCCCCATATTATATGTCCACTACCCGTGACTCACAGCAGCCAATGGATTAGTCACTCCCCAAAGGCTCAGTTTGTATAGCAGCATGTAATTTGCTCATACAAATCAGGTTTCAAGCCCTATATCCAGCCTGGCCTAGATGATTTCAGCTGGGATGATAGTAGTGATGTTACAACTGGCTTGAGCACTATGCACTGAGTGGGGGTGGGGGAAGCGGGGAGGTAATCAGTCAATGTTCCCATTCCTGATGGGTACCGAGTAACCCCTGCTGGAAAAACCATGATTGGACTTTGGGTGAGAACAGGATCGTGCTCGTGTCTAGTTGAATGGCCTACAAACAATCATCATCTATGCTCATACATGAAGAATGGCTACTTGGGTGGGGAAACAGAGGTGACTGACACCAATGGAGCTCTACTCAGCTGGTGCCTAAACTTCAAAAGAGGGGAAAAGATTGGAGGGGTTAAAGCAAAGGAAGTTGGAAAGCAACTCAACCAGCGAGTTGCTGAGTGGCATCCATAGCCCCGCTCTCTGCCTAGAGGCAAATCAATCACTATCCCAAAGTACTGTATTGATTTTTGGGGGTCTATTGAATCCCAATTCCAGAAACACTCCCCTTGACCAGACAAAAGCTGTCAAGTTAGTCCTGACTGTTTTTAATTATTTCATTCCAGATTGAACCAAAGGAGATCCTGCAGACCACCATGGTCACGGGTCTGGGAGAATCTGCTTCATGGGCAGTTGCTGACGTTACACGATTCGCAGGTTACTCCCCTCGACTGTGGCAGCTCATACCTTGTAGTTTTCAGCCGCAGACTCTCTGTGTGCTCTGGAATTCCATAAACATGCTCAAACCCATGCAGTGAGAAATCCAATCCAACAGATGTAGGGCCTGTTAATAAAAGAAAAATATTGTAAAGAAATTCAGACTTTTTAAAAAGCCTCCATGTGTAAGGAGTTTGCAAAATTCCCCCACCTCGCCTGCTTTCCGAATCAACCAAAGTTGGCCACTTTTTAAACGTACAAAATGGAGTTCTGGGACACGTGACCAGAAAGCTGCTGGAAGCGAATCATTTTTCTCCCCAGCAACAAGACTGGAGACAGGGCCTGGAATTCCACAGTCCCTATGTGGATTCCAGGCCAGACATGGAATTGAATATGTAATAGCAAGAACAATGAACCTGGTTGCACTGCAATCAGGGTTAAGCTAGTTAAAACCATCATCAGGCCCATCCTAACAGATCCAATCATATCAGAAACCGTTTTAGAGGACTAGGCACCAGAGACACCATTGTGTGACTGAAACCAAAAACAATGAGGGCCGGTGATAAGGCCGTTAGTAGGAAATCGGCCGTTTTGCAGCCATTTACAGTTAACGAAGTAACCTGGGACACCTCTCGATCTGGGGGAGGCAAGGCAGATCGAGAGAGTATAACTGTTTTTAGTAAGCAGACAGAAAGAGCAGTTCGACACACTTCGACTTGGAACACACTTCGGGAGAGACAGCTTCTACACTTCACTTCGATTTCATCCTGGGACTTCGCTGCAAAAGGGAAACTTCGAGGACTCTACTGGGAGAAGCAGTCTCCAAGACGGGGAAGGCTATGCGCAGCAGGCCCATGCTTTGGTAAGCAGGCGAAGCTCCCGGTCCGTACTGCCTCCCGATTTAAACCTGACTGTTCCCCCCGCCCCCGTGCCCACCACCTCAGGCAGGGATTCAGAGTGGAACCAGGAAGACACGGGACGGAGTGCACCATCCCGGTACGGACCGGAGCCCAGAGCGGGCCTCGCTAAACGGCGCAGCCCAACCCAGGAGGGAAGCCTTTTCGCCCAGCCAAGGAGGAAGATCCACTACCTGACTGACGGGAGAGTGTGTGGCCAGTGCACACTGAATTTTACCAGGCCAGACCAACTAAAGCTGCAGTCCCAGGACAACCTAGAGGCCTTTGTTCCAATGCGTTGGGTGAGCATGAGAGTCTGACCCCCTTTTAGTTCAACCTAGGTTAGGGATGGTGTAGGAGGTGGGGATAAGGCTAAGGGGAGTGTTAATGTGTGATACCCCTCGATGTGTCGTACTCCTTCCCGCACTCACGTGCCCTCTGTTTTGAATATATAGTATTCTTTTTTTTTCTTTTTAAAGTGTATAGAGCTGTAGCCTTGGTTTAGTATCATTGAACCAATTAATTTCTCTGCTTGCTTGTTTTGTTTTATTTTTCTCTCAATAAAACCGTTATTATTTTAACCTTTCACTGCTTGTCTGTCTCGAGCTTGTTATTCTGCGCATCAGCTGCCTGGTAGGATCCCAGTGTCAGAACTGAGTGGGAGTGTGGGGACGCCTCGAAAACGTCCACTGGGTCAGGCCCGGGCCAAACCGACCACCCAACCAACAACCCCTACACATGTCAATGTTCTTTTAAAAGTAGCTCTCTTTTAAGAAAAATTCTTCCTTTCTTTCCAGAAGACAGAGCGCCAAACCATCCGACCACAGCACCCCGCTCCCCACAACCCCAGAAATGTATCCATTTTCCTCTATCGCTATTCCACAAGCCCTTATTAGATTTGTCTCCATGAGATACTACCCTTTGCTTCCTCAACTTTTCTCTTACCCTGCTGTTGCTGTCTCCTTAGCCCAAAGCTTGCTTTCATTGTCAACTGCCATTTCTGCTCCACCCCTCCCACCATCAATGCAACTGTCACAAACCTTTTTAAAACCCTCATGGTTGACCTCTCAGTCATCTCCAGCCATCACCCATTTCTAGGCTCTCTTTCCTTTCAAGGGTCCTCAAATGGGCAGACCTTTTCCATTACTTCCTGGTCAAATCCCTTCAGTCCAGCTTCTGTCTCACACACAGCACCAAGGTCACCATGGTGAAAGGCACTAACTATATCCAGCATGAATACAAAGGCAATGTATTATCCTTCCTAGGCTTCTCGGGAGCCTTTGATACAGCCCACCATTCCATCCTTCTCCACTGCCTTGCTCTGTAGTCCACTTCCATGGCACTGCCCTGTTGTAATTCTAATCTTCCCTGTCCCAATGTATCCTACACATTTCCTGCAGTAGCTTCTCCTGTCATCTGAGTACGCCACAAGGGTCCATCTCTGTTGCATCCTATTCCTTATATGCCTGCTGTCTCTTGGAGTCAACATCCATAAGGCATGCGTCAGTTTCCATGTTTTATCTCCCCACCACCACCCAAACTCCATGACTGCTGCCATATTGTCTGACTGTCTTTCTGCTATCAAGCTATGAATGATCCAGAATTTCTTCTATCGGCAAGACTGAAGCTATGTTTTTCACACCCTTGCCTGGCTCCATTTTCCGCTCCAAACTAAAACCAACAGTTCACAGCCTCGATGCCCCGTTCAATCCTGAGCTGAGCCTTAGACCCTATATTCAGTCCATTATCAAGACTGTCAATTTTCACCTCCGTAACAGTGCCCGCCTTTTGGTCCGGCCTCAGCCCCACTGCCACTGAAACCTGATCTGTGCCTTTGTCACCTCTAGGCTTGATTTCTCCAGAATTCTCCTCGCCAACCACCCAAGCTCCACCCTACACCAACTCACCCAGAACTCCGCTGCCCATATCATATCTTGCAATAAGTCCTGCTCAGATATCATCCATGTCCTTGCTCACTTCTACTGGCACTCATCATCCTTAAAATTCTTGGCCTTGTCTACAAATCCCTCCATGGCCCCATTCTACCATACCTCTACATCCCCGTCTAGCCCAAAGTCCCAGCTTGCATCCTCCGTTCTGCCGAGTCTGGATTATTGTGCTTTCCTCCACTCCCCTATTTGGAGGACAACCATCAAGGTACAGAAACACTAATGCCACCCATATACTGAAAGGTCCCAGGGTCCTGCTTTCTGAAACTCTCTTCCACCTTTTTGTATCTTTCCCCACCTTCAAAAGGCTCTCAAAACCCATCTAATTCAAACAGTGACAGGGTAGCACAAAGAATTCGACCCAACACAATCGTCGCTAAGCAAAAGGAGAAATATCTGACATATTGGGCAGAAACAACAAAAACCCAAAGCAAACTCAATTGCTACTTGGCCCTAAACAGACAATACAACATAGCTGATTACCTGACCATGGTAAAGGATAACAAACTGAGAAGAACCTTGACAAGGTACAGACTTAGCGAACATAGCCTAGCGATCGAAAAAGGCAGACACAGGCAGACCAGGCTGCCAAGAGAAGACAGGATATGCTCTCACTGCAGTCAGGGAGTAGTGGAGACAGAGATGCACTTCCTCACAGCCTGTGGAAAATATCAGGGCATCAGGGAGAATTTCTACCAAAAATTCTCACAAATATGCCCTGAATTCAGAAATCTGAATGACAACCAAAAACTCCCATTCCTACTGGGGGAGGAGAGAAGCTGTGTAACACTGGCGGCACACTATGTTACAGCTTGCCATGAACAGAGGGACAACCAGTAAACTAAGAAAAGAGTATATATAAACAAGGCGAATGTATATTTATACACTCAGGGATATACCTGTTTATACACTGCATGAATAGAACTGCGTTTATGTGTTCAACCATAAATGTATTTTGATGCTTTGGCAACATAAGATGTACCTTATCATGCCAATAAAGCGATTTGAATTTGAATTTGAATCTAATTAACCTCAACTTTGTCACCTCCCCAATTCTTCTCCCAATTTCTGCTTGGTGTTTGAATTTTCCCACCTCTTGTGAAACGTCTTGGGATCTTTCACTATGTTAAAAGCAATGCGTATGTGTAACTCAGTGTTAGCACTGACGGATGCCAAAATATTATTTCATGCACATCAACGGTGTGACTGTACCTAACCCTAAAGGCCAATCTCTTTGTGTGTGAGCCGAGCCAGAGGCTGCAGGCTATTTATGCAAGGATGACTGAATAGCCTGCTGACACTTGCTGTCTAGATAGGGTACTCAACCATGGTCTAATCTTGGTCTCATTTGACCTCCACATACATGTATTTTCCAATGGCCTTTGATCAAGAGCAGAAGCCCTGGCTAATTTTTCTCCTCACTTGCCCATGGGTGCAAAACCCAATTGTAGTGCTACCTTGTGTTTCACCTGGGATCAGCTTACTGAACATGGCACAAAATGTTTTAACATGTTTCCTTTTCCTATGCATAAAATGCATTTTCTTGAGCTCTCTTTGTGAGTTTCCTCCCTTGCATTTTTTCTAATCTCCAGCTGAGAAACCAGCCAGCAAACTACTTCTTGGCCCTCAGCCAATGCTGTTCCATAGTTGTGTGTTTGCAAGTGTGGGGTGCAGCCTGATTCTTGCTTCCTTCCAGTGGCAAACACTTCAGATGTGTCTGCCACCTCTCCCAGCTGGACTGGCAGAATCAGCAAACTCAGTGTGGGGACATCATAAGCAGCATTTCACACCCTACAGTCTGTGACAAAGCACATGGGAAAAATACAGCAACTCAGAACACAATACAGAAAGGCCCAATTACTTCAGTAATGACAGAGCTATTCGCTGTACAAGGAAAAGATTAGCTCAGTACAGTACCATGGTAACTCTATGGTGCTGCATTAGATTGCCATTATTAGAATTGTGTTTACCTACCCCAACCCTGATGGTTCAATTAATAAGCACAATGTCCAGTGTGGAATCGAGGCTAAGGGCTTGAAGGATCCAGGCTCAATTCCGAATGATAGAATAGAATCATAGGGGTCGATTTTAACTCAATTGGCCAATTGATTTCCAACGTGTGGGAAGCCTTTGCAAATGGGTTTTTCATGACTGCAAGTCCCCTCCGATGACGTCATCATTGCTGCTGCATTTAAGGCCCACAGCAAGCCTTGCTTCCTCTGCAGGCTTCCAAGCTTTCCCCTGCGCCTAAGTTTGATGAGGCATCACTGCAGGCATTGTTGGATGGGGCTAGGGCCCACAGGGAGGTCCTGTTCCCTTCTTCAGGGAGGAAGTGGCCTCACAGTCAGACCAAGGCTGTGTGGCTACAGGTGGCTGGGGAAGTCAACTCCTTGGAGCTCACACGGCGCACCTGGATGCAGTGCAGGAAAAGATTTCATGACCTTCATCGCACTGGAAAAGTATGAAGTTTCCATCACCCTCAATCTGATCCCCACTGCTTTCCTCATCAGCACTCAGCTTTAGCAATCCTTTCCTCCACATCCCACTTGACACTCACATCCATGCACCCTTAGCCATGCCCTCTCTCTCTATGCTCACATTCACCTAACTATTCGACCATGCAGCCCTCACACTCCCTCTCACTCTGATGCTTTGAACACAACTGACAACACACAGGGAGGGCCCTTGGTCTTGCAACCTCACTCCATCTTTGTCTCCTTCTAAGTATCTATGCTATGCAATCTCTACACTCACTCCTTCATTCTCACGCAACCTCCACTTGTCTCCCTCATTGCAGGAGAAGAGAGCTCACACCAGGATCTTGTGGCCATTACAGAAACATGGCTGCAGGGTGACAATGCCTGGGAATTAAACATACCAGGTTATTTAACGATCAGGAAGGACAGGCAGGAAGGAAGGGGAGGTGGGGTGGCTATGTTAATAAAGGAAGGAATCACTGTAATACAGAGAAATGATATTGGGTCAAAAGATCAGGATAATGAAACAGTTTGGGTGGAGGTAAGGAATAATAAGGGGAAAAAAACACTAGTGGGCGTAGTCTATAGGCCTCCGAACAGTGGCAACTCTGTTGGACGGAGTATCAATCAGGAAATAGTTGAGGCTTGTAATAAGGGAACATCTATAATTGTGGGGGATTTTAACTATCATATTAATTGGACAAATCAAAGTGGGCAGGGCTGCCTTGAGGATGAGTTCATTGAGTGTATTAGAGATGGGTTTCTTGAGCAGTATGTAACTGAACCGACCAGGGGGCAAGCAACCTTAGATCTGGTCCTGTGTAACGAGACAGGATTAATTAAAAATGTCCTAGTAAAGGATCCCCTTGGAATGAGTGACCATAACATGGTTGAATTCCATATTCAATTAGAGGGTGAGAAGGTTGGATCTCAAACAAGCGTGCTAAGCTTGAATAAAGGAGACTATGAAGGTATGAGAGCGGAATTGAGTAGAGTGGATTGGGAAAATAGATTAAAGGGTAAGATGATACATGATCAGTGGTGTACATTTAAGGAGTTATTTTACAACTTCCAAAAAAAATATATTCCACTGAGAAGAAAAGGGTGTAAAAGAAAAGACAGCCATCCGTGGCTAAGTAAAGAAATTAAGGATAGTATTCGACTAAAAACAAGGGCATATAAGGTAGCCAAATCTAATGGGAGGATAGAGGATTGGGAAAACTTTAAAAGACAGCAAAAAATAACAAAAAGATTGATTAAGAAAGGGAAGATAGATTATGAAAGTAAATTAGCAAAAAATATAAAAACAGATAGTAAGAGTTCTTATAGTTATATAAAAAGAAAAAGGGTGGCTAAAGTAAATGTTGGTCCCTTAGAGGATGAGACCGGGAAATTAATGGTGGGAAATATGGAGATGGCAAAAACACTGAATGAATATTTTGTATCAGTCTTTACAGTAGAAGACACTAAGAATATCCCAACACTGGACAAACAGGGGGCTAAAGGGGGGCAGGAGCTAAACACGATCAAAATCACTAAGGAAGTGGTACTCGGTAAAATAATGGGACTCAAGGTGGATAAATCACCTGGACATGATGGCTTACATCCTAGGGTCTTGAGGGAAGTGGCGGTAGGGATTGTGGATGCATTGGTAATAATTTTCCAAAACTCCCTGGACTCAGCAAAGGTCCCAGCAGATTGGAAAACTGCTAATGTAACACCCTTATTTAAAAAGGGTAGTAGACAGAAGGCTGGAAACTATAGACCGGTTAGCCTAACATCTGTGGTAGGTAAAATATTGGAGTCCATTATTAAGGAGACAGTAACAGGACATTTGGATAATCATAATTTAATAGGACAAAGTCAGCATGGTTTTATGAAGGGGAAGTCATGTTTGACAAATTTGCTGGAGTTCTTTGAGGAAGTAATATATAGGGTGGATAAAGGGGAACCAGTGGACGTAGTGTATTTAGACTTCCAAAAGGCATTTGACAAGGTGCCACACAGAAGATTATTGCTTAAGATAAAAAATCACAGGATTGGGGGTAATATTCTGGCATGGATAGAGGATTGGCTATCTAACAGAAGGCAGAGAGTTGGGATAAATGGTTCATTCTCAGACTGGCAATCAGTAACTAGTGGTGTTCTGCAGGGGTCAGTGCTGGGTCCCCAACTCTTTACAATCTATATTAACGATTTGGAGGAGGGGACCGAGTGTAACATATCAAAGTTTGCAGATGATACTAAGATGGGAGGGAAAGTAGTGAGTGAGGAGGACATAAAAAACCTGCAAGGGGACATAGACAGGCTAAGTAAGTGGGCAGAGATTTGGCAGATGGAATACAATGCTGGAAAGTGTGAGGTTATGCACTTTGGCAGGAAAAATCGTAGAGCAAGTTATTATCTTAATGGCAAGAAACTGGAAAGTACTGAAGTACAAAGGGATCTGGGGGTCCTGGTGCACGAAACTCAAAAGGTTAGTATGCAGGTGCAGCAAGTGATTAAGAAGGCCAATGGAATGTTGGCTTTCATTGCTAGGGGGATAGAATATAAAAATAGGGAAGTATTGCTTCAGTTGTACAAGGTATTGGTGAGACCGCACCTGGAACACTGCATACAGTTTTGGTGTCCATACTTAAGAAAAGACATACTTGCTCTCGAGTCAGTACAAAGAAGGTTCACTCGGTTAATCCCGGGGATGAGGGGATGGACATATGAGGAGAGGTTGAGTAGATTGGGACTCTACTCATTGGAGTTCAGAAGAATGAGAGGCGATCTTATTGAAACATATAAGATTGTGAAGGGGTTGGATCGGGTGGATGCGGGGAGGATGTTCCCGATGATGGGTGAAACTAGAACTAGGGGGCACAGTCTTAGAATAAGGGGCTGCTCTTTCAAGACTGAGATGAGGAGGAACTACTTCACTCAGAGGGTGGTAGGTCCATGGAATATGCTACCCCAAAAAGCTGTAGAAGCTACATCATTACATAAATTTAAAACAGAAATAGACAGTTTCCTAGAAGTAAAGGGAATTAAGGGTTATGGGGAGCGGGCAGGAATTTGGACATGCATCTAGGTTCGGATCGGTCATGGCCCTGTGGGTAGCGGAGCGGGCCCAGGGGCCGTGTAGCCTGATCCTGCTCCTATTTCGTGTGTCTAATTCTGTTAAATTCAGGAGATGGTTCTGTGATAGTGGATTGGCGGTTAGGATCAGATCAGCCATGATCTTATTGAATGGCGGAGCAGGCTCGAGGGGCCGATTGGCCTACTCCTGCTCCTATTTCTTATGTTCTTATGTAGGAGAGCGCGAGCCAGGACAGAAGGAGGGCCACCCTCATTAGCCCAGCTCACCCCCTGGGAGGAAGCCGTCCTGGAGATTGTCGGGGCTGATACAGATGCGGAAGTTGGGGAAGGACAGACAGGTGCATCCCCGCAAGCTGGTGACAGAATAGTTTTCCATCTCTCTCATTGACATTGCATGAGTCGCTGATGATGATTCTGAAGTTACATCATATGGACTTATGATCATCTGCAAAATGCAATGTGCATGTAACCTTGGCATCACAACTCTAACTTTTTCCTTGACTCCCCCACAGGGCCATCGAGTGCCCCCGTCCCCACTGTGCAGGAGGAAGAGCCTGAGATTCCAGACTCCTCAGAGGAATCTGCAACCTCTGAGGGCACAGCATCAGCAGAAATAAGCGCACCCAGCACCAGCGCAGACACTCACACCTCGGGGGGACCTTCGCAACATAGAGTAGTGTTGTCACCTGGTGTATCACAGCTCACAAGTGAGCATCAGCAGATTGTGGAGACAGGGACAGCAGTGGAGAGTCCTCGTCGGAGGGCGCAGGACTCTGCCAGCTTAACTCAACTGCATGTCGACCCTCTGCCTCTGGGTCCATCCATAAGATCAGAGGTGATGGAACTCCATGCACAGATGCAGGAGTCTCTGGCAGGTTTTGTCTCCAGGATCGCTGCGAGTGTGGAGCGAATGGAGGAGTCCATAGCGAACATGAGCAGAGCCTTTGTGGAGTCAGTAGCACATGAACGCATCAACACAGAAAGGATGGCTACCTACGTGGAAATGATTGCTGCCTCCGTGGTAAGGCTGGCTACGGTAGAGGAGGGCTACGTCCATGGAGGAGGTTAGTCGCCAGGGTATGGAAAACATGATGAGTGTTCAGAATAAAGTGACATCTCTTGAGGAGCGATGGGCATCTATTGAACAGAGAAACCAGACCTTCATGGAAGTCCTTCTGAGTAGGACTGCCATTGCAGCTACGGGTCCCCATGGCACCCCTGATGTGCAGCAAGGTGCTCTCAAGCCACTTGCAGGCGCGGAAGGAGAGCTGACCCATGAGAGGGAGGTTGGTGGCAGGCCTCGAGGAAGTGGGGTTCCTCTCCTAGCGCTCACACTTCCATGCCACTGCAGAGCCGTCGGTCAGAGCCCCGCCGGAGTCCACACCCAAGTGAGATAGACGTCTCAACCCCTGCACAGCCGCAGGAGCAGCAGACTGCTGACGAGCCCTCACAGGCTCGCCACCCCAGAGGACGCCCGCCAAAGGTGTTGAGACAGGAGCAGCAAGAAAGTGAGCAAGGGGCCTCCACATCTGCTGAAGCCACAGGGGAACCACTACGTAGGGGCACGCTAAGAGGAAAATAAAGCATAAGTAGTCACAAGGGTAGTCACTTGGGTGAAATTTTGTGTATATTGTAAAAATGCCATCAGTTGGTTCTTGTGCATAAAAATTCTGATGGCAACTGTTGCAGTTCTGGCGTGTGTCATTTCGCGAATGGGGCTTTCACATTGAGGGCTTAGGATTGCTTGCAGTTGTCAGGATGCTGGTCAAATAGCTAGGAATCCACAGGGTTTGGCCATTGTCGAGGCTCATTAAGAAGCTGCGAGGCAAAAGAGTTTGATTTACTAGGCTAAGCAAATCTGGCCAGGAGGAGTGCGTTCCTTGCATCCGGGGCAGCAATGTTTTCGCGTAATGCTGCCGCTGGTTGATGGGCCTCTGCAGGATGCTCGTTTTCGCCCTCCTCCTCCTCCTCATTATCATCATCTGAGGAGGGTATGTGAGGAGCCACTTGGTCCTCAGGAATCTGCAAGCCACGATGCTGTGCCATGTTGTGGAGTGCACAGCAGACCACGACGATTCTGGAGACCCTGGCTGCTGAGTACTGTAGGGCTCCACCTGATCTATCCAGGCTTCTGAAGCGCATCTTCAGCAAGCCGATGGTTTGCTCGATTATGGATCTGGGGGAAATGTGGCTGGAGTTGTAGCGCTCCTCAGCTTCGTTGGCTGGCCTCCTCAACGGCATTATTAGGCAAGTCCTCAGGGGATAGCCCTTGTCTCCAAGTAGCCATCCATGAAGTTGGTCTGGCGGGCTGAATAGCGGAGGCACACTAGACTGGCGCAGTATGAAGGAGTCATGGCAACTGCCAGAGTACTTGGCACAAACATGCAGAATCTCCTTCTTGTGGTCATACACCAGCTGAACGTTAAGGGAGTGGAAGCCCTTGCGGTTGACAAAAATACCTGGATTGCGATGGGGTGCCCTAAGGGCCACATGTGTGCAGTCAATGACGCCCTGCGCCCTTGGAAAGTCTGCCAGATGAGCTAATCCAACCACTCGCGCCGTCACATTTGCGTGATCCCTGGTGAAATGGATGTAATTGTGCGCGAGGGCAAAGAGGGCATCGGTTACCTGCGTGATGCAAGTGTGTGCGACCGACTGGGAGATGCCGCTGATGTCTGCTGATGATCCCTGGAATGAGCCTGAGGCAAAAAAGTTGAGTGCGGTGGTGACTTTGATGGCCACTGGTAAGGAGTGTCCACCTGGTCCTCTGGGCAGCAGGTCTTGCTGTATCATTGCGCAGATGTCAGTCACTACCTGTCGCGAAAGTTGGAGCCGCCTTTGGCACTGCTGCTCAGTCATGTTGAGGTAGCTGACCCTGTGTCTGTAGACCCTGTTTGGGGGGTATCTCCTGCGCCGACGGGCTTCCATGCGCTGGCCCCTTCTGGCCTGTGCTGCCTCAGGTGGGTGAGCAGCAGCCTGTCGCTCCTGCTGCTGTTGCTGGTGTTGTTCCTGGTTCTGCTGCTGCCGCGCCTGGTGCTCGAGCTCCTCTAATGCCCAGATGGGAAGGAGAAAAATGGCTCCCATGCTTCTGGCATATGCCTCCGCTGAGGAAGCGCTAAGTGAGGGTGGCGAGAGGGGTTTCCCAGGAGTTCACACTGGAGATGTGTGTGAGGCTCCAACCTTCCACAGGTGTGGTTAAGCCTGGTAAAAGTTGCCCAGGCCTGAAACAACAAAGTCCTGCCACCTGCAAATGATGACTGATCAAATCTCCTCTTTAATGGTTGACCTGCAGTTGATAGTCAGCAAGCCAATAGTGCTCATGCCAGGTTTCACAGGCGTGATCACCACCAGGTGTGTTTTACGTAGGAAAAGAGTTAAAAATGCAAGGGCCTGTTAAAATGGCATTATAAAGGCCAATTATTGCTGATTAAGGGCCTTAAAAACCAGTCCCGCCTGTTGGAGGCGGGACTGATTCGGGACCATCAGACACGCCTGGGTTAAAATGGCTCGGGGACGGGAACCAGGCCGGGGGGGTCCCGCCCGCCAGTTTTAACAATTTTAACCCCCCGCACGCCTCAAAGCCGGCCTCACGGCTCAGTTAAAATCGACCCCATAGAATCTTACAGCACAGAAGGAGGCTATTCCACCTGTCGCGCCTGTGCCACCTCTTTGAAAGAGCTGTCCAATTTAGTCCAACACCCCAGCTTTTTCCTCATAACCATGTAAATTAGTCATCTTCAAGTACATGTCCAATTGCCTTTTGAAAGTTGCTATGGAATCTGATTCCACCACCCTTTCAGGTAGTGGGTTCCAGATCTTAACCCTCTGTGTGAAGAAATTTTTCCTCATTTTTCCTCTAGATGTATTGCCTATTATTTTAAATCTATGGCCTCTGGTTACCGACCCACTTGTCAGAAGAAACAGTTCCTCCCTACTTGCTCTATCAAAACCCCTCATAATTTTGAATACCTCCATTAGGTCTCCCCTTAACCTTCTCTGCTATAAGAACAGTCCTAGCTTCTCCAATCTCTCCACATAACTGAAGCCCCTCATCCCTGGTATCATCCTGGTAAACCTCAGCTGTACCCTCTCCAGGGCCTTGACATCCTTCCTAAAGTGGTGCCCAGAATTGAACACAATACTCCAGCTGAGGCTGAACCAGTGATTTGTAAAGGTTTAGCATAACTTCCTTTATTTGTATTCAATGCCCTTGTTTACAAAGCCAAGTATTCCATACACTTTCTTATCCGCCATCTCAATTTGCCCTGCCACCTTCAAAGATTTGTGAATATTCATCAAACTTGGTCTACAAGAGTTTTCTCTACATTGTAGTTCCTGCCCCAAAGTCCAGAGTATAGAATCTAAGGGGCGAGTGGGTCGAACCACTCAAGGTATTACTGTGCAAGAGAGAGAGGCCTCTAGAGAGAGAAACCTCTGCGATCTAAAACCCCTTACACTAGGTTGGGGGGGGAAGTGGAGTCAACTGTGTTTCCCACTCCTGCTCACTATCTGGTAGATTTTTCTAAAAAAGTTGACTGAGTTGACATTGGGTGAGGACCAAATCTGAATTGGCAGTGATGCCTTCCCCACTGTTCGCAGTTGAATAGGCTGCTAATGCTTCACTTTCAAAGCTCAAGCGTGAAGAACGACCTCTTTGACAAGGTATTAGAAGGCAGTGATCCTGCCCAACGAGAGTCAACATCTTCAGGACAGCAGAAGTGGGGGTAAAATAGGGGATAAATTCTTATTTGAAAAATGTGGAGTTTGAATGAATAGTCATTCAGGGTCAATTTAGCCCAATATGCAAAATTCTGACTCTAGGCTGGGCTTCCATATCAACATGGCCTTGATCACCATGCAGAGTGGAACAGTTGTCAGCAACCACTAGTCAGTGGTTTAGAGGCTGATCGTCCTGGCTTCCCAACTGGAGGAGACAACATAGCGCTGATAGGTTACAACAAAGGCCTAATCAGGGGAGCTTTTAAAGAGGAAATGCCCAATCTACGCAATGTACTTATTTTTAATCAGAAATTCAGCACATATCAACACTGAATGTTTCTGCAGTACTGTAAGGAAGTGAGGTTGCAAGATAACTTGCTACTTTGTCATCATCTGTGAAGCATCTCCCTACTCTTCAAAACAAACCACAATATGCACGCATGTGATTGTGTGGTGAACAAAACCTCATTGCAATGTGGGAAGAGCTATCAGATACCCTACAGTTACAATGAAAGGGCCGATGTCAGATACCCTACAGTTACAATTAAAGGGCCGATGTCAGATACCCTACGGTTACAATTAAAGGGCCGATGTCAGATACCCTACAGTTATAATTAAAGGGCCGATGTCAGATACCCTACAGTTACAATGAAAGGGCCGATGTCAGATACCCTACAGTTACAATTAAAGGGCCGATGTCAGATACCTACAGTTACAATTAAAGGGCCGATGTCAGATACCCTACAGTTACAATTAAAGGGCCGATGTCAGATACCTACAGTTACAATTAAAGGGCCGATGTCAGATACCCTACAGTTACAATTAAAGGGCCGATGTCAGATACCTACAGTTACAATTAAAGGGCCGATGTCAGATACCCTACAGTTACAATTAAAGAGCCGATGTCAGATACCCTACAGTTACAATTAAAGGGCCGATGTCAGATACCCTACAGTTACAATTAAAAGGCCGATGTCAGATACCCTACAGTTACAATTAAAGGGCCGATGTCAGATACCCTACAGTTACAATTAAAGGGCCGATGTCAGATACCCTACAGTTACAATTAAAAGGCCGATGTCAGATACGTACAGTTACAATTAAAGGGCCGATGTCAGATACCTAGTTACAATTAAAGGGCCGATGTCAGATACCCTACAGTTACAATTAAAGGACCGATGTCAGATACCCTACAGTTACAATTAAAGGGCTGATGTCAGATACCCTACAGTTACAATTAAAGGGCTGATGTCAGATACCCTACAGTTATAATTAAAGGGCCGATGTCAGATACCTACAGTTATAATTAAAGGGCCGATGTCAGATACCTACAGTTATAATTAAAGGGCCGATGTCAGATACCTACAGTTACAATTAAAGGGCCGATGTCAGATACCCTGCAGTTATAATTAAAGGGCCGATGTCAGATACCTACAGTTACAATTAAAGGGCTGATGTCAGATACCTACAGTTACAATTAAAGGGCCGATGTCAGATACCCTACAGTTACAATTAAAAGGCCGATGTCAGATACCCTACAGTTACAATTAAAGGGCCGATGTCAGATACCCTACAGTTACAATTAAAGGGCCGATGTCAGATACCCTACAGTTACAATTAAAAGGCCGATGTCAGATACGTACAGTTACAATTAAAGGGCCGATGTCAGATACCTAGTTACAATTAAAGGGCCGATGTCAGATACCCTACAGTTACAATTAAAGGACCGATGTCAGATACCCTACAGTTACAATTAAAGGGCTGATGTCAGATACCCTACAGTTACAATTAAAGGGCTGATGTCAGATACCCTACAGTTATAATTAAAGGGCCGATGTCAGATACCTACAGTTATAATTAAAGGGCCGATGTCAGATACCTACAGTTATAATTAAAGGGCCGATGTCAGATACCTACAGTTACAATTAAAGGGCCGATGTCAGATACCCTGCAGTTATAATTAAAGGGCCGATGTCAGATACCTACAGTTACAATTAAAGGGCTGATGTCAGATACCTACAGTTACAATTAAAGGGCTGATGTCAGATACCCTACAGTTACAACTGAAGGGCCGATGTCAGATACCTATAGTTACAATTAAAGGACCGATGTCAGATACCCTACAGTTACAATTAAAGGGCCGATGTCAGATACCTACAGTTACAATTAAACGGCCGATGTCAGATACCCTACAGTTACAATTAAAGGGCTGATGTCAGATACCTACAGTTACAATTAAAGGGCCGATGTCAGATACCCTACAGTTATAATTAAAGGGCTGATGTCAGATACCTTACAGTTACAATTAAAGGGCCGATGTCAGATACCTACAGTTACAATTAAAGGGCCGATGTCAGATACCCTACAGTTACAATTAAAGGACCGATGTCAGATACCCTACAGTTACAATTAAAGGGCCGATGTCAGATACCCTACAGTTACAATTAAAGGGCCGATGTCAGATACCCTACAGTTACAATTAAAGGGCTGATGTCAGATACCCTACAGTTACAATTAAAGGGCCGATGTCAGATACCCTACAGTTACAATTAAAGGGCTGATGTCAGATACCCTACAGTTACAATTAAAGGGCCGGTGTCAGATACCCTACAGGTACAATTGAAGGGCGGATGTCAGATACCTAGTTACAATTAAAGGGCCGATGTCAGATACCCTACGGTTACAATTAAAGGGCTGATGTCAGATACCCTACAGTTACAATTAAAGGGCTGATGTCAGATACCCTACAGTTACAATTAAAGGGCTGATGTCAGATACCCTACAGTTACAATTAAAGGGCCGGTGTCAGATACCCTACAGGTACAATTGAAGGGCCGATGTCAGATACCTAGTTACAATTAAAGGGCCGATGTCAGATACCCTACGGTTACAATTAAAGGGCCGATGTCAATACCTACAGTTACAATTAAAGGGCCGATGTCAGATACCCTACAGTTACAATTAAAGGGCCTATGACAGATACCTACAGTTACAATTAAAGGGCCAATGTCAGATACCCTACAGTTACAATTAAAGGGCCGATGACAGATATCCTACAGTTACAATTAAAGGGCCGATGTCAGATACCCTACAGTTACAATTAAAGGGCCGATGTCAATACCTACAGTTACAATTAAAAGGCCGATGTCAGATACCCTACAGTTACAATTAAAGGGCCGATGTCAATACCTACAGTTACAATTAAAGGGCCGATGTCAATACCTACAGTTACAATTAAAGGGCCGATGTCAATACCTACAGTTACAATTAAAGGGCCGATGTCAGATACCTACAGTTACAATTAAAGGGCCGATGTCAGATACCCTACAGTTACAATTAAAGGGCCGATGTCAGATACCCTACAGTTACAATTAAAGGGCTGATGTCAGATACCCTACAGTTACAATTAAAGGGCCGGTGTCAGATACCCTACAGGTACAATTGAAGGGCCGATGTCAGATACCTAGTTACAATTAAAGGGCCGATGTCAGATACCCTACGGTTACAATTAAAGGGCCGATGTCAATACCTACAGTTACAATTAAAGGGCCGATGTCAGATACCCTACAGTTACAATTAAAGGGCCTATGACAGATACCTACAGTTACAATTAAAGGGCCAATGTCAGATACCCTACAGTTACAATTAAAGGGCCGATGACAGATACCCTACAGTTACAATTAAAGGGCCGATGTCAGATACCCTACAGTTACAATTAAAGGGCCGATGTCAATACCTACAGTTACAATTAAAAGGCCGATGTCAGATACCCTACAGTTACAATTAAAGGGCCGATGTCAGATACCCTACAGTTACAATTAAAGGGCCGATGTCAGATACCTACAGTTACAATTAAAGGGCCGATGTCAATACCTACAGTTACAATTAAAAGGCCGATGTCAGATACCCTACAGTTACAATTAAAGGGCCGATGTCAGATACCTACAGTAACAATTAAAGAGCCGATGTCAGATACACTACAGTTACAATTAAAGGGCCGATGTCAGATACCTACAGTTACAATTAAAGGGCCGATGTCAGATACCTACAGTTACAATTAAAGGGCCGATGTCAGATACCCTACAGTTACAATTAAAGGGCCGATGTCAGATACCTACAGTTACAATTAAAGGGCCGATGTCAGATACCTACAGTTACAATTAAAGGGCCGATGATAGATACCCTACAGTTACAATTAAAGGGCCGATGTCAGATACCTACAGTTACAATTAAAGGGCCGATGTCAGATACCCTACAGTTACAATTAAAGGGCCGATGTCAGATACCCTACAGTTACAATTAAAGGGCCGATGATAGATACCCCACAGTTACAATTACAGGGCCGATGTCAGATACCTACAGTTACAATTAAAGGGCCGATGTCAGATACCCTACAGTTACAATTAAAGGACCGATGACAGATACCCTACAGTTACAATTAAAGGGCCGATGTCAGATACCTACAGTTACAATTAAAGGGACGATGTCAGATACCCTACAGTTACAATTAAAGGGCCAATGTCAATACCTACAGTTACAATTAAAAGGCCGATGTCAGATACCCTACAGTTACAATTAAAGGGCCGATGTCAATACCTACAGTTACAATTAAAGGGCCGATGTCAGATACCCTACAGTTATAATTAAAGGGCCGATGTCAGATACCCTACAGTTACAATGAAAGGGCCGATGTCAGATACCCTACAGTTACAATTAAAGGGCCGATGTCAGATACCTACAGTTACAATTAAAGGGCCGATGTCAGATACCCTACAGTTACAATTAAAGGGCCGATGTCAGATACCTACAGTTACAATTAAAGGGCCGATGTCAGATACCCTACAGTTACAATTAAAGGGCCGATGTCAGATACCTACAGTTACAATTAAAGGGCCGATGTCAGATACCCTACAGTTACAATTAAAGAGCCGATGTCAGATACCCTACAGTTACAATTAAAGGGCCGATGTCAGATACCCTACAGTTACAATTAAAAGGCCGATGTCAGATACCCTACAGTTACAATTAAAGGGCCGATGTCAGATACCCTACAGTTACAATTAAAGGGCCGATGTCAGATACCCTACAGTTACAATTAAAAGGCCGATGTCAGATACGTACAGTTACAATTAAAGGGCCGATGTCAGATACCTAGTTACAATTAAAGGGCCGATGTCAGATACCCTACAGTTACAATTAAAGGACCGATGTCAGATACCCTACAGTTACAATTAAAGGGCTGATGTCAGATACCCTACAGTTACAATTAAAGGGCTGATGTCAGATACCCTACAGTTATAATTAAAGGGCCGATGTCAGATACCTACAGTTATAATTAAAGGGCCGATGTCAGATACCTACAGTTATAATTAAAGGGCCGATGTCAGATACCTACAGTTACAATTAAAGGGCCGATGTCAGATACCCTGCAGTTATAATTAAAGGGCCGATGTCAGATACCTACAGTTACAATTAAAGGGCTGATGTCAGATACCTACAGTTACAATTAAAGGGCCGATGTCAGATACCCTACAGTTACAATTAAAAGGCCGATGTCAGATACCCTACAGTTACAATTAAAGGGCCGATGTCAGATACCCTACAGTTACAATTAAAGGGCCGATGTCAGATACCCTACAGTTACAATTAAAAGGCCGATGTCAGATACGTACAGTTACAATTAAAGGGCCGATGTCAGATACCTAGTTACAATTAAAGGGCCGATGTCAGATACCCTACAGTTACAATTAAAGGACCGATGTCAGATACCCTACAGTTACAATTAAAGGGCTGATGTCAGATACCCTACAGTTACAATTAAAGGGCTGATGTCAGATACCCTACAGTTATAATTAAAGGGCCGATGTCAGATACCTACAGTTATAATTAAAGGGCCGATGTCAGATACCTACAGTTATAATTAAAGGGCCGATGTCAGATACCTACAGTTACAATTAAAGGGCCGATGTCAGATACCCTGCAGTTATAATTAAAGGGCCGATGTCAGATACCTACAGTTACAATTAAAGGGCTGATGTCAGATACCTACAGTTACAATTAAAGGGCTGATGTCAGATACCCTACAGTTACAACTGAAGGGCCGATGTCAGATACCTATAGTTACAATTAAAGGACCGATGTCAGATACCCTACAGTTACAATTAAAGGGCCGATGTCAGATACCTACAGTTACAATTAAACGGCCGATGTCAGATACCCTACAGTTACAATTAAAGGGCTGATGTCAGATACCTACAGTTACAATTAAAGGGCCGATGTCAGATACCCTACAGTTATAATTAAAGGGCTGATGTCAGATACCTTACAGTTACAATTAAAGGGCCGATGTCAGATACCTACAGTTACAATTAAAGGGCCGATGTCAGATACCCTACAGTTACAATTAAAGGACCGATGTCAGATACCCTACAGTTACAATTAAAGGGCCGATGTCAGATACCCTACAGTTACAATTAAAGGGCCGATGTCAGATACCCTACAGTTACAATTAAAGGGCTGATGTCAGATACCCTACAGTTACAATTAAAGGGCCGATGTCAGATACCCTACAGTTACAATTAAAGGGCTGATGTCAGATACCCTACAGTTACAATTAAAGGGCCGGTGTCAGATACCCTACAGGTACAATTGAAGGGCGGATGTCAGATACCTAGTTACAATTAAAGGGCCGATGTCAGATACCCTACGGTTACAATTAAAGGGCTGATGTCAGATACCCTACAGTTACAATTAAAGGGCTGATGTCAGATACCCTACAGTTACAATTAAAGGGCTGATGTCAGATACCCTACAGTTACAATTAAAGGGCCGGTGTCAGATACCCTACAGGTACAATTGAAGGGCCGATGTCAGATACCTAGTTACAATTAAAGGGCCGATGTCAGATACCCTACGGTTACAATTAAAGGGCCGATGTCAATACCTACAGTTACAATTAAAGGGCCGATGTCAGATACCCTACAGTTACAATTAAAGGGCCTATGACAGATACCTACAGTTACAATTAAAGGGCCAATGTCAGATACCCTACAGTTACAATTAAAGGGCCGATGACAGATATCCTACAGTTACAATTAAAGGGCCGATGTCAGATACCCTACAGTTACAATTAAAGGGCCGATGTCAATACCTACAGTTACAATTAAAAGGCCGATGTCAGATACCCTACAGTTACAATTAAAGGGCCGATGTCAATACCTACAGTTACAATTAAAGGGCCGATGTCAATACCTACAGTTACAATTAAAGGGCCGATGTCAATACCTACAGTTACAATTAAAGGGCCGATGTCAGATACCTACAGTTACAATTAAAGGGCCGATGTCAGATACCCTACAGTTACAATTAAAGGGCCGATGTCAGATACCCTACAGTTACAATTAAAGGGCTGATGTCAGATACCCTACAGTTACAATTAAAGGGCCGGTGTCAGATACCCTACAGGTACAATTGAAGGGCCGATGTCAGATACCTAGTTACAATTAAAGGGCCGATGTCAGATACCCTACGGTTACAATTAAAGGGCCGATGTCAATACCTACAGTTACAATTAAAGGGCCGATGTCAGATACCCTACAGTTACAATTAAAGGGCCTATGACAGATACCTACAGTTACAATTAAAGGGCCAATGTCAGATACCCTACAGTTACAATTAAAGGGCCGATGACAGATACCCTACAGTTACAATTAAAGGGCCGATGTCAGATACCCTACAGTTACAATTAAAGGGCCGATGTCAATACCTACAGTTACAATTAAAAGGCCGATGTCAGATACCCTACAGTTACAATTAAAGGGCCGATGTCAGATACCCTACAGTTACAATTAAAGGGCCGATGTCAGATACCTACAGTTACAATTAAAGGGCCGATGTCAATACCTACAGTTACAATTAAAAGGCCGATGTCAGATACCCTACAGTTACAATTAAAGGGCCGATGTCAGATACCTACAGTAACAATTAAAGAGCCGATGTCAGATACACTACAGTTACAATTAAAGGGCCGATGTCAGATACCTACAGTTACAATTAAAGGGCCGATGTCAGATACCTACAGTTACAATTAAAGGGCCGATGTCAGATACCCTACAGTTACAATTAAAGGGCCGATGTCAGATACCTACAGTTACAATTAAAGGGCCGATGTCAGATACCTACAGTTACAATTAAAGGGCCGATGATAGATACCCTACAGTTACAATTAAAGGGCCGATGTCAGATACCTACAGTTACAATTAAAGGGCCGATGTCAGATACCCTACAGTTACAATTAAAGGGCCGATGTCAGATACCCTACAGTTACAATTAAAGGGCCGATGATAGATACCCCACAGTTACAATTACAGGGCCGATGTCAGATACCTACAGTTACAATTAAAGGGCCGATGTCAGATACCCTACAGTTACAATTAAAGGACCGATGACAGATACCCTACAGTTACAATTAAAGGGCCGATGTCAGATACCTACAGTTACAATTAAAGGGACGATGTCAGATACCCTACAGTTACAATTAAAGGGCCAATGTCAATACCTACAGTTACAATTAAAAGGCCGATGTCAGATACCCTACAGTTACAATTAAAGGGCCGATGTCAATACCTACAGTTACAATTAAAGGGCCGATGTCAGATGCTAGTTACAATTAAAGGGCTGATGTCAATACCTACAGTTACAATTAAAGGGCCGAGGTCAGATACCCTACAGTTACAATTAAAGGGCCGATGTCAGATACCCTACAGATACTATTAAAGGGCCGATGTCAATACCTACAGTTACAATTAAAGGGCCGATGTCAGATACCTACAGTTACAATTAAAGAGCCGATGTCAGATACCCTACAGTTACAATTAAAGGGCCGATGTCAGATACCCTACAGTTACAATTAAAGGGCCTATGACAGATACCTACAGTTACAATTAAAGGGCCAATGTCAGATACCCTACAGTTACAATTAAAGGGCCGATGACAGATATCCTACAGTTACAATTAAAGGGCCGATGTCAGATACCCTACAGTTACAATTAAAGGGCCGATGTCAATACCTACAGTTACAATTAAAAGGCCGATGTCAGATACCCTACAGTTACAATTAAAGGGCCGATGTCAATACCTACAGTTACAATTAAAGGGCCGATGTCAATACCTACAGTTACAATTAAAGGGCCGATGTCAATACCTACAGTTACAATTAAAGGGCCGATGTCAGATACCTACAGTTACAATTAAAGGGCCGATGTCAGATACCCTACAGTTACAATTAAAGGGCCGATGTCAGATACCCTACAGTTACAATTAAAGGGCTGATGTCAGATACCCTACAGTTACAATTAAAGGGCCGGTGTCAGATACCCTACAGGTACAATTGAAGGGCCGATGTCAGATACCTAGTTACAATTAAAGGGCCGATGTCAGATACCCTACGGTTACAATTAAAGGGCCGATGTCAATACCTACAGTTACAATTAAAGGGCCGATGTCAGATACCCTACAGTTACAATTAAAGGGCCTATGACAGATACCTACAGTTACAATTAAAGGGCCAATGTCAGATACCCTACAGTTACAATTAAAGGGCCGATGACAGATACCCTACAGTTACAATTAAAGGGCCGATGTCAGATACCCTACAGTTACAATTAAAGGGCCGATGTCAATACCTACAGTTACAATTAAAAGGCCGATGTCAGATACCCTACAGTTACAATTAAAGGGCCGATGTCAGATACCCTACAGTTACAATTAAAGGGCCGATGTCAGATACCTACAGTTACAATTAAAGGGCCGATGTCAATACCTACAGTTACAATTAAAAGGCCGATGTCAGATACCCTACAGTTACAATTAAAGGGCCGATGTCAGATACCTACAGTAACAATTAAAGAGCCGATGTCAGATACACTACAGTTACAATTAAAGGGCCGATGTCAGATACCTACAGTTACAATTAAAGGGCCGATGTCAGATACCTACAGTTACAATTAAAGGGCCGATGTCAGATACCCTACAGTTACAATTAAAGGGCCGATGTCAGATACCTACAGTTACAATTAAAGGGCCGATGTCAGATACCTACAGTTACAATTAAAGGGCCGATGATAGATACCCTACAGTTACAATTAAAGGGCCGATGTCAGGTACCTACAGTTACAATTAAAGGGCCGATGTCAGATACCCTACAGTTACAATTAAAGGGCCGATGTCAGATACCCTACAGTTACAATTAAAGGGCCGATGATAGATACCCCACAGTTACAATTACAGGGCCGATGTCAGATACCTACAGTTACAATTAAAGGGCCGATGTCAGATACCCTACAGTTACAATTAAAGGACCGATGACAGATACCCTACAGTTACAATTAAAGGGCCGATGTCAGATACCTACAGTTACAATTAAAGGGACGATGTCAGATACCCTACAGTTACAATTAAAGGGCCAATGTCAATACCTACAGTTACAATTAAAAGGCCGATGTCAGATACCCTACAGTTACAATTAAAGGGCCGATGTCAATACCTACAGTTACAATTAAAGGGCCGATGTCAATACCTACAGTTACAATTAAAGGGCCGATGTCAGATACCTACAGTTACAATTAAAGGGCCGATGTCAGATACCCTACAGTTACAATTAAAGGGCCGATGTCAGATACCCTACAGTTACAATTAAAGGGCTGATGTCAGATACCCTACAGTTACAATTAAAGGGCCGGTGTCAGATACCCTACAGGTACAATTGAAGGGCCGATGTCAGATACCTAGTTACAATTAAAGGGCCGATGTCAGATACCCTACGGTTACAATTAAAGGGCCGATGTCAATACCTACAGTTACAATTAAAGGGCCGATGTCAGATACCCTACAGTTACAATTAAAGGGCCTATGACAGATACCTACAGTTACAATTAAAGGGCCAATGTCAGATACCCTACAGTTACAATTAAAGGGCCGATGACAGATACCCTACAGTTACAATTAAAGGGCCGATGTCAGATACCCTACAGTTACAATTAAAGGGCCGATGTCAATACCTACAGTTACAATTAAAAGGCCGATGTCAGATACCCTACAGTTACAATTAAAGGGCCGATGTCAGATACCCTACAGTTACAATTAAAGGGCCGATGTCAGATACCTACAGTTACAATTAAAGGGCCGATGTCAATACCTACAGTTACAATTAAAAGGCCGATGTCAGATACCCTACAGTTACAATTAAAGGGCCGATGTCAGATACCTACAGTAACAATTAAAGAGCCGATGTCAGATACACTACAGTTACAATTAAAGGGCCGATGTCAGATACCTACAGTTACAATTAAAGGGCCGATGTCAGATACCTACAGTTACAATTAAAGGGCCGATGTCAGATACCCTACAGTTACAATTAAAGGGCCGATGTCAGATACCTACAGTTACAATTAAAGGGCCGATGTCAGATACCTACAGTTACAATTAAAGGGCCGATGATAGATACCCTACAGTTACAATTAAAGGGCCGATGTCAGATACCTACAGTTACAATTAAAGGGCCGATGTCAGATACCCTACAGTTACAATTAAAGGGCCGATGTCAGATACCCTACAGTTACAATTAAAGGGCCGATGATAGATACCCCACAGTTACAATTACAGGGCCGATGTCAGATACCTACAGTTACAATTAAAGGGCCGATGTCAGATACCCTACAGTTACAATTAAAGGACCGATGACAGATACCCTACAGTTACAATTAAAGGGCCGATGTCAGATACCTACAGTTACAATTAAAGGGACGATGTCAGATACCCTACAGTTACAATTAAAGGGCCAATGTCAATACCTACAGTTACAATTAAAAGGCCGATGTCAGATACCCTACAGTTACAATTAAAGGGCCGATGTCAATACCTACAGTTACAATTAAAGGGCCGATGTCAGATGCTAGTTACAATTAAAGGGCTGATGTCAATACCTACAGTTACAATTAAAGGGCCGAGGTCAGATACCCTACAGTTACAATTAAAGGGCCGATGTCAGATACCCTACAGATACTATTAAAGGGCCGATGTCAATACCTACAGTTACAATTAAAGGGCCGATGTCAGATACCTACAGTTACAATTAAAGAGCCGATGTCAGATACCCTACAGTTACAATTAAAGGGCCGATGTCAGATACCCTACAGTTACAATTAAAGGGCCTATGACAGATACCTACAGTTACAATTAAAGGGCCAATGTCAGATACCCTACAGTTACAATTAAAGGGCCGATGACAGATATCCTACAGTTACAATTAAAGGGCCGATGTCAGATACCCTACAGTTACAATTAAAGGGCCGATGTCAATACCTACAGTTACAATTAAAAGGCCGATGTCAGATACCCTACAGTTACAATTAAAGGGCCGATGTCAATACCTACAGTTACAATTAAAGGGCCGATGTCAATACCTACAGTTACAATTAAAGGGCCGATGTCAATACCTACAGTTACAATTAAAGGGCCGATGTCAGATACCTACAGTTACAATTAAAGGGCCGATGTCAGATACCCTACAGTTACAATTAAAGGGCCGATGTCAGATACCCTACAGTTACAATTAAAGGGCTGATGTCAGATACCCTACAGTTACAATTAAAGGGCCGGTGTCAGATACCCTACAGGTACAATTGAAGGGCCGATGTCAGATACCTAGTTACAATTAAAGGGCCGATGTCAGATACCCTACGGTTACAATTAAAGGGCCGATGTCAATACCTACAGTTACAATTAAAGGGCCGATGTCAGATACCCTACAGTTACAATTAAAGGGCCTATGACAGATACCTACAGTTACAATTAAAGGGCCAATGTCAGATACCCTACAGTTACAATTAAAGGGCCGATGACAGATACCCTACAGTTACAATTAAAGGGCCGATGTCAGATACCCTACAGTTACAATTAAAGGGCCGATGTCAATACCTACAGTTACAATTAAAAGGCCGATGTCAGATACCCTACAGTTACAATTAAAGGGCCGATGTCAGATACCCTACAGTTACAATTAAAGGGCCGATGTCAGATACCTACAGTTACAATTAAAGGGCCGATGTCAATACCTACAGTTACAATTAAAAGGCCGATGTCAGATACCCTACAGTTACAATTAAAGGGCCGATGTCAGATACCTACAGTAACAATTAAAGAGCCGATGTCAGATACACTACAGTTACAATTAAAGGGCCGATGTCAGATACCTACAGTTACAATTAAAGGGCCGATGTCAGATACCTACAGTTACAATTAAAGGGCCGATGTCAGATACCCTACAGTTACAATTAAAGGGCCGATGTCAGATACCTACAGTTACAATTAAAGGGCCGATGTCAGATACCTACAGTTACAATTAAAGGGCCGATGATAGATACCCTACAGTTACAATTAAAGGGCCGATGTCAGGTACCTACAGTTACAATTAAAGGGCCGATGTCAGATACCCTACAGTTACAATTAAAGGGCCGATGTCAGATACCCTACAGTTACAATTAAAGGGCCGATGATAGATACCCCACAGTTACAATTACAGGGCCGATGTCAGATACCTACAGTTACAATTAAAGGGCCGATGTCAGATACCCTACAGTTACAATTAAAGGACCGATGACAGATACCCTACAGTTACAATTAAAGGGCCGATGTCAGATACCTACAGTTACAATTAAAGGGACGATGTCAGATACCCTACAGTTACAATTAAAGGGCCAATGTCAATACCTACAGTTACAATTAAAAGGCCGATGTCAGATACCCTACAGTTACAATTAAAGGGCCGATGTCAATACCTACAGTTACAATTAAAGGGCCGATGTCAGATGCTAGTTACAATTAAAGGGCTGATGTCAATACCTACAGTTACAATTAAAGGGCCGAGGTCAGATACCCTACAGTTACAATTAAAGGGCCGATGTCAGATACCCTACAGATACTATTAAAGGGCCGATGTCAATACCTACAGTTACAATTAAAGGGCCGATGTCAGATACCTACAGTTACAATTAAAGAGCCGATGTCAGATACCCTACAGTTACAATTAAAGGGCCGATGTCAGATACCCTACAGTTACAATTAAAGGGCCGATGTCAGATACGCTACAGTTACGATGAAGTGGAAGCCTACATTATAGTGAAAGTGGTACAGCAATATGTGATCTAAATTTGTCCTGTTTATACAGTGGTTTGGATTCAGAGTCCAGCCACAACTGCATGCATGACTTAAGCATGCATCAAAACGTTACAAACTTAACTTCACTGCTCTGGCTACAGAGCTTCCCGAACAGCAGGGAAGGTCCACGTAGGCAGCAATATGTCATTCAAACTACAAAAGAACGTGGCTCGGAAACAGGAGAGGCTGTTTTGCCTTTGTTACTATTAACGCTTTTGCTGCTAAAGGTGAAGAGCAAAGCCTCCTTATTGGTCAGCCTCTGAATCCAGTGCTGTAAAATAAATGGGTTATTGAAGGAAAGCTGTCCTGTTTAAAATTGCGGCTGTGCTGCTTGTCCACTTAGCCCAGTCACCTGTTAAACTGTTTCTGTCTGACTTTTTATGTGATGATGTGGCGGAGCCACCAAAGGACTCAGATCGTTTGTACATAATTCCTTTAACAACATGTTAGCTACAGTCTGAGTCTGTATCTTTATTTATGCTGTTTAACTGTACAGAGTGTGGTTGCTTTAACAGCGCGGCTAAAACGTGATGACGTCACGCCGTTCATCACGTGATCCCCCACTGGCAGGAAAACGTGATGACGTCAGCCACAGGACTGCAGGGGCAGTCCTCGTGGAGCCTCCAGAGAGAGCAGACCTACATTCGATGTTGTCCTGCAGTTTCTTGTTACAGCCTGTTTGTTTCATTAAAGTTCATTTTGTTTGATCGCCTGAGTAGAACACAGTCTTTTACTTAGGAACCCACGTTCCTACATTGGTGACCCTGACTTTCGTGAACAGTTATCGCGGAAGATCTTCAGCATGGACACGAACGCCGTGAGTCTGAAACTGCCACTGTTCTGGGAGCAACAACCAGACGCCTGGTTTATCCAGGCTGAAGCCCAGTTTGCCATCAGGAACATTGTCGCGGATCAGACCCGTTAATACTACGTGGTCTCCGCCCTCGATAGCGCAACTGCCTCGCGGATCGTCTGCCTCCTCGGTAGTCCTCCTACTGACAGCAAGTATGATATGTCAAAGGCGTGGTTGCTACAGGTCTTCGGGCTCTCGAAGTCAGAACACGCTCGCCGGCTCCTCACGATGCCTGGCCTCAGGGACTCCAAACCGTCCAAGCTCATGAGCCAAATGCTCACGCTCTTGGGTGCCGAACCGGAATGCTTCCTCTTCCGGGAGCTATTCCTCTGCCAACTGCCGGAGCAGCTGCAGGCTGCCCTAGCCAGATCCGAGATTACAGACTCCGCCGAGCTTGCTGCCGAAGCAGATAAGATATTCACAGTAACCCAGCAGTGCTGCGCGGCCACGAGGCGCCCATTCCCCACAGACGCGGTTCCAGTTCCTCCTGCAGTGGGCTGGTGCTCCTACCACGCCCGTTTTGGCGCGAAAGCACGACGCTGCCGCTCTCCCTGCAGTTTTTCACCCAAAAAAAAACCAAAGCTCCTGCAGCGTTCCTGGCGAAGGAGGACCGGGTCTAACGGGCACTCCGCGGTTGCGATGGCCGTCGGATCTACGGGGAAACTTCTTTACATCACCGATTCTCTATCGGGTCGACGTTTCCTTTGTGACACCAGGGAGCAGTGTAGCATCCTACCTGCGTCGAATCTCGATGTGCAAGCTGGGAACCACGGTTTTTCCCTCGTGGCGGCTAATGGCACAGCAATTCGAACTTTCCGAGAGCGGCGGGTCCAAGTCTGTTTCGGCAGTCAGCGCTTCCATTGGGAATTCGTCACGGCCACAGTCTCGCAGGCCATCCTAGGGGCAGATTTTCTGTGTGCCAATGGCCTCCTCGTCGATGTCCGGCACCGCCGGTTGATCAACGCGGCCACCTTCCACTCGATTCCGTGCTACCACGGTACCACCGTGGCGCGCTCTATTGCCTGCGCTTTTCCTTCTCCGGATGACTTCACTCGGCTCCTCGGAGAGTTCCCGGAGCTGACAAGGCCCACTTTCTCCTCCTCGGCCAAAAAGCATGGTGTTGAACATCATATCACCACGACTGGCTCCCCGGTTTATGCACGGGCTAGAAGGCTCGAACCCAGCAAGCTCGCGGCTGCGAAAGCGGAGTTCAACACGATGGAGCGGCTTGGGATTATTCGCCGGTCGAATAGTCCCTGGTCTTCGCCTCTCCACAGTTCCGAAACCGGCCGGTGGCTGGCGACCATGCGGTGACTACCGACACCTCAACGACGCCACTACTCCTGATCGGTACCCGATCCCACATATTCAGGATTTCTCGGCCCATTTGGCGGGAAATTCTATCTTTTCTAAAGTCGATCTCGTCCAGAGGTATCACCAGGTTCCCGTGCACCCGCAAGATGTCCCAAAAACCGCAGTCATCACCCCTTTCGGCCTCTTTGAGTTCCTGCGGATGCCGTTTGGCTTGAAGAACGCGGCACAGGCTTTCCAGCGCTTAATGGACTCCGTGCTCCGAGACCTAAACTTCATCTTCGTCTACCTTGACGACATTCTCATCGCCAGCGCTAGCAAGGAAGAGCACATCTCCCATTTGCGTACCCTCTTTACACGCCTCAGCCAGTACGGTTTAATCATCAACCCGGCCAAGTGCCAGTTCGGCCTGCAGCGGATCGATTTCTTGGGACACCGCATAACATCAGACGGCGCCGTCCCCTTACTGACGAAGGTGGAAGCTGTTACCTCTTTCCCGCGCCCGCCAACCGTCAAGGCCCTGCAAGAGTTCCTGGGGATGGTCAACTTCTATCACCAATTCGTCCCTAAGGCGGCTCAGCTAATGCAACCTTTGTATGGGGCCCTCAAGGGCAAGTCCGGTAAGGATCCAATCAGCTGGACAGCCGAGATGGACCAGGCGTTCGTCAACACCAAGAGCGCTTTGGCCAACGCAACCATGCTGGCGCACCCACTTCCAGGTGCCACCATCGCCCTTACCATAGACGCGTCAGACTACACCATCGGCGCAGTGCAGGAGCAGTGGGTGAACGGCACGTGGCAACAGCTGGCGTTTTTCAGCCGTCAACTACGGAAAAATGAAAAAAAATACAGCACCTTCGATCGGGAGTTACTGGCCCTTTTCCTAGCCATTCACCATTTCCGGTTCTTATTGGAAGGACGTCCCTTCACGGCTTTTGTCGACCACAAGCCTCTAACGTTCGCCATGGCCAAGACCGCCGAACCGTGGTCCGCTCGTCAACGTCACCTGACGTTTATTTCTGAATTTACCACGGACATTCAACATGTGTCTGGTAAGGACAACCTGGTGGCGGATTGCCTCTCCCGCGCGACGGTCCATGCGGTTCACCTGGGGATTGACTACGCCCTCATGGCTGCGGATCAGGCCTCGGACCCAGAGGTCCAATTATACAGAACTGTCCCCTCTAGTTTCCAAGCGACCGACGTCAGTTTCCAGGCCGCAGGCGCCACGCTCCTTTGCGACGTCTCCATGGGCGTTCCCCGACCTATCGTGCCAGTCGCATGGCGCCGGAAGGTGTTTGATGCCATACACGGGTTGTCGCACCCTGGTATGAAGGCTTCACAACGGCTAATGTCGGCGAAGTTCGTCTGGAAGGGTATGCACCTCGATGCCCGTGACTGGGCCAACACCTGCGTGGTCTGCCAGAAGGCCAAGGTCCAGCGTCATGTTAAAGCTCCAGTGGCTACGTTCGCTGTTCCGGAGCGTCGTTTCGACCACGTGCATGTGGACCTTGTGGGACCACTTCCGCCTTCTCATGGTTATACGCATCTCCTCACCATGGTGGACCGCACCACTAGGTGGCCAGAGGCAATTCCTTTGGTTTCCACCACTTCGGCAGACGTCGCTAGAGCTTTCATCTCCTGTTGGGTTGCCCGTTTCGGGGTACCGGCGGACATCTCTTCCGACCGTGGGCCACAATTTTCCTCGGAGCTCTGGAACGCTGTAGCTCAGGGGCTCGGCACCAAACTTCATCGCACCACCGCCTATCATCCACAGGCGAACGGCCTTTGCGAGCAATTCCACAGGTCGCTTAAAGCCGCCCTTCGGGCCAGTCTTCAAGGTGCAGGATAGGTGAACAGACTTCCATGAGTCCTTTTGGGTCTTCGTACGGCGCCCAAAGACCTGCAATCGTCCTCAGCCGAACTCGTTTATGGCCAGCCTCTCCGAGTACCGGGGGATTTCCTCCCTTCTCCCACAGAGCCATGGTCCGCCTCCCAGCAACTCGTCAGCCACCAGGAAGCGGCCAGATGCTTCGCTCCGGTGCCTACATTAAATCACGGCTTATAGAGCTCCCACGTGCCTGCAGAGCTGAAGAATGCCGAGTACGTATTTATCCGCCACGACGCTCACCGGGATCCGCTCAAGCCCCCTTACACAGGTCCTTTCCACGTCATCGAATCAGGAGACAAATCCTTTTCGGTCGACATCGGAGGAAAGCCGGATCACATTTCGATGGACCGATTGAAGCCGGCTCACTTGGACCGCCCAGTCGTCGTTGCTCAACCGCCGCAACGTGGCCAACCGCCCACAGCCACCGTGCCAGATCAACCACAGCCGCCCGCCAACTCGACCACACTCGCCGCGCCAGCTCAACCACAACCGTCCGCCAGCTCGACCACCATCCATCAGCTTCCTCTGCAAGGTTACCAAAGTCGCTCGGACAGACTTGTCAGGCCTCCTCAACGTCTCACTTTTGCTGTTAAAGACAATTCTGGGGGGGCGCATGTGGTGGAGCCACCAAAGGACTCAGATCGTTTGTACATAATTCCTTTAACAACATGTTAGCTGCAGTCTGAGTCTGTATCTTTATTTATGCTGTTTAACTGTACAGAGTGTGGTTGCTTTAACAGCGCGGCTAAAACGTGATGATGTCACGCCGTTCATCATGTGATCCCCCACTGGCGGGAAAACGTGATGGCGTCATGACGTCAGCCACAGGACTGCAGGTGCAGTCCTCGTGGAGCCTCCAGAGAGAGCAGATCTACATTCGATGTTATCCTGCAGTTTCTTGTTAAATCCTGTTTGTTTCATTAAAGTTCATTTTGTTTGATCGCCTGAGTAGAACTCAGTCTTTTAGTTAGGAACCCACGTTCCTACAATGATACTATTGTGACATCCAAAAGAAGCAAGAGATAAGGTAAAATCCAACAAAAGATTGGCCACTTAACACAGAAATACTATAAAGATGTGCTGCTTACCATTAGTTTTGATGTCTATAAATTCATAAAATTGCTCCTTCCACAATCCTAGATCTTCTTCGCTTTCCTGCAAATACAAACCACAATCAAAAATTACAGAACAACTCGCTGGGTCCAGAATAGTATCTAGCTTAAGGCAATATTAGCTGGGGCTTCCCCAATGGCTCCGTGGGTACATGCACTACATGGTGTAGTACTGAGTTGTATAGACCAAAAAGGCTGCTGTCTAATCCCTGCTCTGCTGGATCTCAGTGGAGCAACAGCGGGAAGATCCCGATACCTGGCCTAGTATCATGAGCTGTGAACGGGTAGGAGATCAGCCAGGGCTCCTGTTTTTTCCCATTTATTAATGACCTCTATGGCAAAGTATCCATATTTGGATGTTGCACGAGGGCAGGTTGTGTCCGTTCAAACAACCTGCGGAAGCTCATTGGCTCGGCTCACATATGGTCACTTGGTTGAACTGCACCCCAGCACCTTCAGATATGCGAGGGGAAGAAAGTTGAAAGGGGGAGAAATCTAACATTCTAAAAGAAAGGTAACACTCAATTTGTAACAACGCAGAACTACTTTTGAAAGCAGCTCTACCTTCAGGGTTTCACTCCCGTGCTGGAGGTGAAATTCTTTTTTAACGAACAACAGGAGAATAGGGTCGTTTGTCCATAGTTAACGCACCATAAATGAGACTGTATTCTCAGGTGTCACATTTCAAAGTCACGTATGCTCGGGCTTTCTCGTGTCAGTAACTATAGAGAAAAACAGGGATCCTTATGATTTCCATCATTAAAAGTGACAGTTCACCCCCTTTGTTTATGGTGTAGTATAGGCTTTTAAGGGTCAACAGTGCAGCCAAAAAACATTACTGTCACCCACTTGGCTGTCTGAAGCCCCCTCGCTTCTGCCCTTATTAGTAGTCCAATCGTTTTACTGGCAGTGTCTCCCCATAGCTGTGGAAAGCTTGGGGGAGGATGGGTTACATTTAACATTTAAAAGCACAGTAGATGTGTAAGTTGCTGCCTGTGTGGCACATTGACAACTTGGTAAGTTTGAACAATTCTTTTCCACCCCCAACTCTCCACAGCTATAGAGAAGGCACTACTCCAAGCAGTGGTGGCAAAACTGCTGCATTAATGGCATGGGGAGGGCTGAGCAGGCCCTGGTTTCCTCTTGCCCTTGTTGTAATAGTGGGAAAGCAAAATCTGAAGCTGCAGTCTGGCACCTCAGACATTCAGAAACTCAGCTTTTTGGAAATTGCACCTTTATACTGGGAAAAGGCAATTAATAGCTGTCTTCACCAGCTTCCTCTGAAGAGTCAATCAGTAAAGGAGAGAAAGCAACTGAGCCATTAGGACCAGAAACTAAAACATTCATCTCCAGTCTGTGCTGCGTTGGTTGATCTCAGTAAGGAAGCAATAAAAAAGAATTAGCATTTATATGGTGCCTTTCACAACCTCCACACGTGCCAAAGTGCTTCACAGCTAATGAAATACTTTTGAAATGTAGTCACTGTTGTTAAAACACAGCAGCCAATTTGCTGGTCTCACAAACAGCAATAATCTGTTTTAGTGATACTGGTTGAGGAACAACTGCTGGCCAGGACGTTGGGAGAACACCCCTGCTCTTCTTAAACTCGTGCCATGGGTTCTTTTACGTCCACCTGAGGGAGTAGACAGGATCTTGGTTTAATAGCCCAGAATTTGCTGGAGCGGGGCATCTTTTCTTAAAAATAACGATGAAGTTGAGGGCAAGCTGCCATTTTTACGAGGCTAACAGCGAGTGGCCCAAGTTGTTCAGCAATTTGTGGCGATTTGCAAATACAGGAAACTTTCTGGTATCCGGCACGGACGGGACCGACGTGGTGCCGGTTTATCAACAATTCTGGATAACCGAATGCTATAGTAAAAGATACGGAGCTCAGAGCGCCGTATAAAGCAACAAACCCTGTTGCTTCAGCTTCAAAACAATCGGCACAAGTTGCAAGCGTCTCTGTAGCTTAGCAACAGCTTCAGCTGCACCCTTGCACAGCAACAAATGGAGTAAAAAAAGTAATAAAAGTAAAAAAAGTTACCTGAACCGACTCCTGAATTTTGCCGGTGGATAGAGCGTTCCAGTTATTTAGGGGCCGGTTAATCGAAAGTTTCCTGTAATGGGGTATCTGTTCCTCGCCACAAATTTCTGGACAATTTGGACACTAATAATGGTGAGCGCCATTAAACTCGCCGTTACATTGCCAGCAAACTCTGGGCCATCATCTCATCCAAAAGTTGGCACCTCTGATTGTGCAGCACTCTCAGTACTGCACTGAAATGTCAGCCTAGATTATGTGCTTAAGTTTCTAGAGAAGGATTTGAATGAGTCAGAAGTGAAAGTGCTACCACTGAGCCAAGGCCGACACTGAGGCATGCTACTGGCAGTAAGGGACAGTTAAAAGGACATTCCCACAGTCCAAGCAGGAGACACGTTACAGTACTGTGCAGGACATTTGATGATCTGCGTCCATATTTTCCTTACAACCCTCAGACCCATTTTTAGCCAGATATTCATCTAGGTCTTTATTAAAAAGAAATAAAAACAAAAAATGCTGGAAACAGTTCGTCAGCAACTGAAACAGAAAGGGAGGTTAATAGTGGACAGAAAGTGACGCCGGCGCAGGGGAAGAATCTGATTGATGAGTAGTGGGTGAGTGCTTTTTTTTTCTTCAATTTTAAGTTTATTTCTTTTAAGGTAGTTCATAGTTAAGGTAGTTCGGGAGAGCGAGAATCCGAGAGATTAAATTTGAGGTAAGAGTTTTTTAATTAAAAGTATGGCGGGGACCTCAGTCCCGTGCTTTGCATGGCCTGCAGCATGTGGGAATTCCTAGACGCTTCTTGCAGTCAGGATGACCACATGTACAGTAAGTGCCAACGGTTTGGCCAACTTGAGATCCAGTTTTCGGAGCTCGAGTGTCAGCTGGAGGCACTGCGGTGTATCCGCGAGGCTGAGAGTTACGTGGATAGCACATTTTTAGATGTGGTCACCCCGCAGCTTAAGAAAGTGCAGTCAGAGAGGGAATGGGAGACCACCAGTCAGAAGAAGGGGGGCAGGCGGGTAGTCAGGAAAGCCCCAGAGTGCATCTCACTCAACAACCATTTTTCTGTGTTGGAAAACGGTGAAAGTGACAGTTCCTTTGGGGAGTGCAGCCAGGCACTATGGGTGGCTCAGCTGCACAAGGAGGGAGGAGTAAGAGTGGAAGGGCAATAGTGGTAGGAGACTCAATAGTGAGGGGTGCAGACAGGCGTTTCTGCGGCCGCAGACGTGACTCCGGGATGGTATGTAGCCTCCCTGGTGCCAGGGTCAAGGATGTCACTGAATGGCTGAAGGGCATTCTGAAGGGGGAGGGCGAACAGTCAGAGGTCGTGGTTCACATTGGTACCAACGACGTAGGTAGAAAGAGGGATGAGGTCCTGCAACAAGAATTTAGGGAGCTAGGTGGCAGATTAAAAAGCAGGACCTCAAAGGTTGTCATCTCTGGATTACTCCCGGTGCCACATGCTAGTGAGTATAGGAATAGGAGCATAGAGCAGATGAATGCATGGCTAAAGAGTTGGTGCAGGAGGGAGGGCTTTAGTTTCCTGGATCACTGGGTCTCTTTCTGGGGAAGGTGGGACCTGTACAAGTCGGACGGGTTGCACCTGAACCGGAACAGGACCAACATCCTTGCGGGGAGGTTTGCTAGTGCTGTTGGGGGGGTTTAAACTAACTTGGCAGGGGGATGCAATACGGATTAGGGGGTGATGCACAGCCAAATATAGAGGAAAAAACAAGTCAGTCTGGAAGGCAGAGGAAATATGTAACTGCACAAGGGAGTATGGCAAGGCTGGATGGCATTTATTTTAACGCAAGGAGTCTTGCGAGTAAGGCAGATGAATTGAAGGTGTTGATGAACACATGGGAGTATGATATTGTTGCTATCACAGAGACATAGTTGAGGGAGGAGCAGGACTGACAACTCAATATTCCGGGGTATAGAAGCTTCAGGCAAGACAGAGGGGGTATAAAAGAGATGGGGGGTGTCACAATATTAATCAAGGAGTCAATTACTGCTGTAAGGAGGGATGATATCTTAGCAGGTTCCTCTAATGAGGCCATATGGGTAGAACTTAAAAACAAAGAGGGGGCAAGCTCTTTGCTGGGAGTGTACTATAGGTCCCCAAATAGTCAGGGGGAGATAGAGGAACAGATATGTAGGAAAATCTCAGAAGTGTAGAAATAATAGGGTAATAATAGTAGGGGATTTCAACTTCCCCAATATTAACTGGGATAGTCAGAGTGTGAAAGACTTAGAGGGTGCGGAATTCTTAAAGTGCATCCAGGAGAGCTTTTTGAGCCAGCATGTAGAAAGTCCTACAAGAGAGAGGGCGGTACTGGACCTAATTCTAGGGAATGTAGCCGGGCAAGTGGTAGAAGTGTCAGTAGGAGAGCATTTTGGTGACAGTGACCATAATTTGGTGAGATTTAAGGTACTCATGGAAAAGGACAAAGATGGACCGGAAATAAAGGTTCTAAATTGAGGGAAGGCCGATTTTAAAATGGTAAGGCAGGATCTGGCCAAAGTGGACTGGGATCAGCTACTTGTAGGAAAATCCACATCAGAGCAGTGGGAGTCATTCAGAAAGGAAATAGAGAGAGTACAACGCCAACATGTTCCCGTAAAGGTCAAGGGTGGGACCAACAAGTCCAGGGAACCCCGGATGTCAAGGGATATACAAGAATGGATTAGGAAAAAAAGGGAGGCTTTTGGCACATACAAAGGACTAAAAACGGTGGAAGCCCTAGAGGAGTATAGAAAGTGCAGGGGGTACTTAAAAAATAAATTAGGAGAGCGAAGAGGGGGGCATCAAAAAACACTGGCGGGCAAAATAAAGGAAAATCCCAAGGTGTTTTGTAAGTATATTAAGGGAAAGAGTAGGGCCCATTAGGGACCAAAGTGGCAATCTGTGTGTAGAGCCAGAAGATGTAGGTGAGGTTTTAAATGAATATTTTGCATCTGTGTTCACTATGGAGAAGGACGATGTAGGTATAGAAATCAGGCAGGGGGATTGTGATATATTTGAACATATTAGCACTGAGAGGGAGGAGATACTAGCGGTTTTAGCGGGCTTAATGGTGGCTAAATCCCCAAGCCCTGATGAGATGTATCCCAGGCTGCTGTGTGAGGCAAGGGAGGAGATTGCAGGGGCTCTGACACAAATTTTCAGAACCTCTCTGGCCACAGGGGAGGTGCCAGAGGACTGGAGGACAGCTAACGTAGTACCATTATTCAAGAAGGGTTGTAGGGATAAACCAGGGAATTACAGGCCAGTGAGCCTAACATCAGTGGTAGGGAAATTATTGGAAAAAATTCTGAGGGACAGAATTAGTCTCCACTTGGAGAGGCAAGGATAGTCAGCATGGCTTTGTCAGGGGGAGATCATGTCTAACCAATTTGATTGAATTTTTCAAGGGGGTGGCTAGGTGTGTGGATGAGGGTAGTGCAGTTGATGTAGTCTACATGGACTTCAGTAAGGCTTTTGGCAAAGTCCTGCATGGGAGACTGGTCAAGAAGGTAAGAGCCCATGGGATCCAGGGCAATTTGGCACATTGGATCCAAAATTGGCTTCGTGGCAGGAGGCAGAGGGTGATGGTCAAAGGTTGTTTTTGTGACTGGAAGCCTGTGTCCAGTGGTGTACCGCAGGGATCGGTGCTGGGTCCCTTGCTGTTTATAGTGTACATTAATGATTTAGATATAAATGTAGGAGGTATGCTCAGTAAGTTCGCTGATGACGCGAAAATTGGTGGAGTAGTAAATAGCGAGGAGGGGAGCCTCAGGCTACAGGACGATATAGATGGGTTGGTCAGATGGGCAGAACAGTGGCAAATGGAATTTAACCCGGAAAAGTGTGAGATGATACATTTTGGGAGGACTAACAAGGCAAGGGAATACACAATGAATGGTAGGACCCTAGGAAGGACAGAGGATCAGAGGGAGCTTGGTGTGCATGTACATAGATCCCTGAAGGCAGCAGAACAGGTAGATAAGGTGGTTAAGAAAGCATATGGGATACTTGCCTTCATTAGCCGAGGCATAGACTATAAGAGCAGGGAGGCTATGATGGAGTTGTACAAAACGCTAGTTAGGCCACAGCTGGAATACTGTGTGCAGTTCTGGTCACCACACTATAGGAAGGATGTGATTGCATTGGAGAGGGTGCAGAGGAGATTCACCAGGATGTTACCTGGGCTGGAACGTTTCAGCAATGAAGAGAAACTGGACAGGCTGGGGTTGTTTTCCTTAGAGCAGAGAAGGCTGAGGGGGGACCTGATTGAGGTGTACAAAATTATGAGGGGCATAGATAGGGTAGATAGAAAGGAACTTATCCCCTTAGTCTGAGGTCAATAACCTGGGGGCATAGTTTCAAGGTAAGAGGCAGGAGGTTTAGAGGGGATTTGATGAAAAACTTTTTCACCCAGAGGGTGGTTGGAATCTGGAACTCACTGCCTGAAAGGGTGGTAGAGGCAGGAACCCTCACAACATTCATGAAGCATTTAGATGAGCACTTGAAACGCCATAGCATACAAGGCTACGGATCGAGTGCTGGAAAATGGGATTAGAATAGATAGGGCTTGATCGCCGGCGCGGACATGATGGGCCGAAGGGCCTCTTTCTGTGCTGTATAAATCTATGACTCTATAACTTCTTCATCCCAATCCGCTGAAGGGTCTTATCCATAATATTGACTTATCTATTCCCTTTTGGATACCGACTCTGCTGTGTATTTGCAGCATTTTCTCTTTTGATCTCTCTTTTTGAAAGTGTTTAATTGGCACACTTTTAACTGCTCTGCCTGGCAGACTTCTCCACATACCTACTTTATGGGTACCCTGTTCAAATTTCTTTGTACACTATTTGGTATACTTGCTATCCTTTTAAATTAACACAAACACATTCATTACTGCATTACCACAGCACCCAAAGTCAGTCAATGTGCCCAGATCTGAGGGTGCCGGGGCCTATTGCAAGGTCTTCTAATCTTTAGCCTGACTTGAGGCTTGTTAATTTTGTGTTTGTCTCCTCTAGTTCTGGGATCACAACTCAATGGGTTCATTATTCTAAAGGAGATGCCTGCTCTTTGTGCCTGTTTGCTGGACCCGACACGCTTTTGGAAAATGAAAGCACCTAAAGTCAGTCAGTGCAGCTAAACTCTAGGGTGCCGGAGGCCTGTTGCAAGGTTGCAAACTTCTCCCAATGTCAACAATAGGTTGCACCTCGAGAAGCAGTTTCCTCCCAACTTTCCTTGATCACTACATTGGGACAGACTGAAACAGCAGGCGATCCAAGTCACGAGTCCTGGGGAACTCCTGCTCATGTGATAAGAGACTTTTACCACCATTCTCTGCTTTCTAATACTGAGGCAGTTTTCCCAGGCAGCCAGCTAATTCTCTGTTACCTTCTGGGTCTCCGTGTCACGTTTCCTTTTGCCTTCCAGTCTGCTTGCTCTTGTGTTTCTACTGTGTGGGCAAAACAGAAAAATTACATTTCTGGCTTTTTTTGCTGAATTTACTCAGACATTTAATTGCTTCTGTTAACGAACTGGTTAATGTATCTCCGTAAAATTCCTTTGTATACTGTTTTAGTATACTCACTATCCTTTCAATTGAACACAAACAAATTAATCGCTGTTATTACCAGTAAATTGAATTAATTTCAACATATTTGCTTTTCACTGAAGAGAGTGATGCCAATGCTGGAGAAAAAGAACACATTCCCTTTGCACTCAGCTACAGCATCAAAAACCCTTAGTCAGGTAACTTAGATACAGACTCAGCAAGTCTCACTGATTTGGAATGAGGCTTATGTATGTATTATATATTTTTAATGCATCTCACTCTTAAAAATAAGCACAGCCGATGTTTAAATGAGTTTGGGATTGGTTTCTCTTTTAAAGAAAACCTAGCATTTATATAGCCCTTTTCACAATCTCAGGGCATCCAAAACACTTTACAGCCACTGAATTATTTTTAAAATGTAGACACTGTTGTTTTATAGGCAAATGTGGCAGCCAGTTGCACACAGCAAGGTCCAACAATGAGATAAATGATCAGATATTCTGTTTGAGTGGTGAGCTTTGAACTCATATCTCTGGATTACTAGTCCAGTAACATAATCACAGGGCAAACAAGGCCTCGATTTAATGTCTCATTCGAAAGATGGCACCTCTGACAGTGCAGCACTCCCTCTATACTGCCCTGATGTGTCAGTCCAGATTATGTGCTCAAGTCCTGCAGTGGGGATTTGAACATATGACCTTCTGACTCAGAAGGGAGAGTACTACCGCTTTGTTTCAATATAAATCTCACTCCTAACATTCCCACGATGTTGAGGTCTCTGGCTGAATACAACATTGGACTCCACCAGACTTTGACTGACCCAAGACTAAACAGCATGTTGCAAAAGGCCTTGCACAATTGCAAGCACCATAAATGTGTCTTAATCTCAGCCTCAGGAGGAACTGTTCTTACATCAGGATTGGGTGAATGGAAATATGGTCCACTTAAAGTCAATATTGTGGGAAAGAAGGGAGCTTCTACGATCTGATATATCTGAATCCACAGATCAGTCTAAGGGGCAATGGCATTGTGCTAGAGTGTCCTGCAAGGACAAGTAGTCCTCCCCACATAGCAAAGTAGTCAGTTTCAGAATAAGGTAACCATTCTGCTGAGCTGAGATTCACAGAACTGTCGTTTTGGATGGGAAAGACACAAGATTCTGTTAAATGGGATTTATTTCCATTTGTCTTTCAACAGATTTGTGTTTTATCATCTTTGTTTTTACAAAGCAGGCATCTGAACTTGGGTAAAGGGGAGTTTTAAAAAGGACTACGGCTTTTCTGTTACTTAGAGTCAAAGCATATAAATCAAGTTGTATTGTGGCTGAACTAACACCTCATTGAAAGGTGCATCTTCATGTGTAAGCCTAGGTAGTGGGAGTTCAAATAAGGAGGGGGGAGCTATCGTAGCTGAGCCTAATCCTGTCCTTACTCCATAACATTGCATTTTCCATCAGAAGTCACTGGATACCAATCGGCAAAGGGAACCCTGGCTAATTTCTCCCCATCCCCTTCTATCCCAGGGGCTATTACGACAACTGTAGGTCATGTGGCTCTGTCCGGAATGTCAGCTTGGCTTAGTTGGTAACACTTTCACCTGAGTCAGAAGGTTGTGAGTCACACCAGGATTTGAGCACATAATCAAGGCTGAGTCGTTGCTGCAGCACTGAGGGAGTGCTAAATTGTCTTGTGGTCCTATTTGCTTGTTGAGGTAGATATTAAAAAGTCCATTGTACTATTTGAAGATGACCAAAGGGGTGCTGTGGTTAACATTTCTCTCTCAATGAACAAAAAAGAAAAAGATTAGTTGGTGATTCATCTCAGTGTTGCTGTATGGAAATTGCTGATGCAGAATGGCAGTCATGTTTTTCTATGTAACAAGTCACTGAACTCCAAAACGAATTCCTTGTGTGAAGCACTTTTGAGATGTTTCGACAAGGTGATAAGGCGCTTATGACAAACATAAGGTATTTGCACCTTGTTTTAATTTGGTAGATTTCTTCAACTCAGTCACAAGGCATAAGGATTTTAAAAACCAGTTGTAGTTAAAATCCATGTGACAACCTAACTCAATACAATTTTTTCTGAAAGGCTGGATGGATGAGCCAAACCACATTCAAATAAACACATACAGTGTGATTTTCTCAATTATGTGCATGACTATCAGTTACTTTGGGGGAGTCTAGAACAAGGGAGTATAACCTTAAAATTAGAGCTGGGCTGTTCAGGGGTGATGTCAAGAAGCACTTCTTCGCACAAAGGGTAGTGGAAATCTGGAACTCTCTCCCCCAAAAAGCTGCTGAGGCTGAGAGGTCAATTGAAAATTTCAAAACTGGGATTGATATATTTTTGTTAGGCAAGGGTATAAGGGTTATGGAACCAAGGCGGGTAAATGGAGTTAAGATACAGATCAGCCATGATCTAACTAAATGGCGGAACAGGCTCGAGAGGCTGAATGGCCTACTCATGTTCCGATGTGCTTTAGAATGCATCCAACAGTTATTCAAGCCAGGAATCTAAGGCAGCTGATTTCAAGATAATGAACTCAAACTGTTCAATGTAGGAACAGTGCCACCTAAAATTGCCCAAAAGGCTGCCTTTGAGATTCATAAGGGAAATATCTTTTTAACTGCCTGAGGATGCCAATAAAATATAGAGTTCAGCTGTTGAACCTAGTGTTGGGAGGTGAATAGTTAATACAGGCTTCCAAATATTGAATACAAGCTTTTAAGCCATTAAGTTGTAAATTAGCCCTGATTCAAGTAGAGGCAAGAAGCACTTAGTGAATTGTAAATGGGTCATGAACCCACAGTAAGGAGGTAAGGTAAGGGGGTGGTTGTAAAAGTGGAGCCGGCCTGTCTGGAGATCCATGCTTCAGTGACTTGTTGGGGATGACTGACACAAAAAGGGGCAAGCCCTTCTGATATGCCCGCCCACAGCGGCCGTCCATCAGCCGCGCGATACGCAGGGGACCTCAGCTCCGGTCCGTCCCGGCCCGGCCGCTATCGCAACGGCACCGGACCTCAGGCGCTAGGCAGGGGGAGGGGCCGGAGAGAGGGACAGAGGGGAGTGGGGGAGTGAGGGGGTGGGGGAGGGGAGGGAGACAGGGGAGGGGAGGGAGGGAGAGGAGGGGAGGGGAGGGAGAGAGGGGAGGGGAGGGAGGGATAGGACAGGGAGAGGACATGACAGGGAGAGGGGGGACACACAGGGGCAGGGAGACCAAGCGCCCCAAAATTGCCCTCGCAACGCGGGGCTCCCCAGCTAGTATATATATATATAGGTCATATACAGAAGTAGAGTTTTTCTTTGTCTTTGGTAGAAGTAGCAGTCTTTTTTAGTCTCTCTATGTTGATCAGAAGAAGGCTTTAATTTCTTCTACTCTTAGAGTCATAGGGGGAAAAATTCAGTTGTTTGCGCCTCCTGTTAGCACCTTAAGAGGGTGCTAATGGGGCGCAAAGCAACTGGCGCCCGGGCGCGGCGATGTTTGCGCCGCTCACGTAATTAACTAGACATTTTGCGGCGGCGCTAAACACTACCGCCACGATCTCCTGCGCCGGCAGATCGTGACTTCAGTCGAGTGTGCAACACCCCGGAACGGATATTGAGTGGCGCCCCATGCCTTACCGCCTGCCGCTAGCAACGACAGGTTGAGGGGAGCGTTTTGCAGTCAGAAAGGGACTGGGGGAGCGCTATTTAAAGGCGACCGCTTCCTGCCTTTTTTTGTTGGTGACATTTTTGCACCACATATTCTGAGAGAGAGAGAGACTTCTGGAGAGATTCAATGCTGTGTGAAGGAGTTTTGGGTGCTGAGCAGCACTTTGCTGGTTCATTTTGATTTGCCCTTCCTTGCTTCGTCAGCACTCTGAGGTAACGCCTCGCTCCTCGGCCTTTGCGCCTTAAGACAGGTGTGAAGCGCCTGATTTAGCGCTCCAATCACCTCCAGGGGCGATAAAAGTCAAGTTTGCCGTCAGAGGCGATAATTAGCACCAGGCGCTAAACTTTTGCGCACGGCCGATAATGGCGCCCCAAACGGGGTGATACCGAATTTTTCCCCCATAGAGTCATAGATTTATACAGCACAGAAAGAGGCCCTTCGGCCCATCATGTCCGCGCCGGCCATGAAGCCCTATCTATTCTAATCCCATTTTCCAGCACTTGGTCCGTAGCCTTGTATGCTATGGCGTTTCAAGTGCTCATCTAAATGCTTCTTGAATGTTGTGAGGGTTCCTGCCTCTACCACCCTTTCAGGCAGTGAGTTCCAGATTCCAACCACCCTCTGGGTGAAAAAGTTTTTCATCAAATCCCCTCTAAACCTCCTGCCCCTTACCTTGAAACTATGCCCCCTGGTTATTGACCCCTCTACTAAGGGGAAAAGTTCCTTTCTATCTACCCTATCTATGTCCCTCATAATTTTGTACACCTCACCCCTCAGCTTTCTCTGCTCTAAGGAAAACAACCCCAGCCTGTCCAGTCTCTCTTCATAGCTTCTTCTATAAGAACTTTTACCTAGCAGGTGTAAGAGGTAAATATTACAAGGTTAGAGCCTAAATTGTAGGTACACTAGTCTGTTACAGGCAGACTAAGAGTGTCAATTAATTGCGAGTAGTCTGAGATCAAGAAAGGCAAGATGAAAGCCAACTCAGATATCGTCACTCAAGTGTAAGGCGGGTTCAGTCGGAACCGAAGATCCAAGTGAGACAAATAACTGCGCCAGGAAGGGGTTCATCGACTCAACACTCCAGAAGCTAATGCATGCGTCCCAGGGAAGGAGGAATATTGACCCAACCACAATGCTCGTGAGGGTGAGGTTGTAAGCTCTGAACACTGTTGATCACACACATGGACTTGAGCTATTTGATAGACTGGCTATTCAAAGCTGATAACTTGTCATCAATCCAAGGAATTATTCTTAAAGTAATCTCACCAATTTACAACCTCAGACTCTGATCACTGCTATAGTTAACACTCAGCATCCATTAGCACTGATTTACAGTGATACACTTAATTGCCTGTGTAACCTTTACTACTCATTTTGTAAAGTAACTCTGCCTATTAATGATTTGCTACTCAACTGCTACTTAACTCTGATTACATTTATGCAAGTCTATTAAGTGTTCATGTAGCCAACTTCAACTTTAAGTTGTGATTCGTAACCAATAAATAGTGTTTAGTGCATGACTTTAGGTTTGGCTCCTTCCTTGATGATTTGGCAAGAGAGTTAATTATATCCACTGTAAATATATATATTTATGCATGATATTAACACTTGTTCAATAAAGTCATTTGTTAGTTGAAGCCTAAAATAAGGCCTAGTATGTTGGAATGCTCCACTACTCTTGAAAGACAGAAGGAAGTTCCTGTAGGGGCAGTGGGTAGATCCTGGAATTAAAATAATTAACAGGTTAATTGAATGGCAGAACAGGCTTGATGGGCTGAATGGCCTACTCCTGTTCCTGTGTGAAAATTCCCAGTGCACAACTGATAATGGGATGTACATCACAAGCTATGGAATCGCGCCTTGAAAACTTACACTTCAGATTGCGACTTCTTGCGGAGATGTTCGAAGTATAAAAGGCCGAGAGAGTTCACACTCACTGACATTTCGCCCTGATCCCGAATGTCCATTCGAAATGGCTTTGCTATAATTAGTACCCGAGTACTTCCATCGACAGTGGCCAGTATTACAGAAAGCCCATCCTTAGACACTACAGTCAGTCTGGAAAACATACAGTGAAATGCAGTAAGCAGTGTGCCACACGTTCACACAGAATTTTCCATCTCAGAAATGCTCAGGAAAAAGACGAAACACTTTTACATCCAAAAGCAGAAACAGTTAGTTAACACATAGGACCCCTGCCCCGCAAAAATATGGTGGCACTCGCGCTCCAGACAGCAAAAGCGGATCTAGCGCCCGCACAAAGATAGCTGAGGGCCCTTTTCCGTCAGGTGGTTGACGCTATTGAGGTTCGCTTTCCAGAAGTGACGCCTGGTGAGTTGCAGTGGGAGTAGAGGTCCGATTATCATGAGAGCGAGTGGTGAGTGGCGAGTGGTGCAGCCCGGCCCAACCGGCCGGCGGTCTGCAGGAGCTCGAGCAGCCCAGCACGGTAAGGAGGAGGCCCGGCACCAGGCCACGATTTTGGTGTCAACTTATTTCCTGTCGACCACGCTCCACATTAGCGCAGCTCAGCCTGAGACACAGGCACTTACCAGGCCCGGTGAAATAACTAGGCCAGGTTTTCTTTACTATTGTTCCTAGTTATTCTGGTGATTGCCTGCACCCCTAGATGCCTTTCATAGCTGCTCTGCTGACTATTGTAAGTATCATATTCTGGAGCATATCTGCAGTTGTTGTAGTAATGAGAACCTCTATATCCATTGCAACCTGGATTGCTATAGCCATTGTTGTAACTACAGGAAACTCTTTGGTATCCGGCACCGACGGGACCGGGATGGTGCCGGTTGATTAAAAATTCTGGATGACGGAGAGGGTTATCTACCGAGGCTATTTTTAACAAATAAAAATTAAAAAATCAAGAAATGTGCAGTATAGAGTAATTGGGTACTCACCTACAGAATGTTGTGTTAAATGGATGGTGGAAGATGCTTGATTAAGTACAGTACTGCCAGTTGAGGGTAATCCATAACTCTTTAATTACTTAACAGTAAAACAAAACTTATACAGTAAACAGGAAAATGGCAGATCAGAAGAGACTACCGGCAGCGCGGGAGAGTCAGACTCCTGTTATTGAGGTGTTCGGACTTCCGACAGCACCAAGAAGCCAAGTAGTGGCAGTTTGGAGAACTACCCCCACTGACTACCTCGGCCACCGCGGGAGACTCAGACTCGGCAACATTTCTGGTTATTGAGGTGTTGTTTTCGGAGTATGAATTTTGCCGGTTAATAGAGAATTCCGGATATTTAGGTGCCGTTTAAACGAGAGTTTCCTGTACTATAACCTTGATTCCAGTAGTTGTTGTAACCCTGGTTCCAGTTCTGATTTTTAAAAGAAAAATAATTTTTGGCAGTTAACAAAATGTGCAAGTTCCAAAAGACATTCAGCACTCAAAAGGGTTATATTAACATTTCAGTGATGTGTGCCAGTGGCAAAACACTTGCTTTGGATATTTTTTTTATTGCAGTTCACTGCGGTTGTGACTAGTTTACTTTGAACATTGAGGGTGAGGGAGTATCTCTGGGGTGAGTTGGAATATATTTATTTTTAGGTTAACCTTTTTTTAAAAAAAATGATCCCAATCTCCAGACAGTGAACCTCTTGAGGAAAACTTTTTTTTTTAGGTTTCACATTGATCATCTCCTGCAGTTAAGAGAGAAGAATGTTTTAATCTCTTTCGTTCTGGTGTATTTGCAGTTATTATGTCTCAGGTTGACTTTATGCCAGGACTGTATCAGTGTGAGAATTTACACCGAGACTAACCTAAAATCAATGCACAACTTTTTTATTCTTTGTTTTTTTTTTAAATAGCTTCAAATTCAAAAATATTTTCTAGCTAGATCGTTAATTACTCATACCGGACCTCTATTTGTTAACTGATTTTATGTAGTATGTTCATTAAATGACCAGACCGTTCATTTGTGAATGTTTGTACCTGTGCCATTATTGTTAAATGGTTGTATCTGGGCTATTAAAAATTTATACCAGGACCATTCTTCAGGCAAACATTTTTTTTTCAATGTTTCACATTTCAATTCATGTGGTGTAATGCAGACAAAGGTGAGCTGTGGATGTGTAACCCAAGAAGACGGTCCTGAACTGGAAATGTTGGTGTGAATGGATGTCTGATTGAAGCTGAACAATATCAAGGCAGGAGGGGGAGGGAAGCACTTTTTAATCTTAAATTAGGCCACAAGCGCTTTTGCTCCGATGGAAAGTGGTTTTGGGTGCACTTCAATGAAAAAGTGGTGGTATAAAGCTGTGAGGCATGAGTCTCGTACGGGTTTATGTTTGCACAGAGTGCTCGTTAACTCCACCTCCCAACAAATGTTGGAAACAAAGTTATTGCCAATGTCTGGTGTAATAATAAGAAAACTTAACAGAAGAAGTCATTTGGTTCAGCAAGTGTTTTCCTTCCACCAACAATATCCAATCTATTTCTTTTTGTGATGAGACGTTAAATCTGCTCCTGTGGTTTAGATGGATTAATGAGGGACAGCCAGCTCGGATTTGTTAAAAGCAAATTGTGTCTTACTAACCCGATTGAAGTAGCATGGGATGTGTGAGACTTTGCCCAGAACGTATACTGAAGTGAGGTTCCTTCTCTCCAAACCTCCAGATCTTGACATCGAATCAGAGAAATTTACGGCACAGAAGGAGGCCATTCAGCGCATCGTGTCTGCACCGGTCGAAAAAGAGCTATCGAGCCTAATCCCACTTTCCAGCTCTTGGTCCATAGCTTTGCAGTTTACGGCACTTCAAGTGCATAATGTGATGAGGGTTTCTGCCTCTACCACTCTTTCAGGCAGTGCATTCCGCCACCTTCTGGGTGAAAACATTTCTCCTCAACGCCCCTCTAATCCTTCTACCTTAAATCTATGCCCCTTGTTTGTTGACCTCTCTGCTAAGGGTAATATGTACTTCCTATCCACTCTAGGCCCCTCATAATTTTATACACCTCAATTAAGTCTCCCCTCAACCTCCTCTGTTCCAAAGAAAACAATCCCAGCCTATCCAATCTTTCCTCATAGCTAAAATTCTCCAGATCAGGCAACATCCATATAAATGTCCTCTCTAGTGCACTCACATCTTTCCTGTAACGAGGTGACCAGAACTATTCACAGTACTCTAGCTGTGGCCTAACTAGTGTTTTATACAGTACAGGTAGACTATCCTTTATCCGAAAACCTCGGGACCAGCCGTGTTTCGGTTTTCGGAGAATTTCGGATTTCGGAAGGTGGGTCGGCGGGGGGTCGTGCGCACAACCCCCCGCCGACCCCCGCCGGCCCCCGACCCCCGCCGACCCCCCCCGCGGACCCCCCGCCGGCCCCGACGCCCCCGCCAACCCCCCCCGCCGACCCCCACCGGCCCCGACCCCCCCCGCCGACCCCCGCCGGCCCCGACCCCCCCGCCGACCCCCTCGCGGACCCCCGCCGGCCCCGCCCCCCCGCCGACGCACCCGCGGACCCCCGCCGGCCCCAACCCCCGCCGACCCCCGGTCGGGGTCGGCGGGGGGTCGGCGGGGGGGTCGTGCGCACGACTTACGCTGACGCTCAGCGTAAGTCGGCGGGGGTCGGGGTCGGCGGGGGGGGTCGGCGGGGGTCGGCGGGGGTCGGGGCCGGCGGGGGTCCGCGGGGGGTCGTGCGCACGACTTACGCTGACCCTCTGCTCAGTGTAAGTCGTGTGCACGACTTACGCTGAACGAAAAAACCTTCGGTTTTTAGAGGGTTTCGGTTTTCGGAAGTTCGGATAAAGGGTAGTTTACCTGTACTAACATAAGGAACTCAATTACATCTTCGAGGGGGATGGCGTCAGATTAGAAACCAGAGCTTCAGTAGATGTTTCCTAGGGTTTTTTGCACTATTTAATTTTCCAACATATTACAGGTAGGGTGCTGCGAAAGGTTTAACCCGCTGTGTAGTTCCCTGATTATTTTTATGTATATATGTATATATAAAACAATGGAAAAAATTGATATATATATTTTCATGTGTAATTCACTCATACCATGTCACAGTAAGTGTTATAAATCTCATCATTCATCAAGAAACTACTCATGAAATAACGCTGGATGGCCAGCTGGTGGCGCCGTCCAAGGAGTATAAATACTCGGGCGTGGGCCCAGCTTTCCAGGGGCATTTTGTAAGACAAGGAACTAGTGAAGTACAACTAGACCTCCATGTTCTGAAACAAGTTGATTAAAGCCTTGCTTTATGCGCAAACCAAGTGCGTAGTGAGTTTTATTACGTCAATTTAATCAACTTGCTATCGACTCCACGATTCGGAAACAGCCAGCTACGACTCGAACTGTAGAAGGGAACTCAGACAAGTAATCGATCCATCATGGAGAAACTACTCAGACCCCGCCCGTCTCGACCTGACCCGAATTCACTTACAGCCGCTAAGGTATGGAAACACTGGTATCATACCTTTAGCAACTTCCTTGAGGAATGTGTTGAGAATGTTCCTAACAAGTTACGAATGCTTGCTAATTATGTATCCCCTCATGTGTTTGATTATATCGAAGACTGTGTAGGCTATGACACCGCTATCCAAATACTACAGCAGCTATATGTCAAGTCCCCAAATGAAATTTTTGCTCGGCATCTACTGGCCACAACAACCCGGGGAATCACTTGACGAATTCCTTCAGAAACTTCGAAGGCTCAGCAAGGATTGTAATCTTAAAGCTGTTACAGCTGAGCAGTACCAGGAGGAGTTAATTTGTGATTCCTTTATTAATGGGATTGCGTCTCCCTTCATACGTCAGCGTCTGTTGGAAAATAAAACCTCAAGTTACAGGCTACCTATGACAGGCATGTTCTCTGGACTTAGCAAAGAAGAATGCAGACACCTATCATTCACCACGTGCACGGGCTGCTGCTATCACTTTTAGTGACTCTTCCGATAGGCCTCGGGCGGAAGCCCTCGCGGATGACTCCTCCAACCCGGCTGATAACAACCCTACCGATAACAACCCTACCCGAGAAACCTACACTGATGACGACCCCGCCCTAGCGGCATCTTGGCAATCTGGAAGGAAGTGTTTCATCTGTGGAGATGCGTTCCATTATAGGAAATTGTGTCCTGCTCGTAACGTGACCTGCAATCATTGCAGCAAGAAAGGTCACTTTTCTAAGGTATGCCAGTCAAGAGCCGCTATTAGTAACAAAGGCCACTTTTCTAAGGTATACCGGTCGAGAGCTCCTGTTAGTTTTGCAGCTACTTTCTATAAAACTGCTCCTCCCCCAAGAGCCACTACTAAGGTTACAGCTACTATCTATAAAACTGCTCCTCCTCCAAGAACCACTACTAAGGTTACAGCTGCAATCTATAAACTGCTCCTCCTCCAAGAACCACTACTAAGGTTACAGCTGTCAAGGGTAAAACTGCCCCTCCTCCCATCACAGCTGTTTTTCCCCAAAGTCTGTCCATGCAGCCACGAAGGTTTCGGTAAATGGACACATTTTGAGTGCACTAATCGACTCATGCAGCTCTGACAGCTTCATTGGTGAGCGGGCTGTCAGTAAGTTAAAACTGCGTATTTACCCCTCTGACAGGGAAATTGCAATGGCTCTGACGACACTGACCACCAATTCTTCCGGCTTTTGTCTTGTCAACCTTATTCTCAATGGCCGCACTTATTTCTCCACCTGGCTCGGGGTGCTCAAGGACCTGTGCAGTGATGTGCTCCTGGGACAGGATTTCCAGAAACAACACAAAAGACTCACTTTCGACTTTGGAGGGTCAAAGCCGGAGCTTACTATTTCCAAAGTACCGTTTTGTGCGCTTTTGGCGGCTTCGCTCGACGAGCCCTCCTTGTTTGCCAATCTTTCCCCCCAATGTAAGCCCATAGTCACTAAATCACGATGTTTCAGCCAAGATGATCGATCCTTTATCGAGACAGAAATCTCTCGCCTTCTAGCTGATGGTATCATTGAGTCATGTTCATCTTCCTGGCGGCTCAAGTCGTCGTTGTTAAAAATCCTCTGAAGCAACACAAGAAACGTCTTGCACCGATTACTCGCAAACTATTAACCAGTATACCGACACGGATGCCTACCCACTACCACGCATCGATGAAATGGTCAATAGCCTTGCCAACTACAAGGTATTTTCAACTTTTGATTTAAAGAGTGCATATCATCAAGTGCCGTTAAAGGACTCTTACAAAAAGTATACGGCCTTTGACGCCAATGGTCAGCTTTACCAGTTTTGTCGCCTTCCATTTGGGGTCACCAATGGGGTGGCCGTCTTTCAACGGGCAATGGATAGCCTAGTCAAACAGGAGAACTTAACGGACACTTTTCCATATCTGGATAATATCACCATTGCTGGTCATGACCAGAAGGAGCATGATGCTAACCTCCAGAAATCTTTTGACGTCTCTCCGTCGTCGCAACTTAACCTTAAATGAGTCCAAATCTGTGAAATCAGTACCATCAGTCAACATCCTTGGCTACTGGGTGGGCAACGGTGTCATCAAACCGGATCCGGAGTGACTTTGTCCGCTTCAGGAGTTCCCTCCCCCTACGAATCTCGGCTCTCTTCGTCGAGCACTCAGCATGTTCGCCTATTATGCGAAGTGGATACCCCACTTCTCCGACAAGATCCAGCCCCTGTTTCACGCAAAGTCATTTCCATTAGAGGCAACGGCTATTTCAGCTTTCAACCTCCTCAAGCGACAACTGGAAAAAGCCACGCTTCGTTCCATTGATGAAAATCTTCCTTTCGTGGTCGAGTGCGATGCATCGGATGTGGCGATCTCTGCTACCTTGAATCAAGGTGGTCGACCCGTTGCAATTCTGTCCAGAACTTTGCAGGGTAGCGTGCTCCATTATCCTCCTGTCGAGAAGGAGGCTACGGCCATCATCGAAGCAGTACGTAAATGGAGTCATTTTCTCGCTCGTCACCATTTCACACTTATAACCGATCAGCGCTCCGTAGCCTTTATGCTGGATAACCGGAAACGCACTAAGATCAAGAATAACAAAATACAACTCTGGAGGATGGAATTGGCTGCCTTTGGATATACCATACATTATCGACCCGGCAAAGAGAATGTGGCCCCGGATACCCTCACGCAGGCATTCTGCTCTTCTATGTCAACTTCGACTCTGGCGGATCTTCATACTGACTTATGCCATCCTGGCGTTACCCGTATGTTGCACTTTGTGCGATCTAAAAATCTCCCATTTTCTACGGAAGATGTGAAAAGAACGTGCTCCTCCTGTAGAATTTGTGCGGAATTAAAACCGCAATTCTTCCATCCATCGGATGACTTGCTCATACACGCTATGCAGCCTATGCAGCGACTCAGCATTGACTTTAAAGGGCCATTGCCCTCCTCAACGCGTAACAGCTACTTACTGAATATGGTGGACGAATATTCCCCCTTTGCTTTCCCCTGTCCCAATATGCTTACTTCCACAGTGATCAAATGCCTTGATCAAGTCTTTTCCCTTTGCGGTACGGCCAATTTCATCCACTCTGATCGGGGTCCCTCCTTCATGTCAAGCGAACTCAAAAGTTATCTCTCCCAACGGGGAATTGCCACAAGTAAAACGACACTGTACCATCCCATCGGTAACGGACAGGTTGAGAGATACAACGCTATCATTTGGAACGCTGTTCGTCTTGCGCTGAGGTCACGCAACCTACCAGACCAGCAGTGGGAAACTATGCTCCCTGGCGTGTTGCGTTCCATCAGGTCTATCCTTTCTACGTCTACCAATGTCACACCTCACGAGCGATTCTTCAGCTTCCAGCGTCACTCCATCCATGGGACGTCTCTGCCGTCATGGTTGTCAGCCCCCGGCCCCGTGCTGCTCCGAAGATTCGTCCGATCATCTAAAACCGATCCTCTTGTCGACTCACCAACGTCAACCCCACGTACGCGCATGTGCGGTACCTGGATGGCTGGACGTCCACCGTTTCGCTACAGGACCTGGCTCCCTGTCCGGCCGGTTCCACGGACCCAACCGATAGAGGGACCCACGGGGATGATGCCGACACTCTGCGCTCCCCCGAAGATGACGCCCTACCTGGGGCATCGAGAGATCTGCCAGCTGCCCAACCGGATCCACTCGGGGAGCCGAGCGCTCCCCGTGGGATGGCCACCCGAGACCAGGACGCCGGTCAATTCCCGGCTATCCAACAGGATGAAGCCAGTTCTGCACCTGTGGGGACCCGCAACCGGAGTCACGATCTCCCCAGCCTCCCTCGGGTCAATCAGAGCAACATGGGCCTTGTCGATCCACCGGTACGGATCAAGCGGCCCAGGGACCAAGACACGGTCCGGGGAGACGTCTCTTGTAGCCATAAACAAAAATCTAAAAGACTGCAGCTATTCGTGGTCTGCCTGATCTGCTAAGAGAAAATCGTCAGACTTCCAAATCTTTTAGGCTGGAAGAATGTTATTAATCTCATCATTCATCAAGAAACTACTCGTGAAATAACGCTGGATGGCCAGCTAGTGGCGCCATCCAAGGAGTATAAATACTCGGACGTCGGCCCCCAGCTTTCCAGGGACATTTTGTAAGACAAGGAACTAGTGAAGTACAACTAGACCTCCATGTTCTGAAACAAGTTGATTAAAGCCTTGCTTTATGCTCAAACCAAGTGCGTAGTGAGTTTTATTACGTTAGTAAGCACAGCTGTTTCTGCCCAAAATAATGTGAGCACTTAAGACGCTATAACCGACAACTTTGAAATTGACGTTAATGTAAATAGTTCATCTCATTGAAACATACAAGATTCTGAAAGGGATTGACAGGGTAGATGCTGAGAGGTTGTTTCCCCTGGTTGGAGTGTCTAGAACTAGGGGGCATAGTCTCAGAATAAGGGGTAGGCCATTTAAGACCGAGATGAAGAGGAATTTCTTCACTCAGAGGGTTGTGAATCTTTGAAATTCTCTGCCCCAGAGGGCTGTGAATGCTGAGTCTTTGAGTATATTCAAGGCTGAGATAGATAGATTTTTGGACTCTCGGGGAATCAAGGGATATGGAGATCGGGCGGGAAAGTGGAGTTGAGGGCGATGATCAGCCATGATCTTATTGAATGGTGGGGTAGGCTCGAGGGGCCGTATGGCCTACTCCTGCTCTTATTTCTTATGTTCTTATCCCATATGCTTTTTTAACAGCCTTATCGACTTGTCCTACCATCTTCAAAGATTTCTGTATGTGAACCCCCAGGTCTCTGTTCCTGCACCTCCTTTAAAGTTGTACCATTTAGTTTATGAAAGCAAAATACTGCGGATGCTGGAAATCTGATATAAAAACAGAACTGCCTGATGAAAGGTCATCAACCTGAAATGCTAACTCTGTTTCTCTCTCCACAAATGCTGCCTGACCTGCTGATTATTTCCATTTAGTTTATATTGCCTCTCCTCATTCTTCCTTCCAAAATGCATCAATGTCTGAGTTTATTTTTATTTTTTTAATATGGTTTTGCACCTTAAATACTGACATCTGAAGTACAATCATGGAATCATAGAATAGTACAGCACGGAAGGGGGCCATTCAGCCCATCGAGTCTGTGCCGACTCGAACAAAGGGCAATCGGTTAAGTCTCGTTCCCCCCCTCTTACCCCATATCCATGCAATTTTTTTCACCTTCTAGTATTTATCCAATTCCCTTTTGAAGGCTACTATTGAATCTATATCCACCACCCAATCAGGCAGTGCATTTCACTCGTTGCGTAAAAAGGTTTTTTCTCATGTCGCCTCTGGTTCTTTTGCCAAACACCTTAATTCTGTGCCCTCTGGTTATTGACCGTTCAGCCATTGGAAACAGTTTCTCTTTATTTACTCTATCTAAACCCTTCATGATTTTAAACACCTCTATCAAACTCCTCTTCACCTTCTCTAAGGGGAATAACACTACCTTCCCCAGTCTATCCCGGTAACTGTAATCCCTCATCCCTGGAACCATTCTAGTAAATCTCTTCTGTACCCTCCAAAGCTATCATGTCGTTCCTAAAGTGTGGCGCCCAGAATGGATAGCTGGTTGGCTGAAAGACAGAAAGCAAAGGGTAGGGGTAAAGGGTAGCTATTCAGAGCGGCAGAAGGTGGGAACTGAGGTCCCACAAGGATCAGTGCATCATCCACTGTTGTTCATAATTTATATTAACAACTAGCTGAAGTGCCCGGCGGTGCCGAGGCTTTTCGAGGGCATGTTGTTGTTGGAAGAGAGAGAGAGAGCGACTGGGGGGAAGAGAGAGAGCGACTGGGGGGAAGAGAGAGAGTGACTGGGGGGAAGAGAGGGAGGGAAGGGGAGGGGGGGAGGCGAGGGGGGGAGGGGAGGGGGAGGGGATGGGGGGAGGGGGGGAGGCGAGGGGGAGGGGAGGGGATGGGAGGGGGGGGGAGGGGAGGGGGGAGGGGGGGAGGGGAGGGGGCGGGGAGGGGGAGGGGATGGGCGGGGAAGGGAGGGGAGGGGAGAGGGCGGGGGGGGAAGGGAGGGCGGGGGGGGAAGGGAGGGGGGAAGGGAGGCGGGGGGAATGAAGGGAGGGGGGTAAGGGGGTGAGGGCGGGGGGGGGAAAGGGGGGGGAGGGCGGGGAGGCCCCCCCCCGAGAGTCGCGGGCCCCCCCCCCCCCCCCGAGAGTCGCAGCCCCCCCACCCCCGAGGGCCGCGCCCCCCCCCCCCGAGGTGAAGACCGCCGATTGAGCGCGCAGCAGGAGCTGAGACGCGGCGTCTCTCTCTGGCTCGGCCGGCAGGGCCCCGGTTGCCAGGGTAACCGTGACGCTGACCAAGCCCCGCCCCCCGGCCGAGCCAGAGAGACGCCGCGTCTCAGCTGCTCCTGCCTGAGCGCGCGGCCCCCCCCCCCGAGGGTCGCGGCCCCTCCCGAGGGTCGCGGCCCCCCCCCCCGAGGGTCGCGGCCCCCCCCCCGAGGTGAAGACCGCCGATTGCGGCTGTGCGAGACGGCCGGCGGACCCGGTTGCCAGGGTAATGCTGGACGCTCAGCAAGCCCCGCCCCCCGGCCGAGCCAGAGAGAGACGCCGCGTCTCAGCTCCTGCTGCGCGCGCACCCTAGCGGCGCTGGGCTGAGGCTCGGCCCCTCCAGCCTTTGAGTGGGGCCGGGAGGTGCCTAGCTCGGGCGTGGGTGCAGAGGAGACGCCGAGGCTTCTAGGCCTACCTGGAAAAACGGGGGAAAGGTAGGAAAATTAATGAGATTAGATAAGTTAATTACTTTCTAAATCATGTTTTTTAAAACAATATGGCCTAGAAATTCGGTTTGGCGCAGCGAGGGCTTTAGCGCCGGAAGTTAGTGCCGGCGCTAAGTCCCCCTGCGCGCGCCAAAAATTCAGTAGCGCCGCGCCCAAACGGCTGCTGGCGCTACTGAGGGGTCTCAGCGCCTCAAAACTGCGCCACGCGCCGCATTGCGGCGCTGTTCCGGCGCTGCGGCGCCCGCTGCGGTGCGGCAGGCTCGGGAAGTGCAGGCCTCTCCTTCCGTTGAGGAGCTGCCTGCACCCGGCCGCGGCCCGCGATAATCTTTTTAAAAATGAGCCGGCACCTCGGACAAGTGCCGGGCTTGCTTCTGTTCCGGGGGGGGCGGGGGGGGGGGGGAAGTCCGGGGAGGGAGCTGCGGCCAGGCGGCCGGCGGGAAAGCGGACCGGCCGCCGCGGGGCCTTTAATGCGCCGGCGCAAAGTTCTGGAAGGCACCTCTGCCAGAACGTTGCTTGCGGCTGCCACGGGCGAGGCGGCCGCAACTCAATTTCGAGTTCGGGCGGGTTACCATGGCAACCGGGACGCTGCGCACACCGATGACGTCCATCGGTGCCGGCGCAGCGCTACCGGCCTAACGCGATTTAGGGCCCCTGTCAATTTCTAAACTGGCCATAACTTCGGCGCTAGGCCCTCTAGCGCCTCAAAAGTGGCGCTAAGGCAGTGAATTTCTAGGCCTATGTGTTTTAAAAGCAACGTTTTTTTTTAAGACGCAGAAAGCGGGAAAAGAAAGAAAAGTTTGGAATCAAGACGGCGGCGACTCACCTCGGTTCAGAACGATAAGGCCCGGCCACACACGCACCGATTGGCCCGGCGGCACATGCCAGCAACCCGGCGTACGATTGGTCGAGCTCGAGGTCACTCTGTCGCTAATGAGCAGATAATGAGATGCTAATGATCGGAACGTTGAAGGTTTTTGGGATACCGCGGGCGCGATTTTAGCCCGGCCGAAACGTAAATACGCTTAAAACCGTCTCGGAAGCGTAAGCTTTCTTTGGAGGTAACGCGCGCGTAGGTACGCCCTGTAACTTTCGAGCGCATACCCGACAGACGCACACGCGATGACAGACAGACAGAAGTACCGATTTATATATATAGATAGATAGATTTAGACTTTGGAATCAAAAGCATAATTTCTAAACTTGTGGACTGTAATGATCAATAACATGTCATTCTATAGTGGACACTAGGTGGAGCCGTAGAGCTGTGTAGAGCTGTATATAGCTGTATGTATAAGACTACACTACCCAGCTGTATATATATTAAGACTACATTACCCATGAGGCACTAGGCTACCCACAAGGCAGCAGTCAAGATGGAAGCCTCTACAGATACTGGACCTAGTCCACATGTGCTCAATAAAAGGTCTAGCAAAAGCTAGCTGTGTTCATAATAAGAATGTCTATTTATTAATGAACATGCCATGGTACCAGGATGGTGAAGATCTGCTGAAAATTGTGAAAAGCGAAATGGAGAATTTGAAGCCACCAGAGCGTTTGAAACTCACAGGAAACATCGACTACAATTGGCAGACTCTTAAACAACAATTTGAACTCTACATTGCAGCCATCGGATTCGGTACGAAGTCAGATGCAAGGAAGATAGCGTTGCTGCTTACGGTTGCAGGCCCACAGGCGATAGAGGTATTTAATACATTTGTATTTAATCCAGCGGAGAACAGAGACAAATTAGACGATGTGCTACAGAAATTTGATGCACATTGTTCTCTCAAAAAGAATGAGACGTATGAAAGATACATCTTCCGTTCTCGGACCCAGCAACAAAATGAGACTTTTGATAGCTTTATAACTGATCTGAAACTGAAAGCACAGACATGTAATTTCTCTGAGCTCAAAGCATCTAAGATTCGTGACCAGATTGTGTTTGGTATTTATGATAAAAAAAGTCAGGGAACGTCTGTTGAGAGAAACCGAACTAAATTTGGAAAATGCGGTGAAAATATGCCAAGCCAGCGAGCTAGCTCGAAAGCACGCAAAGACTTTCAGTGAAATCAATAATGATGCGATTGCAATGAGTGATAATGCTGCTCTCGGTGCTGTGTCCTACAAGGGGATGAAACGTGGGCAGAACAGAAATGAAAAGCAATCGGACGATGAAATTTTTAATTGTAAACGCTGTGATTACAAACACCAGTTAAAACAATGCCCAGCGTTTGGAAAAATGTGCACAAAGTGTAATGGAAAGAATCACTTTGCCAAACAATGCTTTTCAAAAGTAAAAACTAAGAATGGGCAACGAGTTAATGTAATTGAGGACACTGATTTAAGTGAGACATTTTTTGTACGAATGGTGTCATGTGACAATATAGAAAAGAATACAGAAAATGTGCAGCCCTCAGAAATGGACAATGCTGAACATAAAGTTAATGCAGTAAAAGAGGACAAATGGATGATCCCACTGCAGGTAAATGGAGCATTAGTTACCTTGACACTAGACACTGGGGCAAAAGTAAACTTAATCAGTATGAGTGACATTAACAATATGAAAGAAAAGCCCAAAATACAGAAAAAGTTAGTACTACTGAAGGACTATAATGGACAGAAAATAGATAGCTTAGGTGTATGCAGACTTAAAGTGACAGTCAAAGACAAAGTGCAACATCTCATGTTTTCTGTTGTGGCTGAAAGACTTGATTCTCTACTAGGTGACAAAGCTTGTGAGGACTTAGAACTGGTCAAGAGAGTCTACCGTATAAACTGTGCCATAAGCAGACCAGATGACTCGGTGGATTCTGTAGTGAATAATTTCCAGGATGTGTTCAAAGGATTTGGAGTTCTACCATTCACTTACAAGATCCAGCTAAAGCAGGATGCTCAGCCAGTGGTACATGCTCCACGAAGAGTTCCAGCACCCCTGCGTGACCGTCTCAAGAATGAACTGGACAGAATGACCACACTAGGAGTCATCAGGAAAGTCGAAGAGCCAACAGACTGGGTTAACTCCATGGTATGTGTAAAGAAAAAGAACAATGATCTAAGAATATGCATGGATCCAAAGGACTTAAATGCAAACATAAAACGTGAACACTACCAGATTCCCAAGCGAGAAGAAATCACCAGTGAAATGTCAGGTGCCAGATACTTTACAAAGCTCGATGCCTCACAAGGATTTTGGCAACTAAAACTGGATGAAGAGAGCACCAAATACTGTACCTTCAACACACCATTTGGCAGGTATTGTTTCCTCAGAATGCCTTTCGGGATAATATCTGCATCTGAAATCTTTCATAGAGCGATGGAACACATAATTGAAGGTCTGGAAGGAGTTCGGGTCTATGTTGATGACATCATCATCTGGGGCTCCACACTGAAAGAACACAATGAGAGACTGACTAAAGTGCTACAGAGCATACACCGGAATGGACTGAAGCTCAACAAAGCCAAGTGTCGGTTTGGCGTCCAGGAAGTCACTTTCCTAGGAGACAATCTATCTGGTAAAGGAATAGAGCCAGATATGGAAAAAGTAAACGCCATACTCAAAATGCCCCGACCCACTGACAAAAAAGGAGTGCTACGCATCATGGGGATGATAAACTTCATTGGAAAGTTCATTCCTAACTTGTCAGCCAAGACAGCCTGTCTGCAAGACCTGCTACATAAAACAAATGAGTTCGCATGGACAGAAAGACATGAACAAGAGTGGATAAACCTCAAAACAGTGCTGACAACCACACCTGTACTCACCTTCTTTGACCCAACAAAAAGAATCAAAGTGTCAACGGATGCATCAAAAGATGGCCTAGGTGCGGTCTTGCTACAAGCAGAGGGTGAAGATTGGAAGCCTGTTGCCTATGCCTCCAGGTCTATGACTGATACTGAGTGTCGATACGCCCAGATTGAAAAGGAATGTCTAGGCTTGGTAGTTGGACTAGAAAAGTTTCATGGCTACATATATGGACTTCCCACCTTCACAGTTGAGACAGACCACAGCCCTCTGGTTGCCATCATAAAAAAAAACCTGAATGTGATGTCTCCAAGGACTCAACGACTCATGATGAAGCTGCAAAGATATGACTTTGAACTGATCTACACACCAGGCAAATACATAGTGTTAGCAGATGCACTATCCCGAGCACCCACAATGAGTCATGTGAGCTCTACTGAAGAAGACGTGGATGTTCATGTGAGTATGGTCACTGCTGCGCTGCCCGTGTCAGACACAAAATCAAAGCAAATAGCAGAAGAAACAGTAAAAGATACAGTATTACAAACAGTAATAGAGAACATTCGTCATGGTTGGCCAAAAGGTTCCTGTCCAAAATATTTTCACATAAGGTCAGAATTGAGTGTCGCAAGTGGACTATTACTAAAACAGAACAGAATAGTCATTCCACAGGCTCTACGTCAAGACATGCTCAAAAGGATTCATGAGGGACACATCGGAATTGAAAAATGCAAAAGGAGGGCAAGAGACATTGTTTATTGGCCTGGCATAAATTAGGACATTGAGAACATGATAGGCAAATGTGAGACATGTCAGAAACACCAAAACAAACAAGCAAAGGAACCAATGATAGTAGCTGACATACCAACAGCACCATGGCAAAAGGTTGGTATGGACCTTTTTCATTTAAATGGTAAAGACTATCTAATAGTGATTGACTACTATTCTAACTATCCTGAGATGGCGTTGCTCTCAAGCACCACAGCAAGCAGTGTCATAATGCATGTGAAATCCATCTTCGCCAGACATGGAATTCCCAGGATTGCCATTAGCGACAATGGTCCGTGCTTCAACTGTAAGGAGTGGCAACAGTTTGCAGCACAGTATGACTTTCAGCACATCACATCCAGTCCTTTGTATGCTCAGTCAAATGGTAAGGCAGAGAAAGGTGTTCAAGTTCTCAAGCAGCTATTGAAGCGACAGAAAGCAAGTCTGATCCTTATCTCGCCCTGCTGAGCTACCGAGCCTCGCCTTTAGACTGTGGTTCTTCACCTGCTGAACTACTAATGGGTCACAAGTTGCGCACCACGCTACCCTGCTGTGCAAAAGAACAGCAAAGTGAGGAACTGAGACAGAGACTTCAACTGTTAAAGCTGAAACAGAAATCATACTATGACAAGTCATCCAAAACTCTAAAACCATTGACAAGGGATGATGTTGTCAGGATTGAGGATCCAGATGCATGGAACAGGAAAGCTACAGTTCTTGAGGAAGTAGGACCAAGGTCATACACTGTTAGAACTGAGGAAGGACAGATTCTCAGGAGGAACCGCCGTTCCCTCCAAAAAACACAAGTGACTATTCAAGCAGATTGATGACAATGCCGCAACTGCATCTTGTCATTCACCGCCAGAACAATCTCATGAAGACACATCAGACTTACCCGTGTTGAGAAGATCCACACGTGAAGTAAAAGAGCCTGATAGACTTAATCTTTGAGTACAATGTAAAGCTTTGAAAATGTGTTGACTGTTTTGAAAATGTTTATGTTTATAGAGCACTAACAAAAGTGTTACTGATATTATCTTTATTGTTTTCTTGAAAGTTGATTGATATTGATTTTGTTAAACCTCAAAGAAAGGGGAAGTAATGATCAATAACATGTCATTCTATAGTGGACACTAGGTGGAGCCGTAGAGCTGTGTAGCGCTGTATATAGCTGTATGTATAAGTCTACACTACCCAGCTGTATATATATTAAGACTACATTACCCATGAGGCACTAGGCTACCCACAAGGCAGCAGTCAAGATGGAAGCATCTACAGATACTGTACCTAGTCCACATGTGCTCAATAAAAGGTCCAGCAAAAGCTAGCTGTGTTCATAATAAGAATGTCTATTTATTAATGAACATAACATGGGACGACACCAAATTGGGAGGGATAGTCACCACTGAAGAGGGCTGCAACAAATTACAAGAAGACATTAATAAACTTGCAGAATGGGCATATAATTGGCAAATGACTATCAACATAGATAAATGTGAGGTATTACATTTTGGTAAGAAAAATAAGGAGGTCACATATTACTTAGAAAATAAGTATCTAAATAGAGGAGCAAAAGCATCTGGGAGTAAAAACACACAAGTCACTAAAAGTTGCAACGTAGGGCAATAAGGCCACAACAAAAGCAAACCAAGCACTAGGGTTTATTTCTAGAGGGATAGAAATGAAAAGTAGAGAAGTTATGCTAAACTTCTATTGAACCTTGGTTAGACCACACTTGTGAATACGGTGTACAGTTCTGGTCGCCATATTGTAAAACGTATATAGAGGCACTAGAGAGGGAAAGATTTACAAGGATGATACCAGAAATGCGCGAGGTTATACCCATCAGGAAAGGATGAACAGGCTGGGTCTCTTTTCTCTTGAAAAGAGAAGGCTGAGGGGTGATTTAATAGAAGTCTTTAAAATTACGAAAGGTTTTGACTTGTGGGGGAAGAGCAAAATTAGAGGCCATAATATAAGATAGTCAACAAGAAATCAAATAGGAATTCAGAAGAAACTACTGTGGTCAGAATGTGGAACTCGCTACCACAGGGAGTACTTGAGACGAATAGCATAGATGCATTTAAGGGGAAGCCGGATAAGCATGTGAGGGAGAAGGGAATAGAGGGTTATGCTGATAAAGTTGAAGGAGGAAGGATGGGAAGAAGCTCGAGTGGTGCATAAATGCCGGCTGGACTGGTTGGGCCGAATGGCCTGTTTCTATGCTGTATATTCTATGCAATTCTATATAAAAACTTCAGCTGGGGCTGAACTAATGTTTTATATAGGTTTAGCATAACTTCCTAGTTTTTGTACTCTATGCCTCTATTTATAAAGCTCAGGATCCCACATGCTTTATTAACTGCTTTGTTAACCTGTCCTGCCACCTTCAAAGATTTGTGCACAAACACCCCCAGGTTTCTCTGTTCTTGCACCCCTTTAAAACTGTACCATTTAGCTTGTATTGTCTCGCCCCATTCCTCCTACCAAAATGCATCACCTCACACTTTTCTGCACTGAATTTCATCTGTCCTGTGTCTGCTCATTCCACCAGCCTGTCTAAGTCCTCTTGCAGTCTATTACTATCACTGTTTACTACACTTCAAAGTTTCGTGTCACCTGCAAATTTTGAAATTGTGCCCTGTAAGAACATAAGAAATAGGAGCAGGAGTAGGCCAATCGGCCCCTCGAGCCTGCTCCGCCATTCAATAAGATCATGGCTGATCTGATCCTAACCGCCAATCCACTATCACAGAACCATCTCCTGAATCTAACAGAATTAGACACACGAAATAGGAGCAGGATCAGGCTACACGGCCCCTGGGCCCGCTCCGCTACCCACAGGGCCATGACCGATCCGAACCTAGACTCATGTCCAAATTCCTGCCCGCTCCCCGTAACCTTTAATTCCCTTACTTCTAGGAAACTGTCTATTTCTGTTTTAAATTTATGTAATGATGTAGCTTCTACAGCTTTTTGGGGCAGCATATTCCATGGACTTACCACCCTCTGAGTGAAGTAGTTCCTCCTCATCTCAGTTTTGAAAGAGCAGCCCCTTATTCTAAGACTATGCCCCCTAGTTTCACCCATCATCGGGAACATCCTCCCCGCATCCACCCGATCCAACCCCTTCACAATCTTATATGTTTCAATAAGATCGCCTCTCATTCTTCTGAACTCCAATGAGTAGAGTCCCAATCTACTCAACCTCTCCTCATATGTCCATCCCCTCATCCCCGGGACTAACCGAGTGAACCTTCTTTGTACTGACTCGAGAGCAAGTATGTCTTTTCTTAAGTATGGACACCAAAACTGTACGCAGTATTCCAGGTGCGGTCTCACCAATACCTTGTACAACTGAAGCAATACCTCCCTATTTTTATATTCTATCCCCCTAGCAATGAAAGCCAACATTCCATTGGCCTTCTTAATCACTTGCTGCACCTGCATACTAATCTTTTGAATTTCGTGCACCAGGACCCCCAGATCCCTTTGTACTTCAGTACTTTCCAGTTTCTTGCCATTAAGATAATAACTTGCTCTACGATTTTTCCTGCCAAAGTGCATAACCTCACACTTTCCAGCATTGTATTCCATCTGCCAAATCTCTGCCCACTTACTTAGCCTGTCTATGCCCCCTTGCAGGTTTTTTATGTCCTCCTCACTCACTACTTTCCCTCCCATCTTAGTATCATCTGCAAACTTTGATATGTTACACTCGGTCCCCTCCTCCAAATCGTTAATATAGATTGTAAAGAGTTGGGGACCCAGCACTGACCCCTGCGGAACACCACTAGTTACTGATTGCCAGTCTGAGAATGAACCATTTATCCCAACTCTCTGCCTTCTGTTAGATAGCCAATCCTCTATCCATGCCAGAATATTACCCCCAATCCCGTGATTTTTTATCTTAAGCAATAATCTTTTGTGTGGCACCTTGTCAAATGCCTTTTGGAAGTCTAAATACACTACGTCCACTGGTTCCCCTTTATCCACCCTATATGTTACTTCCTCAAAGAACTCCAGCAAATTTGTCAAACATGACTTCCCCTTCATAAAACCATGCTGACTTTGTCCTATTAAATTATGATTATCCAAATGTCCTGTTACTGTCTCCTTAATAATGGACTCCAAAATTTTACCTACCACAGATGTTAGGCTAACCGGTCTATAGTTTCCAGCCTTCTGTCTACTGCCCTTTTTATATAAGGGTGTTACATTTGCAGTTTTCCAGTCTGCCGGGACCTTTGCCGAGTCCAGGGAGTTTTGGAAAATTATTACCAATGCATCCACAATCCCTACCGCCACTTCCCTCAAGACCCTAGGATGTAAGCCATCAGGTCCAGGTGATTTATCCGCCTTGAGTCCCATTATTTTACCGAGTACCACTTCCTTAGTGATTTTGATCGTGTTTAGCTCCTCCCCCCCTTTAGCCCCCTGTTTGTCCAGTGTTGGGATATTCTTAGTGTCTTCTACTGTAAAGACTGATATAAAATATTCATTCAGTGTTTTTGCCATCTCCATATTTCCCACCATTAATTTCCCGGTCTCATCCTCTAAGGGACCAACATTTACTTTAGCCACCCTTTTTCTTTTTATATAACTATAAGAACTCTTACTATCTGTTTTTATATTTTTTGCTAATTTACTTTCATAATCTATCTTCCCTTTCTTAATCAATCTTTTTGTTATTTTTTTGCTGTCTTTTAAAGTTTTCCCAATCCTCTATCCTCCCACTAGATTTGGCTACCTTATATGCCCTTGTTTTTAGTCGAATACTATCCTTAATTTCTTTACTTAGCCACGGATGGCTGTCTTTTCTTTTACACCCTTTTCTTCTCAGTGGAATATATTTTTTTTGGAAGTTGTAAAATAACTCCTTAAATTTACACCACTGATCATGTATCGTCTTACCCTTTAATCTATTTTCCCAATCCACTCTACTCAATTCCGCTCTCATACCTTCATAGTCTCCTTTATTCAAGCTTAGCACGCTTGTTTGAGATCCAACCTTTTCACACTCTAATTGAATATGGAATTCAACCATGTTATGGTCACTCATTCCATGTACCCACAAGTCCAAGTCGTTAATGTCAAAAAAACAGCAGTGGTCCTAGTACTGAACTCTGGGGAACACCACTGTATACCTCCCTCCAGTCCGAAAAACAGCCATTCACCACAACTCTCTGTTTTCCAATTGTTAGCCAATGTTGTATCCTTGCTGCTACTGCTCCTTTTATCCCATGGGCTTCAATTTTACTAACAAGGCTAGAAACATAGAAACATAGAAGATAGGAGCAGGAGTAGGCCATTCGGCCCTTTGAGCCTGCTCCGCCATTCAATGTGATCATGGCTGATCATCCAAATTCAGTACCCTGTCCCTGCCTTTTCCCCATATCCCTTTAGCCTCAAGAAATATATCCAACTCTTTCTTGAATATATTTAATGAACTAGCCTCCACCGCCCTCTGTGGCAGAGAATTCCACAGGCTCACCACTCTCTGGGTGAAGAAATTCCTCCTCATTTCAGTCCTAATATGTGGTACTTTATTAAATGCATTTTGAAAGTTAATTTATATAACAACAACTGCACTGCCCTCATCCACCCTCTCTGTTACCTCATTAAAAAACACAATTTGCCCTTAATAAATCCGTGCTGGCTCTCCTTTATTAATCCATGCTTGTCCAAGTGGCTGTTAATTTTGTCCCAGATTATTGTTTCTAAAAGCTTCCCCACCACCGATGTTAAACTGACTGGCCTGTAATTGCCAGGTTTATCCTTCTCCCTTTTTTGAACAAAGGTATAACATTTGCAATCCTCCAGTCCTCTGGCACCACCCCTGTATGCAATTTCTACCCTTACTTCCCGCAGCAACCTAGGATGCATCCCATCCGGACCGGATGACTTATCCATTTTAAGTACTGCCAGCCTTTCCAGTACCTCCTCTTTATCTATTTATCTCATCCAGTAGCCCGACAAACTCCTCGTTTATTGTAGCTTTGGCAAAATCCTCTTCCTTGGTAAACGATGGTCACAAACCAGACTGCAGACGTGTATCTATCTCTAATAGTGAAAAATCTTGCATATGTCTGCACTTCCTCTTGAGGAGAAGATGAGAGACAAAGAAAGAAGTACGTAGAAGTCAAAACACAGAAACAGGCCATTTGGTCAACCAATTCATGTCAGTGTTTGCCCTCCACTAGTCCCAATCACATTCCTGATCCCAAATCCCTTCAACCCCTTTTCCTTCATCCACCTATCCAATCTAATCTTCAATGTTGACCTCGTTTCTGCCTCAACCACTAATCCTGGAAGTGAATTCCACAGCCTCACAACTCTCTGTGTAAAGAGTTTCTCCTGCCCTCTGTTCCAAATCTCTTACATTTAATCGTGTATCTATAACCCCTCATTCTTGACCCCTCAACTACTGCAACCATCTGCATCTATCTACTCCAATTCCAATTCCAATTTTTTCCAATTCAAATGCTTTATTGGCATGAAAGTTTACAGAGAACCATATTGCCAAAGCTTACATAGCAAAAAGGTACAGTTTTCCAACATTCTGTAGGTGTCAATCGATTTGACATTTGTTGGGTACATACAATATTACTTTTAAACAATATTAATTTTAAACAGTCTTTGTACTTCATTTGGTACGTTCAATATTAATTTTAAACAGTCTTAATTTTAAACAGTCCTCAGGTTGTGACATGTTGTTACATATTTGGTCCCAAGGTATGGTCTGTCTCCTTCTCCTAGGACTAATCTCAATTTTGACAGGTCATCCAATTCCTTGAAATCTGGGGTTGTTTGGCTTAGCTTGTTGAATAATATGTTTCTTGATGTGTTGAATTTTTCGCATTTTAGGAGGAAATGCATTTCTGTTTCAACCTCGCCGGCCAGACATTGATCGCATATTCTATTCTCTCTAGGCTGCCAGGATTTCTTGTATCTGCCTTTTTCAATTTCCAGTTGGTGGTCGCTTAGTCTGTACCTGGTGAGGGTCTGTCTCTGTTTTGTGTCTCTGATGGTCGTGAGGTAGTCTGCCAGTTTATATTCTCTTTTTAGGGCCCGGTAACATTCTAATCTGCTTTGGCTTTCGGTTATTTTGTTCCAATGTTCCAGGTAGGTTTCTTTGCGTTGTTTAATGATTTGGTTCACTCGGATTGGTGTTTGGACGGCTGTGTTGGTCTGGGGCTGGTCAGGGTCCGGCTGAGTACTTAGTTTCAGTAGCAGCTGACTCAGGGGACTCTTTTCTGGGTTTAGCTCTTGGGTCTGAAAGGCTTTGAAATGAAGGGTGTCTGGGGAGCTAGATTTGAGGTGATTTAGGAAGTTTAGTGCTCGTTTTTGGATGTTTATTCTCTGTGCCATGCTTTCATAATTTTAAGCACTTCTACTATATCACCCCGTACTCTGTGTCGTTCTAACAAAAAAAAGACCATTTTCAGGTTTTCCTTCGCTTTTGCTTGGGCTCCAGTTTCACATTAGGTTTTAGCGCAACTTATTTTCCATATTCTGAGGAATAGTTAGGTCTGAATATTGCTGTAAATCTGCTCCTCTCCTTTGTTACTGTCTAACTATCTAGTTACTGTTAATAATCTGCTTGGTAGTTTGTAACCTAAGCCAGGGTCTGACAGAGGGTTTATTCTATCGCAAACTCAAAGAAATCATGTGGGGTCACACGATAGATATTTTAAGCCAAATGCAGTGACAAGGATCTCTTGGCTCAAACAGAAACCCTTGCCATTATATTTGGCTTAAACAATATATCTTATGTCCCTACATGATTTACCCAAATACTGAGGAGGTAAAGGCACACTCAAATTTGCAGAGAACAAATGTTCACGGAAGTGGTCTTTGGCAATGAGCACAGCGAAAGTATCTGAGGAAGGAGTCCAAAAACATAACAGTGGTGGCAGCAAAAGGTCAGGATTGGAATATCACTTAAACACCAAAGTGCTATCCAAATTTTTAAATTTAAAGTTATTGAGTAGTAGCAGTACATACAAATGTCTAAAAGGGTTTAGATAAATGTGGACAGGGAGCGAGAATTAACTCAATTGGTCGCAGAGGAAAGCACAAGCATGCATACCAGTTAGAAGTGCTTAAACTGGATGTGGAGACAGATGGTGCAAGTTTGAGGCAGAGGAAAAGGAGCACTGATGTGCACTTGATCTGGTGCAGAAAGAACTATTGATGGTGAGTTTGGTAGGTGGGGTATGGCTGATCTAGGCCACAGCTCTGTACGGGATAATTCTACCTAATGCAGTCCAATACCAAATTTTACATCATTACTGCATCAGTTAAAAACAATGATAACTATTGTCATTCCTGGACAGTACGAGGCATGCAAAGGTGGCCCAGGTTTACTCACTCTCCTACTGATTGCTCGATTGAGTTCCTCATCTGATTTTATAGCTGAGAACGGGAATCATATTGGCAACTGTGAGTGCAAACCTACTCGCAACAATAAAAGCTCAACAGTTAGTGAAGTCATTGGCCGAGATTTTCCAGGGTGCCAGCGCGTCGAGTGGGAAAATGTCGGGAACCCATTGTCAACACGCCGCCACGCACCTTTCCCAATGTCTGGTTTGTCAGCACTGAGCAGACCCGACAGGCAGCGGCGGGCGGCCCAATTAAACTCATTAGCATCTAGTTGACAGATGATTAACAGGCTTTTTTAACCTACCTTTTGACTTTAACCTCATGGCCACAGGAACCACACATTTCCGGGACCACGACTGTCAACCTGAGGCGGGAGTTCAGTGGCCATTGCTCCAGCTGATTACTTGACAGCTGCAAATGTACAGTAAAAGCTCCCACTTGACAGATCATCACTTTCCTCAGCTACAAGTTGTTTCTCAGTCCACTTCCAGCACAGGTTCTGCAGGCTTTCCACTTTCCACTCTCCATCCACTTTTACCTCATTGGAAGAACTCTCTCACCATTGACAGAATGCTTCTGTCATCTCTGCCATCTATTCTATCAACATTGGTGCCCTTTATACTGTCTCACCTTGGTCCTCAGAATCCAACCACGATCAGCCCCAACACCAGCAGCACCAACAACAATACCAACCTTCTCCGCAATCAACTGATGCTGCACAGGACACAGGGCATCAGCACCCGAGCACACTGCTGCCCGGGAGACCAGGGATGGCTTCACCATGATCAGATTTACTTCACTTGATGCTGTACACCCTGGCTGCCACATGATGCGCCAGGTTGGCACCACCCCACACCAACACCATAACGCATCCCTACAATGTCCAAGCCATTCCTTTCACACTCACCACCATTGTGTGGAGGGGGGGGCTACCATTATGTCTCACCATTTACTGTAACTCACTAAGCCACTTCCAAAGATGCACACAAATCTGTCCAAGAATGGAAAGTATTGAATATAAAGGTTTCAATGTTTGATAGCACATTAACAGAAACTTTACATGAATACTGGATAAAACACCCAAGTGGCTACCCTAGTGTGTTGTTAGTTGGTATGATTGCACTAGGATGAGGGTGAGTGTGAGGGCTGGCTAGTGAGATGGGGATATGGTAATGTAGATAGAGAAGGATGGGTGGGTGTGCAAGGTAAGTTGGTGTGAGTAAGGATGTACAGGAGTAGGGTAGGGAAGGCAGAGTGATGAGGATGTGATGAGAGGCACAGCAGAATGAAGGTGAGTGTGGCTTTGCAGTAACGTTTCATGATCTACTGAGATCATTGAAAGGTTTGCGCCACTGCACCCTAGTCCTCCTGATGACATCCCTGCTTGGGACCTCCTCCGCAAGCTAAGTTGGTCTCCTGGGGAGGTGTCTTCTGCCCATGGGAAGGGAAGAGGACCTCCCTGCATGCTCTGACACCCTCCATAAGCATATGGAGGGAGTCATGGGAGGGCCTGGGTGCAGCCCTGCAGTGATTGTCAGTGTTTGCAGCACTTCAATGCTGTAGAACACTGACAGCACAAATGTCAAAAGAAAATTGGCCATGGTCCCTTTAAGGAAACCAGCTGATGACACATCATGAATTACATCACCAGACCCTCTTCCTCTAAATGGACTGGGAAATGCGCTGGGCGGGCTTAGAAAGCCCTATCAACGGAAATTCATTTTCCAGGGCGGGATGGAGCTAGCGGCGGGGCCGCGACCCGCCACCGACCCCAGCTGCACCAGACCCGCCGAGCTAAGGAAAATCTCGGCCATTGTTTTAGCAGCAGAGAATAACAAACTACAATAGGGGATTGATTCCACGGAATGGCCCTACAGGATAGGGTCCAAGTAACACCAGAGAACAGTGTCACAGAGGGGTTAGGTTGGTAACAGGTACCTGTAATGACATCAGGTCTAGCCTGTATACAGGTGCACTGTAAAAGCAGCTTTGACAAATGAAACCCTTCCCACCAGGCTTTGCTTGCTGCACCAGGAATCTCACCTTTGTGTGACAGGCTCATTAATGATGACATCAGGCACTTCATATCTCGGCTTCATTGGCTTCAACTCATTCACTTTTATCCTGATCACGTGATCCTTAAGGGCAAAGACCTCCACAAAGAGAGGAACCTGCAAAAAAAATCAAGAAAAATGTGTTTAATCTGATCAACCACCCAGCTCTGCCATTCCAATTCCAACTCAGGTGAAAAGGAGACGGCTGGGGCCAGGAACAAGGATTTCCCTTGTCCTCATCTTTCACCCCACCAGCCTCCACATTCAACGGATCATCCGCTGCCATTTCCGCCACGTCCAGCGTGATCCCACCACCAAACACATCTTCCCCTCCCCTCCCCTTTCAGCATTCCAAAGATACTGCTCACCCCGTGACACCCTGGTCCACTCCACAATCACTCCCAAAACCCCCTCCCTTTCCCACAGCACCTTCCCGTGCAACCGCAGGAGATGCAACACCTGCCCTTTTACCTCCCCCCTTCCCACTGTCCAGGGCCCCAAACACTCCTTCCAGGTGAAACAGCGATTTACTTGTACTTCTTGCAATTTAGTATACAGTATTCGCTGCTCACGGTGCGATCTCCTCTACATTGGGGAGACCAAACGCAGATTGGGTGACCGCTTTGCGGAACACCTCCGTTCAGTCCGCAAGCGTGACCCCGAGCTTCCAGTCACCTGTCACTTTAATTCTCCACTCCACTCCCACTCTGACCTCTCTGTCCTCGGACTCTTACACTGTTCCAACGAAGCTCAAGGATCAGCACCTCATCATTCTATTAGGCACTTTACAGCCTTCTGGACTCAACGCCGAGTTCAACAATTTGAGATCATAACCTCTGCCACTATTTTTTCAGATGGCAGCTGTTGATAATTCTGCTACACATAGGATTACATAGGATATGCAGCCCAGAACAGGCCATTTCATCCAACCAGTCCATGCCGGTGTTTATGCTTTACTCGAGCCTCCTCCCGTCTTTCCTCATCTAAATCTATCAGCATAACCCTCTATCCCCCTCTCCCTCATACGTTTAACTAACCACCCCTTAAATGCATCTATACTATCCGCTTCAACCACTCCCTGTGATAGCGAGTTCCACATTCTCACCACTCTCTGGGTAAAGAACTTTCTTCCGAATTCCCTATATGATTTCTTGGTGACTATCTTATATTGATGGTCTCGAGTTATGCTCTTCACCACAAGTGGAAACATTCTCTCTGTATCTACTCTATCAAAATCTTTCATAATCTTAAAGACCTCTATTAGGTCACCCCTCAGCCTTCTCTTTTCAAGAGAAAAAGAGACCCAGAATGTTCATCCTTTCCTGATAGGTATACCCTGGCATTTCTTCTCTGCACCATTTCCAGTGCCTATATATCCTTTTTATAATATGGCAACCAGAACTGTACGCAGTACTCCAAGTGTGGTCTAACCAAGGTTCGATACAACTTTAGCATAACTTCACTACTTTTCAATTCTATCCCTCTAGAAATAAACCCGTGTTTGGTTTGCTTTTTTTATGGCCTTGTTAACCTGTGTCGCTACTTTTAGTGATTTTTGTACTTGTACGCCGAGATCCCTTTGCTCCTCTACCCTACCCAGACTCACACCCTCCAAGTAATGTGACCTCCTTAATCTTCCTACCAAAATGTAATAAATGTTTATTAATGTCTTCCTGTAATTTGTTGCAGTCCTCCTCAGTATTGGCTATTCCCCCCTCACCCCTCTCCCCACCCCCCAAAATTTGGTGTCATCCGCAAATTTAGAAATTGTGTTTTGGATTCCAAAGTCTAAATCATTAATATAAATTGTGAACAACAGCGGTCCCAGCACTGATTCTCTTCTAGACCCATCTTTTGTATCTTTACTTGTCCCATTACCATCTCCTTTTGCTTTGTACAATCATACGCTTTGTCATTTAATCACTCTTGCTTTCCACCCTATCACAGACCTTCCCTTTTGTTCTTTCCTCCCCTCCCCCCTTTCCCTGCCCCTGCTTAAAATCTTTTTTTCAATTTGTTCCGGGATGTGGGCGACGCTGGCAAGGCCAGCATTTATTGTCCATCCCGAATTGCCCTCGAGAAGGTGGTGGTGAGCTGCCTTCTTGAACAGCTGCAGTCCATGTGGTGAAGGAACTCCCAGAGCGCTGTTAGGGAAGGAGTTCCAGGATTTTGACCCAGCGACGATGAAGGAACGGCGATAAATTTCCAAGTCAGGATGGTGTGTAACTTGGAGGGGAACTTGCAGGTGATGGTGTTCTCATGCTGCCATTGTCCTTCTAGGTGGCAGAGGTCGCAGGTTTGGGAGGTGCTGCTGAAGAAGTCTTGGTGAGTTACTGCAGTGCATCTTGTAGATGGTACACACTGCAGCCACGGTACGCCGGTAGTGGAGGGAGTGATTGACTAAGGTGGTGGATGGGGAGCAAATCAATCGGGCTGCTTTGTCCTGGATGGTGTCGAGCTTCTTGAGTGTAGTTGGAGCTGCACTCATCCAGGCAAGTGGAGAGTATTCCATCACACTCCTTACTTGTGCCTTGTAGATGGTGGAAAGGCTTTGGGGAGTCAGAAGAGACACTCGCCGCAGAAAACCCAGCCTCTGACTTGCTCTTGTTGCCACAGTATTATGTAGCTGGTCTAGTTAAGTTTCTGGTCAATGTTGACCCCCAGGATATGGATGGTGGGGAATTCGGCGATGGTAATGCTGTTGAATGTCAAGGGGAGGTGGTTAGACTCTCGCTTGCTGGAGATAGTCATTGCCTGGCACTTGTGTGGCACGAATGTTACCTGCCACTTATCAGCCCAAGCCTGAATGTCGTCCAGGTCTTGCTGCATGTGGGCATGGACTGCTTCATTTTCTGAGGAGTTACAAATGGAACTGAACACAGTCCAATCATCAGCAAACATCCCCACTTTAGACCTTATAATGGAGGGAAGGTCATTGATGAAGCAGCTAAAGATGGTTGCCCTGAGGAACTCCTGGGGTTGAGATAATTGACCTCCAACAACCACAATCATCTTCCTTTGTGCTAGGTATGACTCCAGCCAGTGGAGAGTTTTCCCCGATTCCCATTGACTTCAATTTTACTAGGGCTCCTTGATGCCACACTCGGTCTCACCTCACTTCTGGAATTCAGCTCTTTTGTCTATTTTTGGACCAAGACTGTAATGAGGTCTGGGGCCGAGTGGTCCTGCCGGAAGCCAAACTGAGCATCAGTGAACATGTTATTGGTGAGTAAGTACTGCTTGATAGCACTGTTGACGACACCTTCCATCACTTTGCTGATGATTGAAAGTAGACTGATGGGCCGGTAATCGGCCGGATTGGATTTGTCCTGCTTTTTGTGGACAGGACATACCTGGGCAGTTTTCCACATTGTCAGGTAGATGCCAGTGTTGTAGCTGTACTGGAACAGATTGGCTAGAGGTGCGGCTAGTTCTGGAGCACAAGTCTTCAGCATGACAGCCAGGATGTTGTTGGGGCCCGGCTCTATATAGCCTTTGCTGTATCCATTGCGCTCAGCCGTTTCTTGATATCACGTGGAGTGAATCGAATTGGCTGAAGACTGTCTTCTGTGATGGTGGGGACCTCAGGAGGAGGCCGATATGGATCATCCACTCGGCACTTCTGGCTGAAGATGGTTGCCAATGCTTCAGCCTTGTCTTTTGCACTTGCGAGCTGGGCTCCGCGATCATTGAGGATGGGGATATTCATGGAGCCTCCTCCTTCCCCCGTTAGTTGTTTAATTGTCCACCACCATTCACGACTGGATGTGGCAGGACTGCAGAGCTTTGATTTGATCCGTTGATTGTGGGATCGCTTAGCTCGGTCTATAGCATGCTGCCATGATTTTATTGAATGGCGGAGCAGGCTCGAAGTGCCAAATGATCTACTCCTGCTCCTATTTCTTATATTCTTATGTTCTTCCACTGTTTAGCATGCATGTAGTCCTGTGTTGCAGCTTCCCCAAGTTGGCACCTCATTTTTCGGTATGCCTGGTGCTGCTCTTGGTATGCTCTTCTGCACTCCTCATTGAACCAGGGTTGGTCCCCTGGCTTGATGGTAATGGTAGAGTGAAGGATATGCGGGCCATAAGATTACAGATTGTGGTGGAATACAATTCTGCTACTGCTGATGGCCTACAGCGCCTCATGGATGCCCAGTTTTTGAGCTGCAAGATCTGTTCTGAATCTATCCCATTTCTTCTTCTTAGGCAGTCCCTCGGAACTGAGGATGACTTGCTTCCACACTAAAAATGAGTTCTCAGGTGACTGATGAGTCCAATGCGGAACCAACAGTCTCTGTCACAGGTGGGGCAGACAGTGGCTAAAAGGGCGGGTAGGTGGGGTGCTTGGGTTGATGTGCGCTCTTTCTGCTGTTTACGCTTGGCTTCCGCTTGCTCCCGGCGAAGAGACTCGAGGTGTTCGACGCCTTCCCGAATGCTTCTCCTCCACTTTGTGTGGTCTTGGGCCAGGGATTCCCAGGTGTCGGTGGGGATGTTGCATTTCTTCAAGGAGGCTTTGAGGGTGCGTTTGATGCATTTCCTCTGCCCACCTCGGGCTCTCTTGCCATGTCGGAGCTCTGAGTAGAGCGCTTGCTTTGGGAGTCTCGTATCGGGCATGCGGACGATGTGGCCAGTCCATCGGAGCTGACCGAGCGTGGTCAAAGCGTCAATGCTGGGGATGTTGGCCTGAGCGAGAACACTGACGTTGGTGCGTCTATCCTGCCAATGGATTTGCAGGATCTTGCGGAGGCAGCGTTGGTGGTACCTCTCCAGTGATTTGAGGTGCCTGCTGTGCATGCCATTTAGCACAGTGGTAGTGCCACACAACACGATGGAGGGTGTCCTCAGTGTGAAGACGAGACTTCATCTCCACAACAACTGTGCGATGGTCACTGCTACCAATGCTGTCATGGACAGATGGAGGTAGATTAGTGAACCAGGTGGGCTTTTACGACAATCCGATCGTTTCATGATCACCATTACGGATACTAGCTATTTTTAAAGCCAGATTTATTAAATTAACTGAATTTAAATTTGCCAGCTGTTACATCTGTTACATCTCTAACTTTTTCCAGTTCTGATGAAAGATCATTGACCTGAAACATTAACTCTGTTTCTCTCTCCATAGATGCTGCCTGACCCCTGCTGAGTATTTCCAGCATTTTCTGTTTTTATTTCCGATTTCCAACATCCGCAGTATTTTGCTTTTGTACAAGGGGAATCCTATCGTGGTTCTGGGAAAGAGAAGGGATGAGGGCAGAAGTGTGGGACATGGGATGGACACAGTCGAAGACCCTGTCAGCTACAGTGCAGGGGAATCCTCGGTTGAGGAAAAAGGAAGCACTGGTTGGGAAGGTGGCACCGTCAGAACAGATGCAACAGAGAAACTGGGAAAATGGAATAAAGTACTTACAGGAAGCGGGGTGGGAGGAAATGCAATCAAGGTAGCTGTGGGAGTCAGTGAGCTTATAATAGACATTGGTTGACAGCTTATCCCTGGAATTAGAGATAGGGAAGACGAGGAAGGGGTGGAGATTGACCATGTGAAGGCAAGGGAGGGGTGGAAACTTGAAGCAAAGATGATGAAATTTTCCAGTTCAAAGTGAGAGCGGGAAGCGGCACCGATACACTCATCCATGTACCAGAAAAAGACATGAGGGAGAGGACCAGAGTAGGACTGGGACAAAGAATGTTCCACATATTCCACGAAAAGGCAGGCGTAGTGAGGACCCATACAGGTTCCCATAGCAACACCTTTTATTTGGAGGAAGTGAGTGGAATCAAAGGAGAGGTTGTTCAATGTAAGAATAGGTTCAGCCAGGTGGAGGAGGGGGGTGGTGGTGGATGGGGACTGGGTGGGCCTCTGTTCAAGGAAGAAGGGGAGGGCCCGCAGGTCTTCCTGCTGGGGGATGGAGGTGTAGAGGGAATGGATGTCCATGATGAAAAGGAGATGGTTAGGGCATGGAAACTGTTAAAGTGGAGTTTCAGCCTGTTCTTGGCCCACGGAACTTATTTCTTCCAATCTCGACTCTATTTTTTTCCCCCCTTGTCCAGTCTCTTCCAACCTACATCTGCAACTCTTCCAATGCCCTCCGCAACTTTAAGTTATGCAAGATGCAGCAACTGGGGGTAGGTATCTGGTAATTAGCAGTACTGGGTAGTGGGCAAGGGATTCTTCAGCTGCACTTGGAGGTAGATTTTGGCAGAACTTGTGTGGGGGTTTGACAGAACTGCAGTGGGGCTGCTAGAGTTTGGCAGCATGGGGAGGGCTCTGATCTGGTTATCAATGTAGAAGGTGAACCTGAGATTTGGCACAACGTGTGGTTGGAATGGGAGGCTTGGCTCACTGGTGGATTCCTACACCAGGTCCTTTTTCGGGGATCCCGATGAAGTGACGGCAGCAGAGCGGGAGAAGACCCAAGAAAGCCTTCAGCTGCCGAGGCCCTAAACCTCTCCAGCTCGCGCTCTCTCCTCCTTCAAGATCCTCCTTAAAACCTACCTCTTTCACCAAGCTTTTGGTCACCTGCCCAAATATCTCACATAACTTGGTGTCAAATTTTGTTTGATAACGTTCCAGGTGAAGTGCCTTGGAAGATTTTACTACGTTAAAGGCGCTATATAAATGTAATTTGTTGTTGTTGTTACCAGCACTAGTGTCTCTCAGCATGGAGGGACGGGGTAGGATCGGCAAGTCATGAGGCGTGACAGCACAGGGTGGTAGGTACAGAATGGGAGGGGGCAGATCCCATATCATGAAGCACTGGCTTCTGAGTTATTAACGGATCTCTGTAAATACCAAATTCAGTATTTTGGTGGGATTGGTTCCTGGATGTGCATCTCTGCCTATTTGTCTCTCTCTCTCTCTCTCTGGGAACTTTTAACTTATGATGAAGCCACTGGAAAGGAAACTCGGGAGAGCTGTATAACGGGCAGCCAATCCAATATGCCCATTTTAAACTATGACAAAAGTTAAAATGATCCACACTATGTCTCTTGCGTTCTCTCTTTTGAGCAGAACCTGCTGAAACATTCGCCAAAGTGTCTATTGACACCTCTGTGTCAGCCAATGAGTTGCTCTGTGTCCGCCAATGAGTTGGACTGTGTCAGCCATTGAGTTGGACTGTGTCCGCCAATGAGTTGGACTGTGCCCGCCAATGAGTTGGACTGTGTCCGCCAATGAGTTGGACTGTGTCAGCCATTGAGTTGCTCTGTGTCAGCCAATGAGTTGCTCTCTGTCCACCAATGAGTTGCTCTGTGTCCTCCAATTAGTTGGACTGTGTCCGCCAATGAGTTGCTCTGTGTCAGCCAATGAGTTGCTCGGTATCCCCCAATGAGTTGCTCTGTGCCCGCCAATGAGTTGGACTGTGTCCGCCAATGAGTTGCTCTGTGTCAGCCAATGGGTTGCTCTGTGTCAGCCAATGAGTTGGACTGTGTCCGCCAATGAGTTGCTCTGTGTCCGCCAATGAGTTGGACTGTGTCCGCCAATGAGTTGGGCTGTGTCCGCCAATGAGTTGCTCTGTGTCCCCCATGAGTTGCTCTGTGTCCGCCAATGAGTTGCTCTGTGTCGGCCAATGAGTTGCTCTGTGTCCGCCAATTAGTTGCTCTGTGTCCCCCATGAGTTGCTCTGTGTCCGCCAATGAGTTGCTCTGTGTCCCCCATGAGTTGCTCTGTGTCCGCCAATGAGTTGCTCTGTGTCCGCCAATTAGTTGCTCTGTGTCCGCCAATGAGTTGGACTGTGTCCGCCAACGAGTTGCTCTGTGTCCGCCAACGAGTTGCTCTGTGTCCACCAGTGAGTTGGACTGTGTCCGCCAATGAGTTGCTCTGTGTCCGCCAATGAGTTGCTCTGTGTCCGCCAATGAGTTGGACTGTGCCAACCAATGAGTTGCTCTGTGTCCGCCAATGAGTTGCTCTGTGTCCGCCAATGAGTTCGACTGTGTCCGCCAATGAGTTCGACTGTGTCCGCCAATGAGTTGCTCTGTGTCTGCCAATGAGTTGGACTGTGTCCCCCAATGAGTTGCTCTGTGTCCGCCAATGAGTTCGACTGTGTCCGCCAACGAGTTGCTCTGTGTCCGCCAATGAGTTGGACTGTGTCCGCCAATGAGTTGCTCTGTGTCAGCCAATGAGTTGCTCTGTGCCCGCCAATGAGTTGGACTGTGTCCGCCAATGAGTTGCTCTGTGTCCGCCAATGAGTTGCTCTGTGTCCGCCAATGAGTTGCTCTGTGTCCGCCAATGAGTTGCTGTGTCCGCCAATGAGTTGCTCTGTGTCAGCCAATGAGTTGGACTGTGTCAGCCAATGAGTTGCTCTGTGTCCGCCAATGAATTCCTCTGTGTCAGCCAATGGGTTGCTCTGTGTCCGCCAATGAGTTGCTGTGTCCGCCAATGAGTTGCTCTGTGTCCGCCAATGAGTTGGACTGTGTCCGCCAATGGGTTGCTCTGTGTCCGCCAATGAATTCCTGTGTCAGCCAATGGGTTGCTCTGTGTCCTCCAATGAGTTGGACTGTGTCTGCCAATGAGTTGCTCTGTGTCCGCCAATGAGTTGCTCTGTGTCCACCAATGAGTTGCTCTGTGTCAGCCAATGAGTTGCTCTGTGTCCGCCAATGAGTTGGACTGTGTCCGCCAATGAGATGGAGGCAGGGCAGGACTTCTATAGCTACTTAAAAAGGAAGAGATTAGTGAAAGTAAATATGGGTCCCTTACAAGCAGGGACAGGAGAAATTATAATGGGGAACAAGGAAATGGCAGGAACATTAAGCGAATACTTTTCATCTGCAAGGCTTTCTTTCTTTCTGTATTCACGGTGGAAGACAGAAATAACATTCCAGAAATACTGGGTAACCAAGGGTCTAGCGAAAATGAGGAACTTATAGAAATTATTATTAGTAAATAAATAGCACTGGAGAAATTAATGGGACTAAAAGTCTACAAAGCCCCTGAACCTGATGGCCTACATCCTAGGATTTTAAAAGAGGGTGCTACAGAGATAGTGGATGCATTGGTTTTGATCTTCCAGAATTTCCTAGACTCTAGAACGGTCCCCGTGGACTGAAAGGTAGCAAATATAACCCCACTATACAAGGAGGGAGAGAGAAAACAGGGCACTATAGACCAGTTAGCCTGACATCAGTAGTAGAGAAAATGCTAGAATCTATTATTAGGTATGTGGTAACAGGGTACTTAGAAAATCATAATATGATTTTGCAGAGTCAACATGGACTTATGAAAGGGAAATTATGTTTGACAAAGCTGTTTTGAGTTTGTAACTAGCAAGGTAGATAAGGAGGAACCAGTGGATGTAGTGTATTTGGATTTTCAAAAAACATTCGATAAGGTGACACCCAAGAGGTTATTACACAAAGTAGGGCTGATGGGATTGAGAGTAATTGATTAGCATGGATTGAGTTCTGGTTAACGGACAGAAAACAGAGAGGAGGAATTAACGGGTCATTTTTGGCTTGGCAGACTACAACTAGTGGGGTACCGCAAGGATCAATGATTGGGCCTCAGCTATTTACAATCTATATCAATGTCTTAGATGAGGGGACCGAGTGTAACATATCCAAGATTGCTGACAATACAAAGTTAGATGGGAAAGTAAGCTGTGAGGAGGACACAAAGAGGCTGCAAAGGGATATAGACAGGTTAATGAGTGGGCAAGAATATGGCAGATGGTATATAATGTGGAGAGGTTTTTAGATACTAAGGGAGTCAAGGGATATGGGGATAGTGCGGGAATGTGGATTTGAGGTAAAAGATCAGCCATGACCTTATTAAATGGCAGAGCAGGCTCAAAGGGCAAAAGGCTCACTCCTGCTCCTATTTCTTATGTTCTTATGACTTGCAGATACAGAGTGACGTAATAAAACTCACTATGCACTTGGTTTGAGCATAAAGCAAGGCTTTAATCAACTTGTTTCAGAACATGGAGGTCTAGTTGTACTTCACTAGTTCCTGTCTTACAAAATGTCCCTGGAAAGCTGGGCCCACACCCGAGTATTTATACTCCTTGGATGGCGCCACCAGCTGGCCGTCCAGCGTTATTTCATGAGTAGTTTCTTTATGAGGATGAGATTTATAACAATCTTCCTACCTAAAAGATTTGGAAGTCCGACGACTTCCTCTTAACGGATTAAGCGGACCACGAATAGTCGCAGTCTTTTAGATCTTAGTTTATGGCTAGAAGGCACGTCTCCCCGGACCGTGTCTTGGTCCCTGGGCCGCTTGATCCGTACCGGTGGCTCGACAGGGCCCGTGTTGCCCTGATCGACCCGAGGGAGGCTGGGGAGATCGTGACTCCGGTTGCGGGTCCCCACAGGCGCAGAGCCGGCTTCATCCTGTTTGATAGCCGGGGATTGACAGGCGTCCTGGCCTCGGGTGGCCATCCCATGGGGAGCGTGCGGCTCCCCGAGTGGGTCCGGTGGGGCAGCCGGAAGATCTCTCGATGTCCCAGGTAGGGCGTCATCTTCGGGGGAGTGCAGAGTGTCGGCATCATCACCGTGGGTCCCTTTATCAGTTGGGTCCGTGGAACCGGCCGGACAAGGAACCAGGTCCCGGAGCGAATCGGTAGACTCCCGGCCATCAGGGTACCGCACGTGCGCGTATGTGGGATTGACATCCGTGAGTTCTACTTCATCGACGAGAGGATCGTTATTAGACGATCGGACGAATCTTCGGAGCAGCACGGGGCCGGGAGCTGCCAACCATGACGGTAGGGACGTTCCGTGGGTGGAGCAGCGCTGGAAGCTGAAGAATCGCTCGTGAGGTGTGACATTGGTGGACGTAGAGAGAAGAGACCTGATGGAATGCAACACGTCAGGGAGCATAGTTTCCCACTGCTGGTCTGGTAGGTTGCGTGACCTCAGCGCAAGACGAACAGTGTTCCAAATGATAGCGTTGTATCTCTCAACCTGTCCGTTACCGATGGGATGGTGGTGTCGTTTTACTTGTGGTGATTCCCCGTTGGGAGAGGTCACTTTTGATTTCGCTTGACATGAAGGAGTGACCTCGATCAGAGTGGATGAAATTGGCCGTACCGCAAAGGGAAAAGACTTGTTCAAGGCATTTGATCACTGTGGAAGTAAGCATATTGGGACAGGGGAAAGCAAAGGGAAAGCATGAATGTTCGTCCACCATAGTCAGTAAGTAGGTGTTTCGCGTTGAGGAAGGCAATGGCCCTTTAAAGTCAATGCTGAGTCACTGCATAGCGTGTATGAGCGAGCCATCCGATAGACGGAAGAATTGCGGTTTTAATTCCGCACAAATTATACAGGAGGAGCATGTTCTTTTCACATCTTCCGTAGAAAATGGGAGATTTTTAGATCGCACAAAGTGCAACATACAGGTAACGCCAGGATGGCATAAGTCAGTATGAAGATCCGCAAGAGTCGAAGTTGACATAGAAGAGCAGAATGCCCGCGTGAGGGTATCCAGGGCCACATTCTCTTTCCCGGGTCGATAATGTATGGTGTATCCAAAGGCGGCCAATTCCATCCTCCAGAGTTGTATTTTGTTATTCTTGATCTTAGTGCGTTTCCGGTTATCCAGCATAAAGGCCACGGAGTGCTGATCGGTTATAAGTGTGAAATGGCGACGAGCGAGAAAACGACTCCATTTACGTACCGCTTCGATGATGGCCGTAGCCTCCTTCTCAACAGGGGGATAATGGAACTCGCTACCCTGCAAAGTTCTGGACAGAAATGCAACGGGTCGACCACCTTGATTCAAGGTAGCAGAGATCGCCACATCCGATGCATCGCACTCGACCAAGAAAGGAAGATTTTCATCAATGGAAGGAAGCGTGGCTTTTTCCAGTTGTCGCTTGAGGAGGTTGAAAGCTGAAATAGCCGTTGCCTCCAACGGAAATGACTTTGCGTGAAACAGGGGCTGGATCTTGTCGGAGAAGTGGGGTATCCATTTTGCATAGTAGGCGAACATACCGAGTGCCCGACGAAGAGAGCCGAGATTCGTAGGGGGAGGGAGCTCCTGAAGCGGACGAAGTCGCTCCGGATCCGGTTTGATGAAACCGTTGCCCACCCAGTAGCCGAGGATGTTGACTGATGGTACTGATTTCACAGATTTGGACTCATTTAAGGTTAAGTTGCGACGACGGAGAACGTCAAAAAATTTCTAGAGATTGGCATCATGCTCCTTCTGGTCATGACCAGCAATGGTGATATTATCCAGATATGGAAAAGTGTCCGTTAAGTTCTCCTGTTTGACTAGGCTATCCATTGCCCGTTGAAAGACGGCCACCCCATTGGTGACCCCAAATGGAAGGCGACAAAACTGGTAAAGCCGACCATTGGCGTCAAAGGCCGTATACTTTTTGTAAGAGTCCTTTAACGGTACTTGATGATATGCGCTCTTTAAATCAAAAGTTGAAAATACCTTGTAGTTGGCAAGGTTATTGACCATGTCATCAATGCGTGGTAGTGGGTAGGCATCCAGGTCGGTATACTGGTTAATAGTTTGCGAGTAATCGATGCAAAGACGTTTCTTGTGTTGCTTCAGAGGATTAATAACAACGACGACTTGAGCCCACCAGGAAGATGAACATGGCTCAATGATACCGTCAGCTCGAAGGCGAGAGATTTCTGCCTCGATAAAGGATCGATCATCTTGGCTGAAACGTCGTGATTTAGTGACTATGGGCTTACATCGGGGGGAAAGATTGGCAAACAAGGAGGGCTCGTCAAGCGAAGCCACCGAAATCGCACAAAATGGTACTTTGGAAATAGTAAGCTCTGGCTTTAACCCTCCAAACTCGAAAGTGAGTCTTTTGTGTTGTTTCTGGAAATCCTGTCCCAGGAGCACATCACTGCATAGGTTTTTGAGCAGCCCGAGCCGGGTGGAGAAATAAGTGCCGCCATTGAGAGTAAGGTTGATAAGACAAAACCCGGAACAATTGGTGGTCAGTGTCATCAGAGCCATTACAATTTCCCTGTCCGAGGGGTAAATACGCAGTTTTAACTTACTGACAGCCCACTCACTAATGAAGCTGTCAGAGCTGCATGAGTCGATTAGTGCACTCAAAATGTGTCCATTTACCGAAACCTTCGTGGTTGCACGGGACAGACTTTGGGGAAAAACAGCTGTGATGGGAGGAGGGGCAGTTTTACCCTTGACAGCTGTAACCTTAGTAGTGGCTCTTGGGGGAGGAGCAGTTTTATAGGTAGTAGCTAAAAAACTAACAGGAGCTCTCGACCGGTATACCTTGGAAAGGGGGCCTTTCTTACTAACAGCGGCTCTTGACTGGCATACCTCCAAAAAGTGACCTTTCTTGCTGCAATGATTGCAGGTTGCGTTACGAGCAGGACAAAACTTCCTATAATGGAACACACCTCCACAGAAGAAACAGTTCCTTCCAGATTGCCAAGATGCCGCTAGGGCGGGGTCGTCATCAGTGAAGCTTTCTAGGGTAGGGTTGTCATCAGCCAAGTTGGAGTCGTCATCCGTGAGGGCTTCCACCCGAGGCCAATGGAAGGAGTCACTAAATGTGATAGCAGCAGCCCGTGCACATGGTGAAAGATAGGTATCTGTATTCCTCTTTGCTAAGTCCAGAGAACGTGCCTGGTCATAGGCAGCCTGTAACTTGAAGGTTTTATTCTCCAACAGACGCTGACGTATGGCGGGAGACGCAATCCCATTAATAAAGGAATCACGAATTAACTCCTCCTGGTACTACTCAGCTGTAACAGCTTTAAGATTACAATCCTTGCTGAGCCTGCGAAGCTTCTGAAGGAATTCATCAAGTGATTCCCCGGGTTGTTGTCAAGTTGTGGCCAGTGAATGCCGAGCAAAAATTTTGTTTGGGGACTTGACATATAGCTGCTGTAATATTTGGATAGCGGCGTCATAATCTACACAGTCTTTGATATAATCAAACACATGAGGGGATACATAATTAGCAAGCATTTGTAACTTGTTAGGAACATTCTCACCACACTCCTCAAGGAAGTTGCTGAAGGTACGATACCAGTGTTTCCATACCTTAGCAGTTGTAAGTGAATTCGGGTCCAGGTCGAGACGGGCGGGTCTGAGTAGTTGCTCCAAGATGGATCGATTACTTGTCTGAGTTCCCTTCTACGGTTCGAGTCACAGCTGGCTGTTTCCCGAAATCACCCAAAGCGTGGAGTCGATATCAAATTGATTAAACTGACGTAATAAAACTCACTACGCACTTGGTTTGAGTATAAAGCAAGGCTTTAATCAACTTGTTTCAGAACATGGAGGTCTAGTTATACTTCACTAGTTCCTGTCTTACAAAATGCCCCTGGAAAGCTGGGCCCACGCCCGAGTATTTATACTCCTTGGACGGCGCCACCAGCTGGCCGTCCAGCGTTATTTCACGAGTAGTTTCTTTATGAGGGTGAGATTTATAACAGTCTATTTAAAGAGTCTCTCCGAACTGTAGCAAACAGAACTGAAACGGCAGCAACTTCTCCCGATAAAAGCAGTGTGATTTCTCCAGAAAAATTCAGTGAGTGGGAGATAGTTACAAAATAAAAATTTTGTGTATAAAATCAATCCCAGTCACTTATATCGATGTGGTCTCCAGGCGTGATTGATGGGGGAGTTACCCAATCATCTCCATTCTGGCCAGGAATAGTGGTGTCACTGTATGCAGCTAAAATTTCCACCAGTACTGCATCATGGAAAATTAGGTACATTACACATACTCCGGCTGCACAATCCAACTTCAGCTCAGAGTCACAGCTCTAGCCAAAATATCATGTCCAAGCCGAGGCTTCAAGTAAAAACTTTAATGATGGAATTAACACATGGATAGACTGGAGAAGCTGGGGTTGTTCTCCTTAGAGCAGAGAAGGTTGAGAGATTTGATAGAGGTGTTCAAAATCATGAGGGGTCAAGACAGAGTAGATAGAGAGAAAATGTTCCCATTGGCGGAAGGGTCGAGAACCAGATGACACAAATTTAAAGTGATTTGAAGAAAAACCAAAGGCAACGCGAGGTGCAAGCGGTTAGGATCTGGAATGCACCGTCTGAAAGGGTGGTGGAGGTGGATTCAATCAAGGCTTTCAAAAGGGAGTTGGATAAATACCTGAAGGAAAAACATTTGCAGGGCTACAGGGAAAGGGCGGGGGAGTGGGACTAGTTGAAGTGCTCTTGCATAGAGCCGACATGGGCTCGACAGGCCTCCTTCTGTCTGTAACCATTCTATGATTCTAAAAAATAAATTAAGTGTTATTGTGAAAAAAATGTTTTAATATTTTATTTAAACCATTATTTTGGACATTAGAAATTTCAGTAGCTGAGAAACAAAATGAGGTGTAAAGATCTTTTTCACACTATTGTTTATAACACACCAGTCCAAACAATATTCTTTATGAAAACACCAGTCTCTGCATATATACTCTAGCCAATATTGCCGTGTGTGTGCAAAATAGCCTAGCCTACATTATCCTGTGTGTAACACACTCCAGCCTATGTTATCCTGTGTAAAATTCAACTGTCTGTGCATTACCCTGTGTGTAATACGTGTCATACTGTGTAACATATTCCAACCCGAATGTTGTCCTGTATGTAACAGTCTAGCCATTGTGTTATTTTGAAATTAACACACTCAAGTAAGTGTATTATTCTGACTTTAAAATATCTGCATCGCTGGAACTATTATGCTTGCATTATCACTGAACTACTTCCCCAACATAAATTGGGATAGTCAGAGTGTGAAAGGCTTGGAGGGAGCAGAATTCTTAAAGTGCATCCAGGAAAGCTTTTTGAGCCAACATGTAGAAAGTCCTACAAGAGAGGGGGCGGTACTGGACCTAATTCTAGGGAATGTCGCCGGGCAGGTGGTGGAAGTGTCTGTAGGAGAGCATTTTGACGATAGTGACCACAATTCGGTGAGATTTAAGGTGGTCATGGAAAAAGACAAAGACGGCCCGGAAATCAGGGTTCTAAATTGGGGGAAGGCCGATTTTAATAAGATAAGACAGGATCTGGCAAAAGTGGACTGGGAGCAGCTACTTATAGGAAAATCCACATCAAAACAGTGGGAGGCTTTCAGAAGGGAAATAGAGAGAGTACAACACCAACATGTTCCTGTAAAGGTCAAGGGTGGGACCAACAAGTAAAGGGAACCTTGGATGACAAAGGATATACAAAAATGCATTAGGAAAAAAAGGGGGGCTTTTAGCAGTTACAAAAGACAAAGGAAGCCCTAGAGGAGTATAAGAGGTGCAGGGGCATACTTAAAAAGGAAATTAGGAGGGCAAGGAGGGGCCATGAAATAACACTGGCGAGCAAAATAAAGGAAAATCCTAAGATGTTTTATAAGTATATTAAGGGCAAGAGGATAACCAGGGAAAGGGTAGGGCCCATTAGGGACCAAAGTGGCAAGCTGTGTGTAGAGCCAGATGAAGTAGGTGGGGTTTTAAATGAATTTTTTGCCTCAGTGTTCACTATGGAGAAAGACGATGTAGACATAGAAGTCGGGCAAGGGGACTGTGACATACTTGAACATATTAGCATCGAGAGGGAGGAGGTACTAGCGGTTTTAGCAGGCTAAAAAGTGGATAAATCACCAGGCCCGGACGAGATGTATCCCAGGCTGTTGTGTGAGGCAAAGGAGGAGATTGCAGGGGCTCTGACACAAATTTTCAGAACCTCTCTGGCCACAGGGGATGTACCAGAGGACTGGAGAACAGCTAACGTAGTACCATTATTCAAGAAGGGTAGCAGGGATAAACCAGGGAATTACAGGCCAGTGAGCCTAACATCTGTGGTAGGGAAATTATTGGAAAAAATTCTGAGGGACAAAATTAGTCTCCACTTGGAGAGGCAAGGATTAATCGGGGATAGTCAGCATGGCTTTGTCAAGGGTAAATCATGTCTGACCAATCTGATTGAATTTTTCGAGGGGGTGACTAGGTGTGTGGATGAGGGAAATGCTGTGGATGTGGTTTACATGGACTTCAGTAAAGCTTTTGACAAGGTCCCGCATAGGAGACTGGTCAAGAAGGTAAGAGCCCATGGGATCCAGGGGGCCTTGGCGCGTTGGATCCTAAACTGGCTGAGTGGCAGGAGGCAGAGGGTGATGGTCGAAGGTTGCTTTTGTGACTGGAAGCCTGTGTCCAGTGGGGTACCTCAGGGATCGGTGCTGGGTCCCTTGCTGTTTGTGATCTACATTAATGATTTGGATGAGAATGTAAAGGGTATGATCAGTAAGTTCGCGGATGACACGAAAATTGGTGGGGTGGTAAATTGCGAGGAGGAAAGCCTCAGGCTACAGGACGATATTAACGGGTTGGTCAGATGGGCGGAAAAGTGGCAAATGGAATTTAACCCGGAAAAGTGCGAGGTGATGCATTTTGGACGGACAAATAAGGCAAGGGAATACACAATGAGTGGTAGGACCCTAGGAAGTACAGAGGGTCAGAGGGACCTTGGTGTACATGTACATAGATCCCTGAAGGCAGCGGAACAGGTAGATAAGGTGGTTAAAAAGGCATATGGGATACTTGCCTTCATTAGCAGAGGCATAGAATATAAGAGCAGGGAGGTTATGATGGAGCTGTACAAAACGCTGGTGAGGCCACAGCTGGAGTACTGTGTGCAGTTCTGGTCGCCTCACTATAGGAAGGATGTGATTGCTTTGGAGAGGGTGCAGAGAAGATTCACCAGGATGTTACCTGGGATGGAGCGCCTCAGCTATGAAGAAAGACTCAACAGGCTGGGGTTGTTTTCCTTGGAGCAAAGGAGGCTGAGGGGGGACCTGATTGAGGTGTACAAAATGATGAGGGGCATAGATAGGGTAGATAAAGAGGAACTTTTCCCCTTAGTAGGGGGGTCAATAACAAGGGGGCACAGATTCAGGGTAAGGGGCAGGAGATTTAGGGGGGATTTGAGGAGGAACTTTTTCACCCAGAGGGTGGTTGGAAGCTGGAACTCACTGCCTGAAAGGGTGGTAGAGGCAGGAACCCTCACAACATTCAAGAAGCATTTGGATGAGCACTTGAAATGCCATTGCATACAAGGCTATGGACCAAATGCTGGAAAATGGGATTAGACTGGAGAAGGAGGGATGGGCGGCGCAGACACGATGGGCCGAAGAGCCTCTTTCTGTGCTGTAAAACTCTATGACTCTATGGGTTAGATTTTCAGTTGCTTGCGCCAGCAGTTAGCGCCTTAAGAGAAGTGATTTTCGGGCGCTATGCGTGTAGCGCCCGGGCGCAGCGCAGTTTGCGCCCCGCCCCAAATTAAGTTGCCCGTTAGCGCCGGCGCAAAGTTTAGCGGCCGGCCGGATGCGCACGCACAAAATGTCAATGTCCTCCTCCTCCTCCTCCTCCTCCCCCCTCCTCCTCCTCCTCCTCCCTCCTCCTCCTCCTCCTCCTCCTAGACTCTGCCTTTGAAAAAAACACATGCACCCTTCCCCTTTAAGAGCTCACTGGCACCAGAGTGTCTGCCGTGCGCTGCGCCCGAGCTCGGGTGTTGCGCTCTGCACCGCCGGCATAGCGCCTAAAGATAGTAGTGGAACGCCTCTTTTAGCGCTCCACCAACCTCTTAGGGCGAAGCCACTGAATTTCCGGCAACGGGGCGCTACTTTGGGGCGGGCGCTAAGGTTAGCGCCCCAAAACTGTCTATACTGAAAATCTAGCCCTATGACTCTACTGTGACCATTGAGAGATTAAAACAGAATCCCAGACTCTTTGATGCTAACCTTATTCTCTTCATTAAGGAGCTGCAATTTGGCTCTGCAGTCTGACACTTCCAGTGTGTCCAGCAAGGCAGAATATGGAGAATTCCCTGACAGCAACTTTTTTTGACGCCTGTAGCGGTGGGGGAAACAAAAAAGGTTTAATGTGAGATATAGGTAGCAGACTAGATCTTAACCAGAGACATGCCAAACTTCCGCGTGATGATCACAGACTCAAGTCCTGCCACGAAAGTAACCAAGGGCCATCAGCTATGGTCTTAGCGGTGATGTTAGAACAAGACTGGCTTGGCAGGGTATGGTGCATTGAGAACAACAGCAGCAGGACAACCAATATTTATCCAAGATTCAGCATGGGTCAAACCAATTTTGTTTTCAATTTTTTGCCCCTTTCCCCCTGAAGGCACTGACTTTTGCAGGGGTTCTGCTTCTTGGTCTTTTAGCACTTCACTCAAATTACCAATCTTCCAGTGCAAGCTCAAAGAAGGAGGTCAGCATGCTAAGTGAACTTGGAGATCACCACAGCTCAGCCAAATGCTGTGATCACTCAATGTCCACTCTAGAGCACATCAGTGGGGCAGTGGCAGAAGACATTTGCACCACACCAAACCCAACTAGTCTTAACTGCCAGAGTTGAATAGATCTGTGTACAAAGAGGTTTGCATCTCATCTGACGCATCATGTACTGTACATGACTTGTGAGTGCTTGATGCTGGCACTAGGGGCCCACAATAAGGGGAAAAAATTCTCTCTCAGTACTGATAATCCTCACCCGAAGGAGCAACTTTCCAAGAAAAAAAATTGTAAAGGTTACAATGGATTCAAATTTTCTAAAAGGGCCTAAAATTAGACCATCAGTGTGGGGCAGCAGCAAAACTCTCACCTGATTCAGAAGGTTGTGGGTTCAAGACCCATTCCAGAGACTTGAGCACATCTTCTAGGCCAAAAGTTCAGTGCAGCACTTACGAAGAGCGGCACTGCTGGAGGTGCCGTCTTTCAGATGAGATGTTAAACCTGCCCTCCCAGGTGGATGTAAAAGATCCCACGTCATCATTTGAAGAAGACCAGTGGAGTTCTGGGCTAACATTTATATCTCAATCAGCATCACCAAAACAGATTAGTTGATCATTTATCTCATTTCCTGTTTGCGGAACCTTTCTGTGTGGCTGCTGTATTGGGCCACTGAGTCACTTTGGTTCAGGGGCTGCGAGAAGCACCACAACGGCTGTGAAGGCGGAAGAAGGCTGCAGCAGAGAGGGGTCTCCAGTCGTCTCGGTTTTTCCTTGCCACTGGACCCTGGCCCCTTTTCTGTCAAGGGTCGTGTGGTGGCTGGCTGTGCACCAACCACCCCACGTTAAAAGATACCACGCACTGGCGTCCTTCAGAGGGATCTACATTTACCTCTACAACACGCCAGCGTAAAGTCCTGTGGCGATCAGTAAGTGGTGATGGGGGCAGGATTGTGAGGTCTGGAAGCTCCTAATCACAAGCTGGCACACTAGGCGGCGAGTGTCTGATTCAGTCGTCGGGCTCCTGGATCGAGGCAGGGGAGCCCCCCAGCAGCTACATCCACGACTGAGCAGCCCTATTTAGGATCCGCTCTGCTCACCCTGCACAGCCACCTGAAGGCCCACAAGTAGATGACTGATGAAGGACATACCATATTCGAATTCGAGTGGTCGCCGATGATGATGATGATGATGATTTGGCCACATAATAAGTGACTACAGCCACTGCATTACTTTTGAAATGTAAAGTGCTTTGAGCATCCTGAAGTTGTGAATAGTGCTTTATAAATTCAGTTTTTTCTTCAAAGACATTCTGAGAATAAAGTCTCTTCATTGCACTAGTTATTTGTTGAACAAGAATGGGCCTCGATCAAGTCTCTCTTTTCCTTTGTATTTGAGGCTATCAGTCAAAACATCCAAAATCTTACTACTTTAAATCATACAATTACATTTAATTTTCTTTCCAGAATGACAGCCTTGGGCTACTGTCCTGTATTATCCATGCAAGTTTTAATAATACATAAAACACAGCAACTTTACTGCAACAATCACCCCAATAAAGTTTTTATACACATCTCATCCCCATCAGCTCCCTTGCCCAAGAAGCCATTCTTTATGTGTGACCCTAGACAGTGAGTGTTGTCAGGCTATTAGACAGCTGACCCACACCTTGCCCTCACCCAATATCCCTACACAAATGCAGCATTGGTAACTGCAGTGATCAGAAGGGGGATACCAGGCTACCTTTTTCCCTCCCTAACTGGGATGGTGAGACCAATTATAGTACCCTTACTGTCACAGGAGGGCTGAGATCAACTCAGTCAACATTCATCGATCCGGACACCTTCCCGATTCAGATCACTTACACCCTGATTTTACCAGATGCTCCATTAGGAGGCTCGTCTCCATTTCCTTGCAGGGTCTGGAGGACATCAATGGCAAATAATTGCAATTAATCATCAGAATGTAGCAGTTCTGCTTTTCTGTGCCGTGTGATTCTCCTTGGTGAACTGGGTGGTTTCCAATCCTGATTTAACCTGGTATCTTTGCATCAAAACAATGGTCGCAAAGGCTGGTTATCTTTTTTTTCTCTCTCTCCCACATGGCAGCTGTCTCCCATTCTGCCAGCGCATTTCACATCTAATCTAGAGCTGTCGTTTGTCTCCACTAGTCCTATCACCATCTCGTCTCGTTTTGAATACCTCTTAATGTCTCTTCTCTTTTGTTCTCTCCCAGCCTGGCCTCTCAATCTATTTCATTCCCTGTGCCTCTTTAGTCTTGATAAAGGGTTTTGACCTGAAACGTTGACTCTTTTCTCTCCACGGATGTTGCCTGGCCTACTGAGTTTTTCCAGCATTTTCTGTTGTTATTTCGGATTTCCAGCATCTGCAGTATTTTGCTATCGTACTGGTTATCCTCCAACCTGCTTAAGGGATCGTTGTTCCGATATGATATGCTGGCAACGGCAAAGGCTGTCAGTAAAACTACAAGACACTGGAGGAGACACGAGCACAGCCTACAGTACCGAGTAAGCATGGAGGTAGCCATTTGCATCCCCTCAATGCAGAGCCTGCGTGTGCACACACAAACACAGATGTGGGTGAACAGGAGGACCGATAGTACAATGGATTAGACACTGGCCTTTACCCATTGGGAATTAGATTCAAATCCAGCCCGGACTGATGGGATGAAAGTCTCCTCTGCCTATTGGATATAATGATCCTAATGTGAAAAGAGTTTGGCAATAAATTATCTGATCTCACTCACTCCCTAACCTTATCCAATGAGTAACTGATGCGGATATTGGGTGAAAGCGTACCTGCAACATTTTGAATTTTTAAACCATTATGATAAAATGATTCCTTTGTGACAAGCAAGAGGAATGGAGTCATTTTGTTCCATTTGCAAAGTCAGTGGCTTGGCTAAGACAGACATTTGGAAGCTTTCGACGCCCACAACAAAGGGGAGACATTTCAAACAGGTGGTGACTTTGATAGACGGTTCAATGTGTCCAAACCTTCAATCTCAGAGGTATAATCACCAAGTGGGTGAGCTGTAGCCCAGCAGTCAACAACAGAAAGCCTGGACCAACTAGTTTTGGAAAAGCATAACTACAAAAATGGGCCTAGATAGTAAGGTGGCGTCTTTATTATGTTTCCATACCCAAGAAGTATAGGAAATTGGCTGATCTCATTATCAAAGCTGTGTATTGTTCGTTTATGTATTTTATTTAAAATGAGCCAGTTTGTTTGAAGTGGTGCATCACCTCAGTAGTGCTTTTCAGTTCAAATGTGGTGGTACATGCAACACTTTAGTGTTGGTATACAGAGTAAGGATTCTGTGTTATGATCTCCAAGTCCTGCGATTGTTAACCTAGACATTGGGCAGTAAAAGATCAGTAGAGGACATGAGGTCCACTTACAGAAATGGCTGGTGATGTTGAACCTGAGAATAACTAGTGTAAAAACTTGACAGCTTTTCTAGTTCCATTGCCATCATGAACATCCCTCACCTCGATGAGCATAAAAACTTGATTGGGGTGGACAGAGGGAATGCCAAGAATGCAAGATGGGATTACTGAGCTGATGGTCTCCATGGATAGAACTATACCTGTAGAACGCAATGTCCCCAGTGGTCTTGAACTTGCTGCTCTCAACTGCCTCTGCAAATGCACTGTTAGGGGTGGAAAGAAAGAGAAATTATTCTCGTCAGTGCTTCTATATTCAAAATACTGTTTAAGAGTAGGTCAGCTTGAGATAACTGTCAAAGATTAGAGAAATATCGCTGCACAATGATCAAAGGGTACTACCGAACTTCTAGGAGGTATCTTTGTTCTAAGCTCTCTCAATGGCTTCCAGGTCACACCTGGAACAGTCCTATGGCATCTCATAGCAGCTCAATTGATTTAATGGGGACCATGGCTTCGGCCTGAAAGTGGAACTGAACCTCCCCAAATCCAGGTATGCTGCATACTCCAAACTATAATTTCATCACTCTACTTGAAGTTGATATTAATTTTCAATGCTCTTAATACAGTGCGAAGCATCATAGCAGAACCTGATAATGTCTAAAGCTAGTTGGTTCATTTCTTATCTATCCAGTTGTAGCCAGAGAATCTCCTGTAATGGCTTCTCTTCCTGCACCATTACCTCTGGAGTCCCCCAAGGATCTATCCTTTCCCCAGCCTGGGATAAACCCGGCAACTAAAGGCCAGTCAGCCTGACAGCAGTGGTGGGGAAATCTTTTAGAGACAATAGTCTGGGACAAAATTAACTGGCACTTGGATATGGGTTAATAAATGAAAGCCAGTACGTATTTGTTAAAGGCAAATCGTGTTTGACTAACTTGATCAAGTTCTTTGATGAAGTAACGGAGAATGAAAGGATTCACAAATTTCATGTCTCCCCCGAAGATTTACTTTTGATTTATTAAAGAAACCCTGGTTGGACTGAGTTTAAAACCCAGGGCTCAACAAGATTGCTACAGTCAGCCTCATGGCAAAAGCCTGTAAGTTTCAGTTTGGACTGACAAAGAAGGAACTTTCCAGAAATTAGAATGCAGACAGACCTTCTGCATTTATGCATGAGAAGCAAACCCAGTGGCATTCGGGCCTCTGATTAAAACCCATCAAGGTTGTTTGCACAAGCAATCAAGAGCAAGCAAGGCCTATTCAATATGTAATGGGACAAGCTTAGCTGCATTTCAGACCTTCGTTAGAGAACATCGACACTGTTTACAAACAATCAACGGGACATTCAGACTGGAATGGCTCCATCACGAAACCAGTTGGACAAAGGGGAACACTGATGAGATGTTTAAAACCAATTAACCGGCCGTCCAGATTGATGGGCTCAGATCGGTTTCCTTTGTATAAGCTTCAACACGTCCAGGTCAGACAAAGGAATGAGCTGATCTGGCGGGAGATAAGGACTACCGGGAAGGGTGTAACTAGTCCCTCAGGAAGCCATCTCTCTCTCGCCTCGCCTCCAGTGCCCTGCCGTATCATCAACCCAGCGAGAGGATCGTCGACGAAGAGCCCGTCCAGGGAAGTAGGACACCCGCAGTTACGTTTGAATTACTGGGGTAGCTCTGCTCTGGGGTGGTGAAAACCTAAAAACATCGACAGGCAAAAGGGCACGAAGCAGGCGTTTCAACATCCTAGACTGGTGAGCATCAATTTTCTGTCACAAGACAACCTAGATAGGTGTAAAAGGGTGGGAGTTAAGGGGAATTGCTAAAGTGTCATTTTAGTCATTTTCCCTCGATGTGTCCGTTTCTCCTCCCTGCTAAGTGTAACTGTGTTGCATCCATAGTGATTTTCTCTGTATAGTAATTGTTTCTCTATTTTAATAAACATTGGTTTTCTTTGCACCGAACCACTGGTCTCGTTTGTCTATATCGCTACTTGTAAATAAGTCCGGTGCTCAGAACTAAAAGGGGGAAGCGATTCGAACCGCACGGGGCTGGGGCAGCTCAGGCACACGACTGACTGACCAGACGCAAACCCCAAACCAAAACCCCCTACAAGAAGGCTGATGAGGGTAGTGCGGTTGATGTTGTATATATGAACTTTCAATAGGCATTTGATAAAGTACCACATAATAGAATTGTTAGCAAAATTGAAGACCATAGGATTAAATGGGCAGTGACTGCGTTGATACGAAATTGGTTAAGGGACAGAAAGCAGAGAGTGGTGAAAAGTTGTTTATCAGACTGCAGAGAAGAGTGCAGTGGTGTCCCCCAGGGACCACTGCTCTTTTTGATATATATTAATGACCTGAACTTCAGTATACACAGCATAACTTAAAATTTTGCAGAGGACACGAAACTCAGAAATAAAATAAATAATGAGAATAGTAACAGACTTCAGGAGGACAGAGACAGACTGATGAAATGGGCAGACACATGGCAGATGAAATTGAATGCAGAGAAGTGTGAAGTGATTCATTTAGGTAGGAAGAATGAGGAGAGGCAATGTAAACTAAATGGTATAATTTTAAAGGGGTGCAGGAACAGAGAGACCTGGGGGTAAATGTATACAAATCTTTCAAAGTAGCAGGACAAGTTGAGAAGGCTGTTAAAAGACAAACGGGATCCTTTGTGAGGGTACCGGTCAGTTCCTTCAGTAACCCCTAGATGGCACCTTCACTTGTTTGTTTCCCTTTGTTAATTGTTACTTGTTTCTCCTGTTTATTACTTAACTGCCTTTCATCTGGTTTATTGGTTTCACCTGTTTTTGCTTGTATTTAAGTCTGTGGTTTCTTCCCTCTGGGCTCAGTCCTGACAAGGTGCTCAGTTTTGGACAAGCCGGTTGCCCTGTGGTAGCTTGTCTTGAGCTCAGTTTGGACAAGCCAGTTGCCCTGTGGTAGCTTGTCTTGAGCTCAGTTTGGACAAGCCGGTTGCCTCATGGTAGCTTGTCTTGAGTTCCTATCTTGACAAGCCGGCTGCCCTGGGGTAGCTTGTCTTGAGCTCAGCCTTGACAAGCCGGTTGCCTCACGGTAGCTTGTCTTGAGTTCCTATCTTGACTAGCCATTTGCCTATGTGGTAGCTTGTCTTGAGCTCCTATGTTTTGTAACTGTTTACCTGTGTGATTCTAGTAAAGTACTGTTATTTAAGACTGCATATCTGCTTCTCGCCTCATCTGTCTGCACTTGGGTCCAGAACCAGCCTCGCCCGGACAGTCACGGCCCCGTGTCTACACGGCCCCGTGACAGCCACCCTGACATCCTTAGCTTGAAAATAGAGGCATCGGGGTAGATTTTCCCGAACCTGTCGGGAAGAAGGCGGGACTTCCCCTTTCGGGTTTTTGACCCGCCTACTTCGACGTCCGGCCAATCCGCGCGATTTTCCCTTGATTGACCTTGTTGAGCCCGCCCAGCGGGCTCAGCAGGCCAATTAAGGGCCACCCGGCAACAGGTGACGTCACAGACTGTCATTTCATCTGTCAAGAGTTCTTGACAGATGAAATATCAGTGTCTCACAGCTGTTTGAAGCTGTGAAACACTGACAGTCTGAGTTCTACCATGAGTCATTCTGCAGAGACTCAGTTAGAACTCTTACCAGCACTCAAAGCTGAAGGCTGTCACTTTTCACAGATCACAGCCGTTCAGCTTTAAGTGCCGGGTGAGTGATGGGCTCCCGACGGCTACAGGAAGAAAGGCTGTGAAGGTAAGTACAGGTAAGTAAAAGTTCTTTACACACTTTAGACACACCAAACACACTTACCTTTACACTCATGCACCCATCACTCACCTGAGCGCCAACATCGCGACCCCTCCAACTCCTTCAACCCGACGGCCCGCCTGCTCTAACCTGGCGTGGTTTGGAGCCGTCGGGAAACCCACACGAAACCCCTCAAAATAGGGATTAGGCTAAAAACTGCCTGTTAACAGGCAGTTAATTGGCACTAATCCCTTCCATAGGGTTCAAAAGCAAGGAAGTTATGCTAAACCTTTATAAAACACTAGTTAGGCCCCAGCTGGAGTGGGCACCATACTTTAGGAAGGTTGGCATGGCCTTGGAGAGGGTGCAAAGGAGATTTAGTAGAATGGTACCAGGGATGCGGGACTTTAGTAATGTGGAGAGACTAGAGAAACTGGGGTTGTTCTCCTTACAGCAGAGAAGATTATGGGAAGATTTAATAGAGGTATTCAGAATCATGAAGGGTTTTGATAGAGCAAATAAGGAAAAACAGTTTCCATTAGCTGACACTCCAGTGCAGCGCTGAGGGAGTGCTGCATGGTCAGATGTGCTATCTTTGACATAACACGTTAAACCGAGGTCCCGTCTTCCCTCTCAGGTGGACATATTTTGAAGAAGAGCAGGGGAGTGCTCCCCAGTGTCCTGGCCAATATTTATCCCTCAACCAACATCACTAAAACAGATTATCTGGTCGTGATCTCATTGCTGTTTCTGGGAGCTTGTGTGCAAATTGACTGCCACATTTCCTACATTACAACAGTGACTATATTTCAAAAGTACTTCATTGGCTGTAAAGTGCTTTGGGATATCCTGAGGTCGTGAAAGTTGCTATATAAATGCAAGTTCTTTCCTTTAAAATTTTCCTGTCAAAATTCCTATGTCCACATTTAATATGGGCTTTCCCCATATAAACTTATCATACTGTAATTACACAATCTGACCACTGGATGGCTTTATGGTCCAGTGAATATGCTCAGAGTTACTTTCTGGGAAATCTCTCAGCCTATGTCTGTTGTGTATCGCTGCAGGAAAGTTTTGCTTTCAATTTTTAGCCTCTTGACATTCTTTTTAAAGAAGTCTTTAATTTTACCTCACTCTCTCTCTCCCTCCCTCCTCCCCCTTCTTACTCTCGCCTCTTGTTGTCCTCCCACTCCACTATCTCCTCTCCCCTTCCTCATCACCTTCTTCCCTCTCTCAATTATCCCTTCTGAACTCACTTGACTTAAAGACTGCACTTGGTGGTGACTCCTATGTGCTCCACGAGAGAGCAACTAGCTAATATATTAAAAATCTTATGACTGCTGCACTTCCTGTTAACTTTTTCCATTATAATTTTCTATCTCTACATTTCTAATGGAAACTCCCTATGTAAACTTGTCGCACTGTTAATTACACTTTTCCTCCAATGGAGACACTGCAGTGTCACGAGAATTAAGCATCTGTGCATAGTTTCTAGAAATGTTTATGATAGATAGCCAAAACAAAGCAAGCCATGACTTATTGTTTGTAATCACAATTCTCCTCTCTCTAGTACATCAATGGGAAATTACTGAGATTGCAAATCCCCCCCAGAGAAACCATTTTTAGGGCAGTGAAAGTAATTGAAATTTGTTTCTGTTTGGTGTAAAACATCAAAAGCATGAGCTCTTCAAATTCTTCTGAAGTAATTTTTCTGGGAAAAAATGCTTTTCTTTTTGCTTAACTTCAGTACTCAAAGATGATTTTTCAAACAAACAATGCCAAGTTCTGGAAGGATTGTGCCATTATTCAGATCTGAAGAAAATTCCTGAACTTAAAACATTTAATAAAAGATTATGCTTAACTTCTTGATCCGCAAGCTTATTAAACAGTTCAAAATAGTATTCCAGTAAAACAGCATTTGCTGATGGGCTAGAGTGCATCCTCTCCAGCCGTGTTCATCGTGGATTTGGCGGGTGCTTGGCTCTGCTGATCACAAATTCATGATTTCTTCCACATGTGCACTCAAGACACGAGACCAAGTCAACCAGAATAGTGTGTCTCGCAGCAAAATCAAAAGATAGGAAGGAGCAAAAACAAAAAACTTTCAAATACTGTTAAAAAAAAAAGTTATTACATTAAAGAAATGAGCACTGTATTTATGTTTTGAACCCTGAATGTCCCTCGTTGACAGGATCAGAGGTAAACTGCATACATTAATAAACATAGACTCATTGCTGCTTTGGTAATTTGGCACTATATTGGTAACCTCACTCAGATCTCATAATGGCTAGTGTGGGAAACAGAAGAAAAAGCATAATTCTAGTGCAGCAGAGCCTGGGACTGAGGCATGTTGGTGGAACAGTCCAGAGGGAGCTTTACTTTGATGAACTATGCTATATCTGACCTGGGGCCCAAAATGGAAAATGTTCCACTTCCCTGCACTAACTGGTTAGCAGAAAGGTCACAATTCATTTTTTTATGAATTGTCAGATGGAGAGCCCCAGTGAGCAGTATTCACATCTGTTGTAACCACTTAACAAAGTAGGTCACAGCAAGATTTATAAACCACTAAAGTAAAAGAGTTTCAAGAGAACACAGATCACTCATACTTCACTTCTAACATATACCTGGAACCATGCTGTGTCTAACACTTCCAGCCAAATGCCAGCTCAGCCTGGCTATGTCACCTGCCATACTACTGGGGGTGGGGGAGGGAAATCAGTCTGATCTCCATTGGTACACAGGTGCAAGCTTTCAAATATACCTATCTCAGTCAGATTACTGGGCAGAGCGAACCAACCCAACTGCAGCCGAACCCTTCACACCGTTTGGAGGTATTGGGTCATGCAACCATTCTTTTGTCAGTTTGGTAATAGGCGAATAATAAGGGGAAAAAGTCACTAGTGGCGTAGTCTATAGGCCTCCTAACAGTTATAGAGTCATAGAGTTATACAGCACGGATAGAGGCCCTTCGGCCCATCGTGTCCACGCCGGCCATCAAGCCCTGTCTAATCTAATCCCATATTCCAGCATTTGGTCCGTAGCCTTGTATGCTATGGCATTTCAAGTGCTCATCCAAATGCTTCTTAAATGTTGTGAGGGTTCCTGCCTCCACAACCCTTTCAGGCAGTGAGTTCCAGACTCCAACCACCCTCTGGGTGAAAAAGTTCTTTCTCAAATCCCCTCTAAACCTCCCGCCCTTTACCTTGAATCTATGCCCCCTAGTTATTGACCCCTCTACTAAGGGAAAAAGCTCCTCAGCATCCATCCTATCTATGCCCCTCATAATTTTGTACACCTCAATCATGTCCCCGCTCAGCCTCCTCTGCTCTAAGGAAAACAAACCCAATCTGCCCAGTCTCTCTTCATAGCTGAAGCGCTCCAGCCCTGGTAACATCCTGGTGAACCTCCTCTGCACCCTCTCCAACGCGATCACATCCTTCCTGTAGTGTGGCGACCAGAACTGCACACAGTATTCCAGCTGTGGCCTAACCAGTGTTTTATACAGCTCCATCATAACCTCCTTGCTCTTATATTCAATGCCTCGGCTAATGAAGGCAAGTATCCCATATGCCTTTTTTACCACCTTATCCACCTGTTCCGCCGCCTTCAGGGATCTGTGTACTTGCGCACCCAGATCCCTCTGACCCTCCGTCTTGCCTAGGGTCTTACCATTCATTGTGTATTCCCTTGCCTTGTTAGTCCCCCCAAAGTGCATCACCTCGCACTTTTCCGGGTTAAATTCCATTTGCCACTGTTCCACCCATCTGACCAACCCATCTATATCGTCCTGCAGACTGAGGCTACCCTCCTCGCTATTTACCACCCTACCAATTTTTGTATCATCCGCAAACTTACTGATCATACCTTTTACATTCATATCCAAGTCATTAATGTAGACCACAAACAGCAAGGGACCCAGCACCGATCCCTGTGGTACCCCACTGGCCACAGGCTTCCAGTCACAAAAACAACCTTCGACCATCACCCTCTGCCTTCTGCCACTAAGCCAGTTTTGTATCCAATGTGCCAAGGCACCCTGGATTCCACGGGCTCTTACCTTCTTGACCAGTCTCCTGTGCGGGACTTTATCGAAGGCCTTACTGAAATCCATGTATACCACATCCACTGCGTTACCCTCATCCACACACCTAGTCACCCCCTCAAAAAATTCAATCAAATTAGTCAGACATGATCTTCCCTTGACAAAGCCATGTTGACTATCCCTGATTAATCCTTGCCTCTCCAAGTGGAGACTAATTTTGTCCCTCAGAATTTTTTCCAATAATTTTCCTACCACTGATGTTAGGCTCACTGGCCTGTAGTTCCCCGGTTTTTCCCTACTTCCCTTCTTGAATAATGGTACTACATTAGCGGTTCTCCAGTCCTCTGGCACATCCCCTGTGGCCAGAGAGGTCCTGAATATATGTGTTAGAGCCCCTGCAATCTCTTCCTTTGCCTCACACAGCAGCCTGGGATACATTTCATCCGGGCCTGGGGATTTATCCATTTTTAGGCCAGCTAAAACCACCAATACCTCCTCCCTCTCGATGTTAATATGTTCGAGCATATCACAGTCCCCCCGCCCTATTTCTATGTCTACATCGTCCTTCTCCATAGTGAAAACAGATGCAAAAAATTCATTTAGAACCCCTCCTACATCTTCCGGCTCCACACACAGATTGCCACTTTTGTCCCTAATGGGCCCTATTTTTTCCCTAGTTATCCTCTTACCCTTAATATAATTATAAAACATCTTAGGATTTTCCTTTATTTTGCTCGCCAGTGTTATTTCATGGCCCCTCCTTGATCTCCTAATTTCTTTTTTAAGTATCCCCCTGCACTTTTTGTATTCCTCTAGGGCTTCCTCCGTCTTTAGCCTTTTGTATCTGCCAAAAGCCCTCCTTTTTTTCCTAATCCATTCTCGTATATCCCCTGACATCCAAGGTTCCCTGTGGTTTTTGGAACCACCCTTGACCTTTACGGGAACATGTTGCCATTGTATGATCTCAATCTCCCTTCTGAAACCCCTCTGTTGGTCGGAGTATAAATCAGGAAATAGTTGGGGCTTGTAATAAGGGAACAGCTATAATCGTGGGGGATTTTAACTTTCATATTGACTGGACTAATCAAATTGGGCATGGCAGCCTTGAGGAAGAGTTCATAGAGTGTATTAGGGACGGGTTCCTTGAGCAGTATGTAACTGAACCAACCAGGGGGCAGGCAATCTTAGATCTGGTCCTGTGTAATGAGACAGGATTAATAAAAAATGTCCTAGTAAAGGAACCCCTTGGAATGAGTGACCATAATATGGTTGAATTCCAAATTCAGTTTGAGGATGAGAGAGTTGGATCTCAAACCAGCGTACTGAGCTTAAATAAAGGAGACTATGAAGGTATGAGAGTAGAATTGACTAAAGTGGACTGGGAAAACAGATTAAAGTGTAAGACGGTACAAGAGCAGTTGTCTACATTCAAGGAGATATTTCACATCTTTCAACATAAATATATTCCACTGAGGAAAAAGGGGAATAAAAGAAGACAGCCAGCCGTGGCTTAGTAAAGTAATAAAGGATAGTATCCGACTGAAAACAAGGGCATATAAAGTAGCCAAATCTAGTGGGAGGATAGAAGATTGGGAAGCATTTAAAAGCCAGCAAACAATAACTAAAAGATTAATTAAGAAAGGGAAGATAGATTATGAAAGTAAACTAGCAAAAAATATAAAAACAGATAGCAAGAGTTTCTACAGCTATATAAAAAGAAAAAGGGTGGCTAAAGTGAACGTTGGCCCCTTAGAGGATGGGACCGGGAAACTAGTGGTGGGGAACATGGAGATGGCAAAGACGCTGAACAAATATTTTGTATCAATCTTTACAGTAGAGGACACTAAAAATATCCCAACACTGGACAAACAGGGGGCAATGGGGGGGGGCGGGGGGGGGGGGGAGGAGCTAAACACGATTAAAATCACTAAGGAGATGGTACTCAGTAAAATAATGGGACTTAAGGCGGATAAATCCCCCGGACCTGATGGCCTACATCCTAGGGTCTTGAGAGAAGTGGCAGTAGGGATTGTGGATGCATTGGTGATTATTTTCCAGAATCATAATCATAATCAACTTTATTGTCATTGTTAGTGCACAAGTGCAGTACAACGAAATGTAGGCTTGCGGCTCCCGAGAGTGTACATTTAGATTAAGACATTTAAACATTCAACATTCATTTGGCTTGTAATACATTAACATAAACATAACCATAATAAAGTGCATTGGCAGATGTGCAGGCTTTAGAGTTTATTTGTGGAGTTCAGTAGGATGACAGCCCTGGGAAAGAAGCTGTTCCTAAATCTGGTCGTTCGGGTGCGAATGCATCTGTAGCGTCTCCCAGATGGCAGGAGGGTGAACAGACTGTGGCTGGGGTGGGTAGGGTCTTTGATGATGGACCGTGACCTCCGTAAACAGCGTTTCTGGTATATGTGCTCTATGGTCGGTAGCCGGGTGCCGGTAATGCGTTGGGCAGTTTTGACTACCCGCTGCAGGGCTTTCCGGTCATAGTAGCTACAGCTGCCATACCATACTGTGATACAGTTCGTCAGGATGCTCTCTATTGTGCAGCGGTAAAAGTTAGAGAGGATCAGGGGTGACAGGTTACATCCCTTCAGCCTCCTTAGGAAATATAGGTGCTGCTGGGCCTTCTTCACCAGAGAGGAGGTATTAAGGGACCAGGAGAGGTCATCCGTGATGTGGACTCCGAGGAACTTAAAGCTGTCCACCCTTTCCACCACAGCCCCACGGATGTGGATGGGGGTGTGACTTCCGCCTTTAGACTTCCTGAAGTCCACAATGATTTCTTTGGTTTTCTTGATGTTAAGGGCCAGGTTGTTATCAGCGCACCACTTCACGAGATGCTGGACCTCCTCCCTGTAGGCTGACTCATCGTTGTTGGTGATCTGGCCTACTACCGTGGTATCATCCGCAAACTTGATGATGGTGTTGGAACCATGAACAGCCACACAGTCGTGGGTGAAGAGGGAGTAGAGGAGGGGGCTCAGCACACATCCTTGTGGGGCCCCCGTGTTCAGGGTCCCTGGACTCAGGAAAGGTCCCGGCAGATTGGAAAACTGCTAATGTAACACCCTTATTTAAGAAGGGAAGTAGACAAAAAGCTGGAAACTATAGACCAGTTAGCCTAACATCTGTGGTTGGCAAAATGTTGGAGTCCATTATTAAGGAAACAGTAACAGAGCATGTGGATAAACATAATTTAATAGGACAGAGTCAGCATGGTTTTATGAAGGGGAAGTCATGTTTCACAAATTTGCTCGAATTCTTTGAGGATGTAACATACAGGGTGGATAAAGGGGAACCAGTGGATGTAGTGTATTTGGACTTCCAAAAGGCATTTGACGAGGTTCCACACAAAAGATTACTGATCAAGATAAGAAATCACGGGATTGGGGGTAATATACTGGGTGGAAGATTGGCTATCTAACAGAAAACAAAGAGTTGGGATAAATGGTTCATTCTCGGGCTGGCAATCAGTAACTAGTGGTGTTCCGCAGGGGTCAGTGCTGGGACCCCAACTCTTTACATTCTATATTAACGATTTGGAGGAAGGGACCGAGTGCAACATATCCAAGTTTGCCGACGATACAAAGATGGGAGGGAAAGCAGTGAGTGAGGACATAAAAACCTGCAAAAGGACATAGGCAGGCTAAGTGAGTGGGCAGAGATTTGGCAGATGCAATGTAATGTTGGAAAGTGTGAGGTTATGCACTTTGGCAGAAAAAATCAAAGAGCCAGTTATTATCTAAATGGAGGGAAACTGCAAAGTGCTACAGTACAAAGGGATCTGGAGGTCCTGGTGCATGAAACACAAAAAGTTAGTATGCAGGTGCAGCAGGTGATCAGGAAGGCCAATGGAATCTTGGCTTTTATTGCGAGGGGGATGGAGTATAAAAACAGGGAAGTCTTGCTGCAGTTATACAGGGTATTGGTGAGGCCACACCTGGAATACTGCGTGCAGTTTTGGTTTCCATATTTAAGAAAAGATATACTTGCTCTCGAGGCGGTTCAGAGAAGGTTCACTCGGTTGATTCCGGAGGGGGTTGATGTATGAGGAAAGGTTGAGTAGGTTGGGACTCTACTCATTGGAGTTCAGAAGAATGAGAGGCGATCTTATCGAAACATGTAAGATTGTGAGGGGGCTTGATCGGGTGGATGCGGTGAGGATGTTTCCACTGATGGGGGAGACTAGAACTAGGGGGCATAATCTAAGAATAAGGGGCTGCCCTTTCAAAACTGAGATGAGGAGAAACTTCTTCACTCAGAGGGTGGTAAATCTATGGAATTTGCTACCCCAGAGAGCTGCGGAAGCTGCAACATTAAATACATTTAAAATGGAGATAGACAGTTTCCTAGCAGATAAGGGAATTAGGGGTTACGGGGAGAGGGCAGGGAAGTGGACGTGAGTCTAGATTCGGATCAGCCATGATCCTATTGAATGGCGGAGCAGGCCCGAGGGGCCGTATGGCCTACTCCTGCTCCTACTTCTTATGATAGCAGTAAGAGTACTGGATTTCACTGGTTATTTCTGAACTTATGCAAAATTAGAAAACAGAGCTATCAAAATGGAGCATTATTTACTTTTCAATTAAAAAAAAATCAGTGATATAGTTGGGTAGATTTCCCAGCCCATCATATTTGGTTAGTACGCTCCAAATTCCTGACACTGTTATCTTATGGCAGACATTCACCCGCTTATGTAGTACATACCCCTAATAGGCAAAAAGCTCCACTTGTGCAATTAAGCAACTGTGGTCACCAAACAAGATAAGAGACAGTATCAAGCCAAAAGAAAAGTAATATCAAAGCAAACAGCAAAAGTTTTTATCAATATATTATTAAGAGAAAGTCTGGTTAGGGGGAACATGGGCCCATTAAACAGATGTAGGTGAGGCTATATTGGAGAATAAGGAAATGGCAGACTAAAGGGGCCACGCCCCGTACATGCAAACTCTATATACAAAACACAGTAATGCCTAACACAATGGTACAGGTTTAGGCTGGTGTTAGAACATCGTTAAAGGGAATTATATACAGTAAGCCAGAGTCATTCAGTGGTTCTGCCACATGCGCCCCCCCCAGAATTCGCTTTAACGACCAAAGTCAAACGGTGAAGGGGTCTGACGAGCCTGTCAGAACGACTCCTGTACTCTCGAGGCGGAGGCTGCTGGACGGCTGGCGGTCTGGCGGGCGGTGGCACTCGGTTTGCCGCAACGACAATGGGTGGCCGACCCCGTCTCGGCGGTTGTGCTGTCTCGATGGGGCGGTCGAGGTCTAAATGTGCTGGCTTTAAGCGGTCGACCGAAATGTGGTCCGGTTCACCACCGACATCCACCGTGAAGGTTTTGTCCCGCTTCCAACACGCGGAAGGGACCGGTATATGGGGCCTTGAGCGGATCCCTATGTGCGTCATGGCGAATAAAAACGTATTCAGCCTTGTGAAGCTCCGTGGGAACGTGTGACCTCTGCAGCCCGTGGTACGAAGTGGGCACCGGTGCGAAACATCTGGCCGCCTCTTGGTGACTAGCAAGCTGGGCAGACGCAGGCCATGGCTCCGTCGATGTTGGTAGGAAGTCCCCTGGGACTCGCAGCGGCTGACCATACACAAGCTCCGCTGATGAAGAGTGAAGGTCTTCTTTGGGGGCCGTGCGAAGGCCCAACAGGACCCACGGTAGCTTGTCTGCCCATCCAGCGTCCTGGAGGCTGGCCCTCAGGGCAGCTTTCATTGACCGGTGGAAGCGTTCGCAGAGGCCATTCGTCTGTGGGTGGTAGGCTGTGGTGCGGTGTAATTTGACACCGAGTCCATGGGCCACTGCATTCCAGAGTTCAGAGGAAAACTGCAGTCCCGTCTGACGAAATATCTGCGGGCACTCCGAAACGTGCGATCCAGGAGGAAATCAATGCCCTGGCCACGTCCGCCGAAGTAGTGGATGACAGGGGGACCGCCTCCAGCCATCTGGTGGTGCGGTCAACCATGGTCAGGATGTGTGAAAAACCATGGGAGGGTGGGAGTGGTCCTACCAGGTCCACGTTGACATGGTCAAAACGTCGCTCCGGAACTGTGAAGGTGGCCAACGGAGCTTTGATGTGGTGCTGTACCTTGGCCTTTTGTCAGACCACGCAAGAGTTGGCCCAGTCACAGACATCTTTATGCATGCCATGCCATACAAATTTCGCTGACATCAGTTTCTGAGAGGCCTTCATTCCTGGGTGTGACAACCCATGTATGGCGTCGAACACTTTGCGGCGCCAGATGACCGGCACGACAGGGCGAGGATCCTGTACGGAGACGTCACACAACAGAGTGGTACCTGCCGAATGGAACTTGACGTCGGCCAACTGGAGGCCAGTGATGGCCGATCTGTAAGCTTGGACTTCCGGGTCTGAGGCTTGGTCCGCTGCCATGAGGGCGTAGTCGATGCCCAAATGAACCGTATTGACGATCGCGCGGGAGAGGCAGTCTGCCACCAGGTTGTCCTTACCGGCCACGTGCTGTATATCCGTGGTGAATTCGGATATGTAGGTCAGTTGACGCTGCTGTCGGGCTGACCACGGTTCAGCGGTCTTGGCCATTGCAAAGGTTAGCGGCTTATGGTCCACAAAGGCGGTGAAAGGATGTCCTTCCAGTAGGAACCGAAAATGGCGGATGGCCAGAAAAAGGGCAAGCAACTCCCGGTTGAACGTGCTGTATGCTCTCTCGTTCTGCCGTAGTTGACGGCTGAAGAATGCCAACGGCTGCCACGTCCCGTTCACCCACTGCTGTTGCACGGCACCGACTGCGTAGTCCGACGCATCGGTGGTGAGGGCGATGGTGGCTCCTGGCAGCGGGTGCGCCAGCATAGTCGCGTTGGCTAAGGCGCTTTTGGTGTCGGCGAACGCTCGGGCCATGTCATCCGTCCAGTCTACCGGGTTCTTGCCAGTCTTGCCCTTGAGGGCCTCGTACAGGGGCTGCATGAGTAGTGCCGCCTTAGGCACGAAACGGTGGTAAAAGTTTACCATGCCTAGGAATTCCTGCAGGGCCTTTATGTTCTGCGGGCGTGGAAAGGATGTCACCGCCTCTACTTTCGAAGGTAAAGGAACCGCTCCCTCTGAGGTGATGCGATACCCCAGGAAGTCAATTTGGTGCAGGCCAAACTGACACTTGGCCGGGTTGATAATCAGGCCGTGTTGGCTGAGGCGTCGAAAAAGGGTGCGTAGGTGACAGGTATGTTCTTCCTTAGTAGGACTGGCAATTAGAATATCATCCAGGTAGATGAAGAGGAACTTGAGGTCCCGCAGCACGGAGTCCATCAGGCGTTGGAAAGCCTGGGCGGCGTTCTTTAACCCAAACAGCATTCGTAAAAACTCGAAGAGGCCGAATGGGGTGATGACTGCGGTCTTCTGGACGTCTTGTGGATGAACTGGGACCTGGTGGTAGCCCCGGACGAGGTCGACTTTTGAGAACACGGTGTTCCCTGCCAAATGGGCAGAGAAATCCTGGATGTGGGGGATCGGGTACCGATCAGGAGTGGTGGCGTCGTTGAGGCGTCGATAGTCGCCGCATGGCCGCCATCCGCCGCCAGGCTTCGGGACGATATGGAGGGGTGAAGACCAGGGACTATTCAACCGGCGACTAATCCCTAACCGTTCCATGGTTGCGAACTCCGCCTTTGCGACCGCCAGCTTGCCAGGTTCCAGGCGCCGGGCCCGCGCGTAGACCGGGGGGGCCGTTGGTGGTGATGTGGTGTTCCACACGTTTCGTGGTTGTGGAGGAGAACGTGGGTCTTGTCAGGTCGGGGAATTCGCCGAGCAGGCGAGCGAACTCATCAGGAGTCGGGAACGCACAGGAGACGGTGCGTGACGTAATGTTACTGCGGTAACACGGAAGAGAATTAAAAGTTGCTGCGTTGATCAGCCGCCGGTTCCTAACGTCGACCAGGAGGCTGTTGGCGCACAGGAAATCCGCGCCGAGGAGGGGCTGGGAAACTCTGGCCGTAAAAAACTCCCAGTGAAAACGTTGCCCCCCGAGGCACACCTCCACTCGCCGTCTGCCGAAGGTCTGAATTGTTCCGCCATTGGCCGCTTCAAGGGTGGGGCCGTGATTCCCCGTCTGCACATCGAGGGCGGACGCGGGTAAAATGCTGCACTGCGCCCCGGTGTCGCACAGAAAACGATGACCGGAGAGAGTATCAGTGATGAACAGCAAATTTCCCGCGTTGCCGATCGCCATCGCGGCCGCGGGGTGCCCGTTAGACCCGTTCCTCGGTGGTCGCAGTGTCAGTTGTTGTTTGTTTTTTTGGGGAAAACTGCAGGGAGGGCGGCAACGCTTCGCCTTCACGCTGAACTGCGCATGGTAGAAACACAGCCCAGCAGGCTGACGAGCTGGGGCGGCGTCTGCGGGGGATGGGTGCCTCGTGGCGGCACGCTACTGCCAAGTTACAGCAAAAATTTTGTCAGCCTTCGCAACGAGTGTTGCGCAGTCTTCAATTTCAGATCTGGCCAGGGCAGCTTGTACCTGGTCAGGCAGTTGGCTGAGGAAAATCTCGCGGAATAGGAAACATTCCCGTTCTGAGTCCAGGAGTGTGAGCATTCGGCTCATCAACTCTGAAGGCTTGGAGTCCCCGAGCCCGGGCATAGCGAGTAATCGACAGGCGCGCTCTGATTTTGTGAGCCCGAAAACCTGCAGTAACCGCGCTTTGAGGGTTTCATACTTGCGCTCCGTTGGGGGGTTTTCGAGGAGGCTGACGATCCGAGAGGCGGTAGAGCTGTCGAGTGCGGAGACCACATAAAGGTACTTGGTCTGATCCGCATCGATGTTCCTCAGGGCGAACTGGGCCTCGACCTGAATAAACCACGAGGGCGCTTGCTGCTCCCAGAACTGCGGTAGCTTTAGCGAAACGGCGTTTGCTTCCATGCTGTGCTCTTATGTGAAAACGTTCACAAAAACGGGGTCACCAATGTAGGAATTAACGAATTCCAATGAATAACGGAGATCGACACAAGAGAACAACTAAACAGGTCTTTACTCAACGGAGATGTCACGAGGACTGCCTGGGCAGCCCCGTGGTTTACGACGTGACATCATCACGTTTGCCCGTGTTTTCCTGCGCTCTTAAAGGGGCCACGCCCCGTACATGCAAACTCTATATACAAAACACAGTAATGCCTAACACAATGGTACAGGTTTAGGTTGGTGTTAGAACATTGTTAAAGAGAATTATATACAGTTAGCCAGAGTCATTCAGTGGTTCTGTCACAGTATCTGTTTTTACAGTAGAGGAAGAGGACAAAATACCAGCAGTATAAAGTAACCTAAAAATAAGCCAATGGAAGGAACTTATTAGATTTAATATGTGTAGAAAAATGGTAATGGAGAAAATAATGGGACTTAAGATAGACGAATCTCCACAACCTGATGGTTTCCACCCCCAGGATATTAAAAGAAACAGGTACATTAGTCATAATTTTCCAATGCTTTCTAGATTTTGGAATTGTACCTTTGGATTGGAAAATTAAAATGTCACTCCATTATTTAATAAATATGGGGTAGAGAAACAAGGAAACTACATACCTGTCAGTTTAACATCAGTTGTGGGGAAGATACTGGAATCTATCATCGGGGGCAGAGTGACGGAGCACTTGGACATGTATGAGCTGGTCAGAGAGTCAGTATGAGATCAGCAAGTAGGTCAAGTCTGACTAATCCAGCTGAATTTTTTGAGATCACTAATATGATGGATAGAGGACTGTCTATGTTGTTGTCTATATGGACATCCAGAAGGCACTTGATAACGTTCCCCACAAGAGATTATTAGCAAAAATAAAATGTACGGAATTAGAGGCGACGTTGTGACACATGTTGGTAAGTGGTTAGGAGGTAGGATAGAGATAGTAGGGCTAAAGGGAATGTACACTGACTGATGGGATGTGACAAGTCATGTTTCCCAGGGATCTTTACTGGGGCCTCAGCTTTTAACCATATACATCAATGACTTGGATGAAGGAATAAGAGCATTATATATCCAAGTTCGCAGATGAAACAAAGTTAGGAGGCACAGTAAATTGTGGAGCTGGGTGCAAGAAGTTACAAAGGGACATAGAAACATAAAAGATAGGAGCAGGAGTAGGCTATTCGGCCCCTTGAGCCTGTTCTGCCATTTAATGAGATCATGGCTGATCATCCAAATTCAGTACCCTGTCCCTGCTTTCTCCCCATATCCCTTGATCCCTTTAGCCTTAAGGAATATATCTAACTCCTTCTTGAATATATTTAATAAGTTGGCCTCAACTGCCTTCTGTGGTAGAGAATTCCACAGGTTCACCACTCTCTGGGTGAAGAAATTCCTCCTCATCTCAGTCCTAAATGGCTTACCCCTTATCCTTAGACTGTGACCCCTGGTTCTGGATTCCCTCGCCTTCCTGCATCTAGTCTGTCTAGTCCTGTTAGAATCTTATAAGTTTCAATGAGATCCCCTCTCATTCTTCTAAACTCTAGCGAATATAAGCCTAATCGACTCAATCTCTCTTCATACGTCATTCCTGCCATCCCAGGTATCAGTCTGGTGAATCTTCGCTGCACTCCCTCCATGGCAAGAACATCCTTCCTCAGATAAGGCGACCAAAACTGCACACAATACTCAAGGTATGGTCTCACCAAGGCCCTGTACAACTGCAGCAAGACTCCTTGCTCCTGTACTCAAATCCTCTCGCTATGAAGGCCAACATACCATTTGCCTTCTTAACCGCCTGCTGCACCTGCATGCTTACCTTTAGCGACTGGTGCACAAGGACACCCAGGTCTCGTTGCACTTCCCCTTTGCCCAACCTATTGCCATTCAGGTAATAATCTGCCTTCCTGTTTTTGCCACCAAAGTGGGTAACCTTGCATTTATCCACATTATACTGCATCTGCCATGCATCTGCCCAATCACCCAACCTGTCCAAATCATACTGGAGTTTCTCGGCATCCTCCTCACAGCACACACGCCCACCCAGCTTTGTGTTGTCTGCAAACTTGGAGATATTACATCTAGTTCCCTCGTCTAGATCATTAATATATATTGTGAATAGCTGGGGTCCTAGCACCGATCACTGCAGTACCCCACTAGTCACTGCCTGCCACTCGGAAAATGACCCGTTTATTCCAACTCTTTCCTTCCTGTCTGCCAACCAGTTCTCTATCCAAGTCAGTACCTTACCCCAAATCCCATATGCTTTAACTTTGCACGCCAATCTCTTATGTGGGACCTTATCGGAAGCCTTCTGAAAGTCCAAATACACCACATCCCCTGGTTCTCCCTTAGCTATTCTACCAGTTACATCCTCAAAAAATTCCAGTAGATTAGTCAAGCATGATCTACCTTTTGTAAATCCATGTTGACTTTGTCCGATCCTGTCACTGTTTTCCAAGTGCTCTGCTATTGTATATTTTATAATAATGGACTCTAGCATTTTCCCCACTACCGATGTCAGGCTTACCGGTCTATAATTCCCCGTTTTCTCTCTACCACCTTTTTTAAATAGTGGGGTTACATTAGCTACCCTCCACTCCATGGGAATTATTCCAGAGTCTATCGACTGACTAAGTGAGTGGGAACACTGTGGTAGATGGAGTTCAATGTGGGGAAGTGCAAGGTCATCCACTTTGGATCCAAGAATGGCAAATCGGAATCTTTTCTTCATGGCGAGACTGCGCTGTGGAGGATCAAAGGAATTTGGGTGTCCAGGTACACAAATCACTAAGAGCTTGTGCACAGGTACAAAAATAATCAAAAAGGCTCATGGAATGTTGGCCTTTATCTCCAGTGGGCTAGAATACAAAGTGGAGGAAGTGATGCTTCAGGTGTATAAAGCCCTGGTCAGTCCCATCTGGAGTACTGTGTTCAGTTTTGGGCACTGAACCTCAGGAAGGATATATTGACCTTGGAAGGTGTACAGCGCAGATTCACCAGAATGATAGCTGAGCTTAAAGGGTTAAATTATGAGGATAGGTTGCGTAATCGAGGCTTGTATTCACTTAAGATTAGAAGGTGAAGGGATGGTTTAAGCTAAGAATTTAAAATGATAAAAGGATTTGTTGGAATCGATACCGGATTTTGAAGATAAATTATAAGTAAGAACACCCCCTCCTCTAACACCAGCATAGACTCAAATATCATAAACTGAAAACAAGCTCAGTTATTCTGCTGGCTAGCACAAAACTGATTCTAAACAACAACAACAACAACTTGCATTTATATAGTGTCTTTATCAAAGTAAAATGTCCCAAAGCGCTTCACAGGAGCGCTATCAAAAAAAATTGGACACCAAGCCACATAAGGAAATATTCGGACAGATGACCAAAAGCTTGGTCAAAGAGGCAGGTTTTAAGGAGCATCTTAAAGGGGAGAGAGGTAGAGAGGATTAAGGAGGGAATTCCAGAGCTTAGGGCCTAGGCAGCTGAAGGCACGGCCAGCAATGGTGGTGCTATTAAAATCAGGGATGCGCAAGAGGCCAGAACTGGAGGAGCGCAGAGATCTTGGAGGGTTGTAGGGCCGGAAGAGATTACATAGAGAGGGAGGGGCAAGTCCATGGAGGGATTTGAAAACAAGGATGAGAATTTTAAAATCGAGGCGTTGCCGGACCGGGAGCCAATGTAGGTCACCGAGCACAGGGGTGATGGGTGAATGGGTCTTGATGCGAGTTAGGATACGGGCATCAGAGTTTTGGATGAGCTCAAGTTTATGTAGGGTGGAAGATTGGAGGCCGGCCAGGAGAGCGTTGGAATAGTCAAATCTAGAAGTAACAAAGGTATGGATGAGTTTTTCAACAGCAGATGAGCTGAGGTGGGGCGGATTTGGGCGATGTTACAGAGGTGGAATTAGGCAGTCTTGGTGATAGAGCGGGTATGTGGTCTGCAAAACTCCCTTCTTAAGCCAGCTTTCCTACAGAAATATGATCTCACCACCTATGAAGTTATACTGAAACAAAGGCAATGGACTGCATCAGGTCAGTGGTCATTCATAGGCTATTAATTATTTGGAATTATCTCTGCCCAAATATAATCAACACTTTCAGTAGGTTATGCAACACAGCTCGTAGCCTGTCTGTAATTGAAGAGTCAAACTGAGTAAATCGAACACCACCTAAGCAGGAAGGTGTCACAACACAAGGTGCTTCTGAGGAATAACGCATCTGAAGTGGCCCATTTAGTGTGCTAAAAGTTTTATAAACTGCATCCAACTGCAAGAAAGAAACTAGCCACGATTGCCGAAGGAGGCATTTTGTGACCTGTTTTAACCCTTTCATGCTGATTCTAACCATACAGGATCCAAATAAAAAATTTAATACAGACAAAAAGTGCACGTTTGCAACACCCCTTCACTGTCACTTTCCCCATATGAAAAAAGAACTACCTCCACAATTCCCTCTCAACTGCCCCCTCCAATCTGACCTTTGATGTCAACATTGGCCTGACATCAACATTGGCCTGACATCTCTTATGACATTTTTGTCAATCTACTCTGCCAACTGTTTTGCCTCGTCTCCCCGAGATTCTAGCTTGTTTCCTACACGCACTGCTTCCCCAATACATATGGCCAGATCTGTTGCCTCAAATCCTTAGCTGTAAGCTTGGACACATGTGTTGAATGACCAACCTCACTTTCCACTGCCAATTTGGCTTGACCACTACAAGCTGCATCATCACTCTCTCTTTCCAAGACTAAATAAGAACTTAAGAAATAGGAGCAGGAGTAGGCCAATCGGCCCCTCGAGCCTGCTCCGCCATTCAATAAGATCATGGCTGATCTGATCCTAACCGCCAATCTACTATCACAGAACCATCTCCTGAATCTAACAGAATTAGACACACGAAATAGGAGCAGGATCAGGCTACACGGCCCCTGGGCCCGCTCCGCTACCCACAGGGCCGTGACCGATCCGAACCTAGACTCATGTCCAAATTCCTGCCCGCTCCCCGTAACCCTTAATTCCCTTTACTTCTAGGAAACTGTCTATTTCTGTTTTAAATTTATGTAATGATGTAGCTTCTACAGCTTTTTGGGGCAGCATATTCCATGGACCTACCACCCTCTGAGTGAAGTAGTTCCTCCTCATCTCAGTTTTGAAAGAGCAGCCCCTTATTCTAAGACTATGCCCCCTAGTTCTAGTTTCACGAATCATCGGGAACATCCTTCCCGCATCCACCCGATCCAACCCCTTCACAATCTTATATGTTTCAATAAGATCGCCTCTCATTCTTCTGAACTCCAATGAGTAGAGTCCCAATCTACTCAACCTCTCCTCATATGTCCATCCCCTCATCCCTGGGATTAACCGAGTGAACCTTCTTTGTACTGACTCGAGAGCAAGTATGTCTTTTCTTAAGTATGGACACCAAAACTGTATGCAGTATTCCAGGTGCGGTCTCACCAATACCTTGTACAACTGAAGCAATACCTCCCTATTTTTATATTCTATCCCCCTAGCAATGAAAGCCAACATTCCATTGGCCTTCTTAATCACTTGCTGCACCTGCATACTAACCTTTTGAGTTTCGTGCACCAGGACCCCCAGATCCCTTTTGTACAAATGTCCCGTTACTGTCTCCTTAATAATCAACTCTAAAAATTTTACCAACCAGATGTTAGGCTAACCGGTCTATAGTTTCCAGCCTTCTGTCTACTGCCCTTTTTATATAAGGGTGTTACATTAGCAGTTTTCCAGTCTGCCGGGACCTTTGCTGAGTCCAGGGAGTTTTGGAAAATTATTACTAATGCATCCACAATCCCTACCGCCACTTCCCTCAAGACCCTAGGATGCAAGCCATCAGGTCCAGGTGATTTATCCGCCTTGAGTCCCATTATTTTACCGAGTACCTTAGTGATTTTGATCGTGTTTAGCTCCTCCCCCCCTATAGCCCCCTGTTTGTCCAGTGTTGGGATATTCTTAGTGTCTTCTACTGTAAAGACTGATACAAAATATTCATTCAGTGTTTTTGCCATCTCCATATTTCCCACCATTAATTTCCCGGTCTCATCCTCTAAGGGATCAACATTTACTTTAGCCACCCTTTTTCTTTTTATATAACTATAAAAACTCTTACTATCTGTTTTTATATTTTTTGCTAATTTACTTTCATAATCTATCTTCCCTTTCTTAATCAATCTTTTTGTTATTTTTTGCTGTCTTTTAAAGTTTTCCCAATCCTCTATCCTCCCACTAGATTTGGCTACCTTATATGCCCTTGTTTTTAGTCGAATGCTATCCTTAATTTCTTTACTTAGCCACGGATGGCTGTCTTTTCTTTTACACCCTTTTCTTCTCAGTGGAATATATATTTTTTGGAAGTTGTAAAATAACTCCTTAAATGTACACCACTGATCATGTATCGTCTTACCCTTTAATCTATTTTCCCAATCCACTCTACTCAATTCCGCTCTCATACCTTCATAGTCTCCTTTATTCAAGCTTAGCACGCTTGTTTGAGATCCAACCTTCTCACCCTCTAATTGAATATGGAATTCAACCATGTTATGGTCACTCATTCCAAGGGGATCCTTTACTAGGGCATTTTTAATTAATCCTGTCTCGTTACACAGGACCAGATCTAAGGTTGCTTGCCCCCTGGTCGGTTCAGTTACATGCTGCTCAAGAAACCCATCCCTAATACACTCAATGAACTCATCCTCAAGGCAGCCCTGCCCACTTTAATTTGTCCAATTAATATGATAGTTAAAATCCCCCATAATTATAGATGTTCCCTTATTACAAGCCTCAACTATTTCCTGATTGATACTCCGTCCAACAGAGTTGCAACTGTTCGGAGGCCTATAGACTACGCCCACTAGTGTTTTTTTCCCCTTATTATTCCTTATCTCCACCCAAACTGTTTCATTATCCTAATCTTTTGACCCAATATCATTTCTCTGTATTACAGTGATTCCTTCCTTTATTAACATAGCCACCCCACCTCCCCTTCCTTCCTGCCTGTCCTTCCTGATCGTTAAATAACCTGGTATGTTTAATTCCCAGGCATTGTCACCCTGCAGCCATGTTTCTGTAATGGCCACAAGATCATACCCATATGTAGTTATTTGTGCCATTAACTCGTCTATTTTGTTACGAATGCTACGTGCATTCAGATAGAGAACTTTCAAACATGTTTTGTGACACTTAGTTCCTGCTTTTGCCGTTTTTATTACTTTACCTTTTACTCCATACCATAATCTGCTTCTTTACTCCAAACTCATCTTGGAGAGTGGAAACAGTTCCAAAGTCTTTTCCACCAAGTCACCTTGGGTGCAAGTTCTGAGGAACTCATAGACTTTTGCATGTTTAAAACGGAGTCCATCCACACAGCGGCCTCGCCTCTCCTCTGACCCACCACCTTCCACTTCACTTCCAGCTCTCTATCCTGCCAGCTATGCAATGAGCACTTATCCGTTCCATACAGGTTTGCCCCTCAATTTATCTAATCCATGAAGACCACCACCTACTGTGCAGTTTTATATTATGGGGTCTCTTTCATGTAGGAAGCATTTTGTTTGAAGTTAACAAGTCAGTAGAGATGTTAACAATCTTTACATGTGAAAATTTGCAATTTTTGCCCCAGAGTGGTCTTCACCCCTGATCATCTGTCACTAAGTTGTTTCCGGCATCAAAGTAACAAACTTAATAAGTTTCCCAAAGGCACGTCAACTGCTGTCCTCCACTTTGATCCTTAATTACGTTGGGCAGCTTCCATTTTAGCTATTTTTTAATAAAAGATATATGAAATCAAGACAGAAATGTCTCTTTTCATGACATCATGTGCCACTACACTTTCAATGTAACTACTTGTTTCCCCTGCCACATGCTGAGGGTTGCATCAGCTTTTATCAAATTGTTGTCCAGCTTTTGTCAGTTTCCTAGATTGACATTTATATGTATAGCGTTGTATTTATTTGTAAAGATACGTGAGAGATGTTAAAAATATCCCAAAGTTAAAAATAGGTCCCACTGATAAAGCAAAGCGAGTAATAGTCAGTCCTAATAAATGACCTATGGACAGTCTGATTATACGTAAGTTACATGCTTTTCACTGTACCTGGCCTCCTCGATATTTTCAGTACTGGGTTCCATCTTACTTTGGTTCGGTGCTTCAGTCTTCCTGTGCCTTGCTCATCTGTCAACATGAAGTATTTGAACAGGTGGTTTCTTTACTAAGTAACTTCTCTTCTGACACTCTGCCAGGTGCTCATCGGCTCCTCCTCTCCTGGCTTTGACTTCCTTAGCCCATCACAGAAGGGGCTGCTGGGAGATGTAGTCTAAATTATGTTGGCTGCACTTTCAGAAACCTATGACATTCAGGCAATCAGGAAACATAGAAACACAGAAGATAGGAGCAGGAGTAGGCCATTCGGCCCTTCGAGCCTGCTCCACCATTCAATGAGATCATGGCTGATCATCCAAATTCAGTACCCTGTCCCTGCCTTCTCCCCATATCCCTTGATCCCTTTAGCCTGAAGAAATATATCCAACTCTTTTTTGAATATATTTAATGAACTGGCCTCCACCGCCCTCTGTGGCAGAGAATTCCACAGGTTCACCACTCTGGGTGAAGAAATTCCTCCTCATTTCAGTCCTAATTGGCTTACCACTTATCCTTAGACGATGACCCCTGGTTCTGGACTCACCGGCTATCATAAACATCCTTCCTGCATCTAGTCTGTCCAGGCCTGACAGAATTTTATAGATTTCGATGAAATCCCCTCTCAATCTTCTAAATTCCAGTGAGTATAAGCCCAATCGACACAATCTCTCCTCATACGTCATTCCTGCCATCCCAGGTATCAGCCTGGTGAATCTTCGCTGCACTCCTTCCATGGCAAGAACGTCCTTCCTCAGGTAAGGCGACCAAAGCTGCACACAATACTCAAGGTGCGGTCTCACCAAGGCCCTGTACAACTGTAGCAAGACATCCTTGTTCCTGTACTCAAACCCTCTTGCTATGAAGGCCAACATACCATTTGCCTTCTTAACCGCCTGCTGCACCTGCATGCTTACCTTCAGCGACTGGTGCACAAGAACACCCAGGTCTCTTTGCACTTCCCCTTCTCCCAATCTATTGCCATTCAAATAATAATCTGCCTTCCTGTTTTTGCCACCAAAGTGGATAACCTCACATTTATCCACATTATAGTGCATTTGCCATGTTTCTGCCCAATCACCCAATCTGTCCAAATCGTACTGGAGTTTTAGGACATCCTCCTCACAGCTTACCCTCCCACCCAGCTTTGTGTCGTCTGCAAATTTGGAGATATTACATCCAATTCCCTCGTCCAGATCATTAATATATATTGTGAACAGCTGGGGTCCTAGGACCGATCCTTGCGGTACCCCACTAGTCACTGCCTGCCACTCGGAAAACGACCCGTTTATTCCAACTCTTTGCTTTCTGTCCGCCAACCAGTTCTCTATCCAAGTCAATACCTTGCCCCCAATCCCATGTGCCTTAATTTTGCACGCTAATCTCTTATGTGGGACCTTATCGAAAGCCTTCTGTCCAAATACACCACATCCACTGGTTCTCCCTTATCTATTTTACCAGTTACATCCTCAAAAAATTCCTGTAGATTAGTCAAGCATGATTTACCTTTTGTAAATCCATGTTGACTTTGTCCGATCCTGTCACTGCTTACCAAGTGCTCTGCTATTACATCTTTTATAATAGATTCTAGCATTTTCCCCACTACCAATGTCAGGCTTACCGGTCTATAATTCCCTGCTTTTTCTCTACCACCTTTTTTGAATAGTAGGGTAACATTAGCTACCCTCCAATCCATGGGTACTGTTCCAGAGTCTATCGAGTTCTGGAAGATGACCAGCAATGCATCTACTATTTCCAGGGCCACTTCCTTAAGTACCCTGGGATGTAGATTATCAGGCCCTGGGGATTTATCGGCCTTCAGTCCCATCAATTTTCCTAACACCATTTCCCTACAAATACTGATTTCTTTCAGATCCACCCTTTCATCAGGCCCTATGTTCCCCGGCATCTCTGGGAGGTTATTTGTGTCCTCCTTTGTGAAGACAGAACCAAAGTATGAATTTAGTTGGTCAGCCATTTCTTTGTTTCCCATTATAAATTCCCCTGATTCTGACTGCAAGGGACCTACGCTTGACTTCACCAATCTTTTTCTCTTCACATATCTATAAAAGCTTTTACAGTCAGTTTTTATGTTCCCTGATAGCTTACTCTCATATTCTATTTTCCCTTTCTTAATTAATCCCTTTGTCCTCCTTTGTTGAATCCTAAACTGCTCCCAATCCTCAGGATTATTGCTTTTTCTGGCCAATTTATATGTCCTCTCTTTGGATCTTATGCTATCCATAATTTCCCTTGTTAGCCACGGTTGAGTCACCTTTTTTGTTTTATTTTGGTGCCAAACTGGGGTGAACAAATTCTGTAGCTCATCCATTCGGTCTTTGAATGTTTGCCATTGCCTATCCACCGTTAACCCTTTGAGTGCCATTCCCCAATCAATCCTACCCAACTCGCTCCTCAGACCATCGGAGTTTCCTTTATTTAAATTGAGGACCCTAGTCTCTGAGTCAACTACTTCATTCTCCATCTTAATGAAGAATTCGATCATATTATGATCGCTCAGACCCAAGGGGCCTCATACAACAAGATTGCTAATTAATCCTTTCTCGTTACATAGAAACATAGAAACATAGAGATAGGAACAGGAGTAGGCCATTCGGCCCTTCGAGCCTGCTCCGCCATTCAATGAGATCATGGCTGATCTTCGTCTGAGATCTTAGCTGATCTTACCAGTTCAGTACCCCGTCCCCGCCTTTTCTCCGTAACCCTTAATCCCCTTAGCCTTCAGAAATATATCCAATTCTCTCTTGAAAATATTTATTGAATTAGCCTTCACAGCCCTCTGTGGCAGGGAATTCCACAGGCTCACCACTCTTTGAGTGAAGAAATTCTTCCTCATCTCTGTTTTAAATGATTTGCCCGCTATTTTTAGACTGTGGCCCCTGGTTCTGTGCTCCCCTGCCATTGGAAACATTCTCTCTGAATTCAGCCTGTCCAGGCCTGCCATAATTTTATATGTTTCGATGAGATCCCCTCTCAATCTTCTAAACTCCAGTGAGTACAAGCCCAAACTATTCAATCTCTCCTCGTAGGTCATTCCCGCCATTCCAGGTATCAGCCTGGTGAATCGCCGCTGCACTCTTTCCATGGCAAGAACATCCTTCCGCAGATGGGGCGACCAAAACTGTACACAATACTCCAGATGCGGTCTCACCAGCACCTTGTACAGCTGTAGTAAGGTATCCCTATTCCTATACTCGAACCCCCTTGATATGAAGGCCAACATACCATTTGCCTTCTTAATCGCCTGTTGCACCTGCATGCTCTCCTTCAGTGACTGGTGCACAAGAACACCCAGGTCCCTCTGCACTTCCCCATCTCCCAATCTATTGCCATTTAGATAATAATCTACCCTCCTGTTTTTACCCCCAAAGTGGATAACCTCGCATTTATCCACATTATAGTGCATCTGCCACGTATCCGCCCATTCCCCCAACCTGTCCAAATCGCACTGTAGCCTCCTGACATCCTCATCAGAGCCCACCCCTCCTCCTAGTTTAGTGTCGTCAGCGAATTTGGAAATATTGCATCCAATTCCCTGATCCAGATCATTTATATATATTGTGAACAGCTGGGGTCCCAGGACAGATCCTTGCGGCACCCCGCTGGTCACTGCCTGCCACTCCGAAAACGAGCCGTTTATTCCAACTCTCTGTTTTCTATCCGCCAGCCAGTTCTCTATCCACGTTAATACTTTGCCCCCAATCCCATGAGCCTTAATTTTGCATGATAATCTTTTGTGTGGAACCTTATCGAAGGCTTTCTGGAAGTCAAGGTACACCACATCCACTGGCTCTCCCCCATCTATTTTACCAGTTACTTCCTCAAAAAATTCCAGCAGATTAGTCAAACACGATTTACCCTTTGTAAATCCATGTTGACTCTGTCCGATCCTTTCCCCATTTGTCAAGTGCTCCGCTATTTTATCCTTAATAATGGACTCTAGCATTTTGCCCACAACCGATGTAAGGCTTACTGGTCTATAATTCCCTGCTTTCTCTCTACCCCCCTTTTTAAATATTGGGGTAACATTAGCTACCCTCCAATCCACGGGTACTGTTCCCGAGTCAATGGAGTTCCGGAAGATGATCCTTAGAGCATCTGCTATCTCCAGGGCCACCTCCTTAAGTACCCTAGGATGTAGTTTATCAGGCCCCGGGGATTTGTCGGCCTTCAGTCCCCTCAACTTACCCAACACCATATCCCTAGAGATACTAATTTCTGTCAGCTCCTCCCTCTCATTAGTCCCTATGTTTGCCGATATTCCTGGGAGGTTATTTGTGTCCTCCTTTGTGAATACAGAACCAAAGTATGAGTTTAATTGGTCTGCCATTTCCTTATTCTCCATTATATATTCTCCCGAATCGGACTGCAAGGGACCGACTTGGGATTTTACCAGTCTTTTCCTCCTGATATACCGATAAAAGCTTTTGCAGTCTGTCTTTATGTTTGCTGCAAGTTTACTTTCGTATTCTATTTTCCCCTTCCTGATTAATCCCTTTGTCCTCTTTTGCTGTATCCTGTACTGCCCCCAATCTTCCGGTCTGCTGCTTTTTTTTGCCAGTTGATATGCCCTTTTTTTTGATTTTATGCTGTCCCTAATTTCCCTCGTTATCCACGGTTGAGCCACCTTTTTAGGTTTATTTTTATGCCAAACCGGTATAAACATGTTCTGGAATTCTTCCATTCTATCTTTGAATGCTTGCCATTGTCTATCCACTGTCAATCCCCCCAGAAACACCACCCAATCAATCTTACCCAATTCCCGTCTCATACCCTCGTAATTCCCTTTATTTAAGTTCTGGACCTTAGTCTCTGATTCAATTTCCTCACTCTCCATCTCGACTGAGAGCTCGATCATATTATGATCGCTCTGACCCAAGGGGCCTCGTACAAGAAGATTGTTGATAAGTCCCTTCTCATTGCACAATACCCAGTCTAAAATGGCCTGATCTCGAGTCGGCTCCTCGACATATTGGTCCAGATAACCGTCCCGAAAACATTCCAGGAATTCCTCCTCCTCAGAATTTTTACTAATTTGGGTAGTCCAATCAATATGTAAATTAAAGTCACCCATGATGACAGCTGTGCTCTTATCGCACGCTTCTCTAATTTCCCTTTTTATGCCTTCCCTCACCTCCATATTACTATTTGGAGGCCTATATATCACACCCACTAACGTTTTCCTCCCCTTGCTATTTCTCATTTCTACCCATACAGATTCCGTTTCATCCGAGTTAATATCCTTCCTTTCCATTGCATTAATCCCCTCCTTTACCAGCAATGCTACCCCACCTCCCCTACCTTTTTGCCGATCCTTCCTAAATATTGTATATCCCTGGATGTTAAGTTCCCAGCCTTGCCCACCCTGCAGCCACGTTTCTGTAATCCCAATCAAATCATACTTGTTTACCTCTATTTCCACAACTAATTCATCCACCTTGTTCCTAATGCTTCTAGCATTAAGATACAAAGCCTTCAGGCTTGCTTTTTTCACACTCTCATTATGAATTAGTTTGGCCCTTTGTGTTTCTCTCCTTTGCTTATTGCTTCTCACCTTTCTACCATCTATTTCTGACTTCATATGACTTCCCTCTTTTCCACTACCTAGGTTCCCATCCCCCTGCCAAATTAGTTTAAATCCTCCCGAACCGCCCTAGAAAATATTACCCCGAGGACATCGGCTCCCTCACAGTTCAGGTGTAGACCGTCCCCTTGGTACAGGTCACTCCTCCCCAAGAACTGGTTCCAATGCCTCAAGAATTTAAATCCCTCTCCCTTGCACCACTGCTCAAGCCACGTATTTAGCTTACATAATACCCAGTCTAAGATGGCCTGATCTCTAGTTGGTTCCTCGACATATTGGTCCAGGAAACCACCCGTATACACTCCAGGAATTCCTCCTCCACAGTATTATTACTAATTTGGTTGGCACAATCTATATGTAGATTAAAGTCACCCATGATGACTGCTGTGCCCTTATTGCACGCTTCTTTAATTTCCCTTTTAATGCCATCCCCAACCTCCGCCTTACTGTTGGGGGGTCTATATACCAGGAAGCCCAATGTAATTTATGCTGTAAACTACAAGTGTTTAGCAATTAACAGTTGGAGTTGGCTGGAGATGGGAGATATGAAGCTGGATATACAGCATTTCTACCTATCAGGTCTTTTAACAAAAGGAATTTTGTGCTTAAAGCAAGGGATATTTACATTACAGGATATTTTCCATTTCAGGCACCCAGTGTCAGCATCAAGCACTCCCAGATCAAATACAGTATAGGCAACTACACAGCAAAGCTCCCTCTACTCTGCCTCAACGCTGCACTTTGGTCTTGATTTCAGATTCACATTCCACATTGGTACAATGCGACCTGTTTTCATTTTCCACATCAGCTACCCCCATTCCTTGGTGTCAACATATGGACAGTTTTGGTTGGAATAAAACTAGGAACTGGACTGAGGCCACCCAAGCAAATCACATTTTGGAATCTTGCAACCGACAGAAAGCTAACTTATATAGCAACAGGCTGATCTGCACCTGAACCCAGATCTAAAAGAATCCCATTCAGACATGACGCGTGTGTCAGTGCCTAGTCCAGATCATCGGCCAGGCTCGATCTCAAGCCTGCAGAGAAGTAAACTTCCAAGTAACCAATTTTATTTTCTCATCTGCTGAAGAGGCTGGTTTACGACAGAATCCAGTTCCATGGCATCTCATCCATTCTTCACATGTAAGCTCAGACTGTGTGTCAGAAAACCATCTGAACATGGCACAGCATCATAGCTGCGCTAGGAGGGGAGGGAAGGGAAGGGGGTGGGAGGTGAAGTGGGGGGAGGGAGGTGAAAGGCAGGGAGGGGGGTGAAAGGGAGAGGGGGGAGAGAGGGGTGAAGGACAGGGGAGTTCTCCCCAGTGTCCTGGCCAATATTTATGACATCATCTGAAAACACATCATTTTCCACATGTAAGCTGACGGCACCCAGCTCTACCTCACCAACACCTCTCTTGACCCCTCCACTGTCTCTAAATTGTCAGGTTGCTTGTCCAACATCCAGTACTGGATGAGCAGAAATTTCCTCCAACTAAATAAAGACTGAAGCCATTGCCTTCGGTCCCTGCCAAAACCTCCGTTCCCTAGCCACCGACTCCATCCCTCTATATAGCATCTGTCCGAGGCTGAACCAAACCACTCGCAACTTTGGTGTCATATCTGACCCAAAATAAACTTCCAACCGCATATCCGTGCCATCACTAAGGCCACCTATTTCCATAAACTTGCTCATATAAAACTCGTCTGGCCGTGTCCTAACTCGCACCAAGTCCCATTCACCCATCACCCCAAGTCCCATTCACCCATCACTCCTGTGCTTGCTGACCAATATTAGCTCCCAGTTAAGCAACACCTTGATTTTAAAAATTATCATCCTCGTTTTCAAATCCCTCATGGCCTCACCCCTATCTCTGTAATCTCCTTCAGTCCCACAACCACCCCCATATCGGCACTCCTCTAATTCTGCCCTCTTGAGCGTCACTGATTATAATCGCTCAACTATCGGTGGCCATGGCTTCAACTGCCAAGGCCCGAAGCTCTGGAATTCCCTCCCTCAACCTCCTTAAAACCTACCTTTTTGACCAAACTTTTGGTTACCTGTCCTAATATTTCCTTATGTGGCTCACTGTCAAATTTTATTTGACGACGCTCCTATGAAGTGCCTTGGGACGTTTTACTGGGTTAAAGGCGCTATATAAATACAAGTTGTTGTTGGGAGAGCAGTGTGAGGAGAGGAGGACAAGCCCAAACCCCATTAACGGTTGACCTCATGTGTTGCTCGCTGCAGGACACAAAATGGCCGCTGCGTCCGGCGCGCCAGCATAGAGCTCCTGGGTCCGCGGTGCGCCACCCGGCGGCAGGAGGTCGACGGCGCGTCAGGCCGGATGCGGAAGTGACGGGCCGTGTTGGGTCGCTGAGAGATGGCGGTCGCTGAGCTGAGACTGCGAATGATGCGGGGCCCGGGTGAAGGCTCCACATGGTGCTGTTGGTTCTACCTGCTCTTACTCAGCGCTATCCGAGCCAACGTCGCCGCGGAGTTATCTAAATGGAGCATTCCCGTTACGAAGGTAGGTCAGCGGGAGAACCTGCGCAAAGTGTGGGGGAGACGAGACATGAGAGGAAGCGACAGGCCATGGAAACACAGAGAGAGACTGAGGAGAGAGAGAGAGAGACTCTGAGGAGAGAGAGAGACTGAGGAGAGAGAGAGACTGAGGAGAGAGAGAGAGAGACTGAGGAGAGAGAGAGAGAGAGAGACTGAGGAGAGAGAGAGAGAGACTGAGGAGAGAGAGAGAGAGAGACTGAGGAGAGAGAGAGAGAGAGACTGAGGAGAGAGAGAGAGAGAGAGACTGAGGAGAGAGAGAGAGAGAGACTGAGGAGAGAGAGAGAGAGAGACTGAGGAGAGAGAGAGACTGAGGAGAGAGAGAGACTGAGGAGAGAGAGAGAGAGAGACTGAGGAGAGAGAGAGAGAGAGACTGAGGAGAGAGAGAGACTGAGGAGAGAGAGAGAGATATCGCCATATTTCAAAGAGGAGTTATTTGATACTCTCCACATGGAAATCAGCCATTTCCAGGCCCAAGGAAAGGTGATAATATGTGGGGACCTAAATGCAAGGACCGGTTGTGAACCTGACTTCATAGACCCACAGGGAAACAACCATGTGTTTGGCCAGACCCCTTTAGATGTCACACCAGCCATCGCAAATCGGAACAACCTTGATCGTGAAATAAATAAAAGCGGTAGGGAGGTAGTGCAACTCTGCCGAGCCTTAGGCCTGTACATAGTTAACGGTAGGTTCAGAGGGGACTCCCTAGGGAGACTCACATACTCCTCAACTCTTGGGTCTAGTGTGGTGGACTATACAATCACTGACCTGGACCCCTGCGATATCAACGCATTCACTGTCAGGCAGCAATCCCCCCTCTCAGACCATAACCAAATAAATATGTACCTTAAACTTTCTGCCCAAACTACAGACACAAAAAAGGAACCCAGTAAGCTCCATAAAATAAACCAGACATACAGATGGGCCCCAGACAGTGGAGAAAAATTCATCACAGCACTAAAGTCACCTGATCTCACAAGTAAAATATCAAAATTTAAAGAAAACCCATACGAGATCACCAGAGATGGTGTAAACATGGCCATAGAGGATATAAATATGATCTTCCATGAGGCAGCTGTAAAAGCCGACCTTGTGAAACAGAAGAGGAAGCGTCACAAAAGACAAAATAAAAATAAGAAATGGTTTGACCACGAATGCAAAAATGCCAGAAAAGACCTGAGAAAAATATCAAACCAAAAGCATCACCAACCAAACAATCCGGACCTACGTACTAGATACAATGAAACCCTCAAAAGATATAAACACACCATTAGGAACAAAACACAAAACTATACCCACAAAATACTCGAAGAAATTGAAAACTCCACCAATCCAAAACAATTCTGGGAAATGTGGAATAACCCGAGTACAACACAATTGCAAGCATTACCAATCCAAGATGGAGACATCTGGAGAACACATTTTGAAAACCTCTACAAAGACATCCCAATAAACGAAACAAACCCAAGTCAACATCAGGTCACAGAAAAACTCCACACATTAGAAGCAACAATTAAAGACAACCAAAACCCTCTAGACTCCCCAATCACATGGAAAGAACTGGCCACAAAAACAAAATCTCTCCACCTAAAGAAAGCCTGTGGCCCAGACAACATCAAAAATGAAATGCTCAAGTTCAGCAATATGGAGATGCAGGGTGCGATACTCAAACTATTCAACATCATATTACGCTCAGGCTGTTTTCCCGATATCTGGTGCCAAGGACTAATCTCCCCCATATATAAAAGTGGAAACAAATCAGACCCAAATAACTACCGCGGCATCTGTGTCAACAGTTGTCTAGGGAAGTTATTCTGCAGTATTCTAAATAGTAGATTACTTGATTTTCTTAACAAACATAATATCCTCAGAAAAAACCAAATAGGCTTTCTTCCAAAACACCGCACAGCCGACCATATCTATACCCTTCACACCCTCATTGGAAAACATATACACCAAACAAAAAATGGGAAAATATTCGCCTGTTTCATCGACTTCAAGAAAGCCTTTGACTCTATATGGCACGAAGGGCTCTATTATAAACTTCTTCAGTGTGGAATAGGGGGCAAAGTCTATGACCTTATTAAATCAATGTATCTGAAAAACAAATGCGGGGTCAAAATTGGAGACAAACGCACCGATTTCTTCACCCAGAGAAGAGGCGTCCGGCAGGGCTGCAATTTGAGCCCGACCCTGTTCAACATATACATAAATGAATTAGCAGACATGCTGGAGCAAAGCGAGTCACCAGGTCTCCGCCTCCTGGATGGAGAAGTGAAGTCCCTGTTCTATGCGGACGACCTGGTTCTGCTGTCTCCCACAGAACAGGGATTACAGCAACAACTAGACCTACTCGACAAATACTGCCAAAATTGGGCTCTAACAGTAAATCTAAAGAAAACCAACATCATGATTTTTCAGAAAAGACCCAGATGTCAGGAAAACAAATACCAGTTTACCCTCAGTGATACCACTATAGGACACACTATGAGCTACACCTACCTTGGTCTAACTATTACAGCATCAGGGAGCTTCAGCATAGCAGTGAATGCACTAAAAGAAAAAGCCCGAAGAGCCCTATATGCAATAAAAAGAAAATTCTACAACATCCAAATCCCAATCAAAATCTGGCTCAAAATTTTTGACAGCATAATCCTGCCCATTGCACTGTACGGTAGTGAAGTATGGGGCCCGCTAAATCACCAAAGCTACACTAAATGGGAAAAACACACAATAGAAGCCCTACATGCAGAATTCTGCCGAAGCATCCTTCGCACCCAAAGAAAAACGCCAACAAATGCATGCAGAGCCGAACTAGGCAGATACCCACTGATAATAAACATCCAAAAACGAGCACTAAACTTCCTAAATCACCTCAAATCTAGCTCCCCAGACACCCTTCATTTCAAAGCCTTTCAGACCCAAGAGCTAAACCCAGAAAAGAGTCCCCTGAGTCAGCTGCTACTGAAACTAAGTACTCAGCCGGACCCTGACCAGCCCCAGACCAACACAGCCGTCCAAACACCAATCCGAGTGAACCAAATCATTAAAAAATGCAAAGAAACCTACCTGGAACATTGGAACAAAATAACCGAAAGCCAAAGCAGATTAGAATGTTACCGGGCCCTAAAAGAGAATATAAACTGGCAGACTACCTCACGACCATCAGAGACACAAAACAGAGACAGACCCTCACCAGGTACAGACTAAGCGACCACCAACTGGAAATTGAAAAAGGCAGATACAAGAAATCCTGGCAGCCTAGAGAGAATAGAATATGCGATCAATGTCTGGCTGGCGAGGTTGAAACAGAAATGCATTTCCTCCTAAAATGTGAAAAATTCAACACATCAAGAAACATATTATTCAACAAGCTAAGCCAAACAACCCCAGATTTCAAGGAATTGGATGATCTGTCAAAATTGAGATTAGTCCTAGGAGAAGGAGACAGACCATACCTTGGGGCCAAATATGTAACAACATGTCACAACCTGAGGACTGTTTAAAAGTAAGACTGTTTAAAATTAATATTGAACATACCAAATGAAGTAGAAAGACTGTTTAAAATTAATATTGTTTAAAAGTAATATTGTATATACCCAACAAATGTCAAATCGATTGACACCTACAGAATGTTGGAAAACTGTACCTTTTTGCTATGTAAGCTTTGGCAATATGGTTCTCTGTAAACTTTCATGCCAATAAAGCATTTGAACTGAGAGAGAGACTGAGGAGAGAGAGAGGGAGAGAGAGAGAGAGAGAGACTGAGGAGAGAGAGAGGGAGAGAGAGAGAGAGAGAGACTGAGGAGAGAGAGAGAGACTGAAGAGAGAGAGAGAGAGAGACTGAGGAGAGAGAGAGACTGAGGAGAGAGAGAGAGAGAGAGAGAGAGGGAGAGAGAGAGAGAGACTGAGGAGAGAGAGAGAGACTGAGGAGAGAGAGAGAGACTGAATGTTGGAAAACTGTACCTTTTTGCTATGTAAGCTTTGGCAATATGGTTCTCTGTAAACTTTCATGCCAATAAAGCATTTGAATTGGAATTGGACTGAGGAGAGAGAGAGAGAGACTGAGGAGAGAGAGAGAGACTGAGGAGAGAGAGAGAGAGACTGAGGAGAGAGAGAGAGAGAGAGACTGAGGAGAGAGAGAGAGACTGAGGAGAGAGAGAGACTGAGGAGAGAGAGAGACTGAGGAGAGAGAGAGACTGAGGAGAGAGAGAGACTGAGGAGAGAGAGAGAGAGACTGAGGGGAGAGAGAGAGAGACTGAGGAGAGAGAGAGAGAGAGAGAGAGAGACTGAGGAGAGAGAGAGAGAGAGACTGAGGAGAGAGAGAGACTGAGGAGAGAGAGAGAGAGAGAGACTGAGGGGAGAGAGAGAGAGAGAGACTGAGGAGAGAGAGAGACTGAGGAGAGAGAGAGACTGAGGAGAGAGAGAGAGAGAGACTGAGGGGAGAGAGAGAGAGAGAGACTGAGGAGAGAGAGAGACTGAGGGGAGAGAGACTGAGGGGAGAGAGCGAGAGAGACTGAGGGGAGAGCGAGAGAGACTGAGGGGAGAGCGAGAGAGACTGAGGGGAGAGCGAGAGAGACTGAGGGGAGAGCGAGAGAGACTGAGGGGAGGAGAGCGAGAGAGACTGAGGGGAGGAGAGCGAGAGAGACTGAGGGGAGGAGAGCGAGAGAGACTGAGGGGAGGAGAGCGAGAGAGACTGAGGGGAGGAGAGCGAGAGAGACTGGGGGGAGGAGACTGGGGGAGGAGACTGGGGGGAGGAGACTGGGGGGAGGAGAGCGAGAGAGACTGGGGGGAGGAGAGCGAGAGAGACTGGGGGGAGGAGAGCGAGAGGGGGAGAGAGCGAGAGAGGGGAGAGAGCGAGAGAGGAGAGAGCGAGAGAGGGAGAGAGCGAGAGAGGGGGAGGAGAGCGAGAGAGGGGAGGAGAGCGAGAGAGGGGGAGGAGAGAGAGAGAGAGAGGGGGGAGGAGAGAGAGAGAGGGGGAGGAGAGAGAGAGGGGGAGGAGAGAGAGAGAGAGAGGGGGAGGAGAGAGAGAGAGAGAGAGAGGGGGAGGAGAGAGAGAGAGAGAGAGGGGAGGAGAGGAGAGAGAGAGAGAGAGGGGGGAGGAGAGAGAGAGAGGGGGGAGGAGAGAGAGAGAGAGGGGGAGGAGAGAGAGAGAGAGGGGGAGGAGAGAGAGAGAGAGGGGAGGAGAGAGAGAGAGAGGGGGAGGAGAGAGAGAGAGGGGAGGAGAGAGAGAGAGAGGGGGAGGAGAGAGAGAGAGAGGGGGAGGAGAGAGAGAGAGAGGGGGAGGAGAGAGAGAGGAGAGAGAGGGGGAGGAGAGAGAGAGAGGGGAGGAGAGAGAGAGGGGGGAGGAGAGAGAGAGAGGGGAGAGAGAGAGAGAGAGGGGAGGAGAGAGAGAGAGGGGGAGGAGAGAGAGAGAGGGGGAGGAGAGAGAGAGAGGGGGAGGAGAGAGAGAGAGGGGGGAGGAGAGAGAGAGAGAGGGGGAGGAGAGAGAGAGAGAGGGGGAGGAGAGAGAGAGAGAGGGGGAGGAGAGAGAGAGAGAGGGGGAGGAGAGAGAGAGAGGAGGGGGAGGAGAGAGGAGAGGGGGAGGAGAGAGTGAGAGAGGGGGAGGAGAGAGAGAGGGGGAGGAGAGAGAGAGAGAGAGGGGAGGAGAGAGAGAGGGGGGAGGAGAGAGAGAGGGGGGGAGGAGAGAGAGGAGTGGGAGTGTGTGAGTGGGGGAAGGAGAGTGAGTGAGAGGGGGGAGGAGAGAGAGAGAGAGGGGGTAGGAGAGAGAGAGAGGGGGGAGGAGAGAGGAGAGAGTGGGGGGAGGAGAGAGAGGAGGGGGGGAAGGAGTGAGAGGAGAGGGGGAGAGTGAGTGAGAGAGAGGGGGGAAGGAGAGAGAGAGGGGGGAGGAGAGTGAGGGGGGGTGGGGTTGTGAGGGGAGTGGTGAGGGGGGAGGTGTGTGTGTGGGGGGTAGGTGTGTGTGAGGGGGGTTGGAGTGTGTGGGGGGGGAGTGTGTGATGTGGGGGGGGTTGGAGTGAGTGTGGGGGGGATGGTGTGTGTGAGGGGGGGGTGGTGAGTGTGAGAGGGGGGTTGGTGTGTGTGGGGGGTTGGTGTGTGTGTGGGGGGGTTGGTGTGTGTGTGGGGGGTTGGTGTGTGTGGGGGGGTTGGTGTGTGTGTGGGGGGTTGTGTGTGTGTGGGGGGGTTGGTGTGTGTGTGGGGGGTTGGTGTGTGTGTGGGGGGGTTGGTGTGTGTGTGGGGGGTTGGTGTGTGTGTGGGGGGTTGGTGTGTGTGTGGGGGGGTTGGTGTGTGTGTGGGGGGTTGGTGTGTGTGTGGGGGGTTGGGTTGTGTGTGGGGGGTTGTGTGTGTGGGGGGTTGTGTGTGTGTGGGGGGTTGGTGTGTGTGTGGGGGGGTGTGTGTGTGTGGGGGGTTGGTGTGTGTGTGGGGGTTGTGTGTTGTGTGGGGGGTTGTGTGTGTTGTGGGTTGGTGTTGTGTGTGTGTGGGTTGGTGTGTGTGTGTTGGGTTGTTGTGTGTTGTGGTTGTTGTGTGTGGTTGTGTGGGTTGTGTTGTGGGGGTTGGTGTTGTGTGTGGGGGGTTGTGTGTTTGTTGGTGTTGTGGGGTTGTGTGTGTGTGGGGTGGGTTGGTTGTGTTGTGGGGGTTGTGTGTGTGGGGGTTGTTGTGTGTGTGTGGGTTTGTTGTGTTGTGGTGGTTGTGTTGTGTGTGGGTTTGTTTGTGTTTGTGGGTTGGTGTGTGTGTGGTTGGTGTGTGGTTGGTTGTGTGTGGTTGGTGTTGTTGTGGGTTGGTGTGTGTGTGGGTTGTGTGTTGTGGTTGGTGTGTTGTGTGGGTTGGTTGTGTGTGTTGGTTGTTGTGTGTGGTTGGTTGTGTGTGGGTTGTGTTGTGTTGGGTTGGGTGTGTGTGGTGTGGGGTTGGTGTGTTGGGTGTGGGTTGGTGTGTTGGGTGTGGGTTGGTTGTGGGTGTGTGGGGTTGTGTGTGTGTGGGGTGTTGTGTGTGTGGGGGTGTGTGTGTGTGGGGGGGGTGGTTGTGTGTGTGTGGGGGTGGTGTGTGTGTGTGGGGGGTGGTGTGTGTGTGGGGTGGTGTGTGTTGGGGGGTGTTGTTGTGTGTGGGGGTTGGTGTGTGTGTTGTGGGGGGTGGTGTTTGTGTGTGGGGGTGAGAGAGAGAGAGAGAGAGAGAGAGAGAGAAAGGAGAGGAGAGAGAGAGA